>NW_027273872.1:28870000-29470000 GCF_046630095.1 Trachinotus anak
GATTGAAACGAGCTGAGCTTTGCAGACGCTGTGGCTCAGGATGAATTAGCTGCTGGCCTTTTATATTTTCACCGGCAGTAATCGTCAGTAATAACTGGATGGAAATCATGACAAAGCCAAGGTCTTTGTCATGATGGAGAATTTCCATTTGATAAACTGAATATAATATGAGTGTTCATCTGAAGTGAGACCAGTATGTGGATCTGAAGTGTAGGCTGGACCCAGTCAGAGGTGCTGATGGATTCAGTTTGTTCAGGAAGTTGGACCAGGCTGGGACTGGTCCAACTATCTGGTGTGGAGACCCAGGTATTTAACCTCTGGGAGGGGTTTCACAAGGCTGATGATGTCACTGGTTCCCTTTGTGCTCCATGTGCCAACGACAGTCGTTAGAGTGACTGTCTTGGTGGAGAGTTGGTTTCCACTTTGTTAGAGCCCTCTTGTGTTATAACGACAGTCGTTGGAGTCACATGCCACTTGTGAACAGTTGTTTCTCTTAGAGGTTAAATTGCTGAATTTCCTGGGAAGGGATGAAAGGGCAGCATTGTAAATTGGAGATAGGTGGTGTCTGAGTCCTCCTCCCCTGTTGAGGGATGGTTTCTCTACTTTCACATAGATGGCTTCTTTCACTCCTCTTTCGAACCACCTGTCCTCCCTGTCCAGGATGTGAACCTTGCTCTCCTCAAAGGAGTGGGCTTTCTCCTTAAGATGTAAATGGACAGCAGAGTCCAAGCCTGAGGAGTTAGCTCTCCTGTGTTGGGCCATGCGTTTATGCAGTGGTTGTTTTGTTTCTCCAATGTAGAGGTCTTTGCATTCCTCATTGCATTGGATTGCATACACCAGATTGCTTTTTTGGGTGTGTGGTGTTCTGTCCTTGGGGTGTACCAGTCACAGCAATGTGCTGTGTGATGACAGATTATTGTCATTACAGGAGAGCAGTGAATCCTGGGATATGCTGGACCACGAAGGATCCACCCGTTGGAGCCTTCGTTGTCCAGGTAAAGAAGGACACACTTGAAGGAGCCTTTGCACTGGGACAGTCTGGTCTCTGTGACACAGCCAGTCTTCAAATCAGACTCTGGAGGATCAGAGCCACAGGATGAGTTCTCTGTGGAGTGGAGGACTGATCAGAGCCACAGTCACTCTGTCATCACTGTTTACAGATCTGAGGACATGTGACCTTTAATCAGCTGATCTGACTGTGTCTTTGTCTGTCCATTGGTCATGTGATCTGCTCCTCTGTTTCTGATACTAATACACAAAAACTTTAACTGACCAAGTACCAGTTCAGTTTCTGACACACACACAACATTGACCTTTGTTACAAGACAATGGGAAAACACTGGGACCTACACGCACACAGAGCAGGTATGTGTCAGTGAAGGGCAGCAGGCTGGTGTTTTAATTTGGAGAGTAGATACGTTGATACTATCAGGACGAGGAGGGGGTGGGGTGTGTGTGTTGGGGGGGTGGACATCACACAGCTGATGTCCAGATAATATTAATATTCTCTCTCTTCAGTCTCTCCTCACACAGAGACATGACAGATGTTGTTCTTCAGTTGTTTGTGGACAGTTAAATAGTGTGTGTGTGTGTGTGTTGAATAGTGGAGGTACAGTATAGGCCTGAGCAGAGTGTGTTTGTGTGTGTGTGTGTGTGTGTGTGTGTGTGTGTGTGTATTTGTATGTGTGTGTGAAGGACAGAGGTATCAGCAGAGAGAGGGAGGGATGATGTTTGAGGGGAGACAGTAGAGACAATGACCTGATGAGAGATGGACAGATAAGTGGACAGATAGATGGAGACAGACACAGAGAGGAGAGAGGCTGAGAGGATTAGTGGAGCAGAGGTTGTGCTCTGTAGCACTCAGACATGATACACTACAAACACACACACACACACAGCCAAGAACATCACAGGAACAGCATATTTTTGGCTCAAGCCAAGGAGGGTTCACACACATCATGGAAAACCTGGAAAACCTGGAAAGTCATGGAAAACATAAAATATGAGAAAAATAAAATATCCTGATAAATTTCAGCAGTCTCCTATTTTCAGGCAAGGTTATGTTCAAGACAGTTGAATAATGTGTTTGCATGTTTGGTTCAGGTGCTAGCTTGTTTAGCCTGTAGCTAAAGGTTTAAGGTTTGTGATTCAAAAATTGTACTATTTTTACTCTGCTAGCATCTTTGTAAGCGTCACTTCAAACCCAATGCTGCATTGTTCAGGTGAAACAGACCATGATATGACATGAGATGTTTACCCGTTATAGCGGTGACTCACAGTGGGTGTGGTTAACCTTGTTAAAGACATCACTTCCTGTTACCAGTAAAGAGGCTAAAGTGAGATAAACTGATCAGACCCAGTAGCAGTATATAATCTGAGCTAATTTCACCTGTGAATCTACATTTAGATGAAGTTCAGTCTGATTTGTGAGGAGAGAAAACTGTAGGAAGCTGTTTAGTTATTGGTGTTCAGGCAGAAATGGTTCATATGATTAATAAGAACAAAGTGAGTCAGGTTATTAATTAATAATGATACATTTTATTGTGCAATGTGACAAAATTCTTGGGATCAATTTGTCATAATTTCAGAATTAATTCAACATATAATAGTAGTAGATTATTTCAAGTGAAGCCAAGTACAGACTGCATTTATTTTAAACCAGACTTCCTCAGACAGGAGCATGTTGGTGTGACTCCTGTCTGTCAGATGGACAGATCATCACTGAAAATGTCCTGGAAAAGTCCTGGAGAATGATCTGTAGTAAAGAGTGGGAAGCCTGAGAGGACATTTTCAGGTTTTGTTCTCTGACATAAAATCCGTCAGTTAATCCCCCAGTCGTGATTTCTTGAAGCTTTTCCATCTGTTAAAAAAGGCCAGTTGCTAACAAGTGTCTAAATGAGACTACAGGAGTTGTCGGGGATGTTAAACATCATCAGTCCAACATGAAAACAGATCTCCTCACAAGTCCACCTTTACAGCCTTGTTGTGTTTCTACTCGCTCTTACAAACTGCTGTTTCATGTGACCATAGTATAGTTGGTTTAGAGCCTAACATGAGCCTTTTACTACTGCTGGTTGTATTTAGGCTTCAAACATCATAAAGTGGAGTCATTAGTGAAGATTATCCTGCTGAACAAAACCTGTCAGGATCACAAACCGTTGCTAATTTTCTCTAATCATCCAAAACACAGTGGAGAAATCCTATTGGCTGTTTGTGGAGGGAACCAGGTGATGCTGCAGATCTGTATAGAGCTGTTGTGTTTTTTCACTTTCTGTTTTCTCGACACACTTAGGCCTCTCTGTGATGATGTGAGCATCCTGTAGGTTCATGTCCTGGTCACCAGCTTTAATTATCTCAGCTTCGTGTCTGAGAGTTGATGATGTTGATGATGTTTTGTCCCTCATGTTGTCATGGTGTAGGGGTCTAAATACTACATAACCCAGGAGCCTCAGCCACCTCTGACACTGACACTGAGGTCAGTCTGAAGTGAATTCAAAGACTTTGTTGTTACAGCTGAGAGCAGAAGAACCAGAGTCACTGATTCACCCACAGCTGAGCCATTAGCCATTAGCTCCACAGATAACAGAATTCTAAGCCATATGATTGGTGTTTCCTACCTTGGCAGGTGAGTATTTAGTCCACTGTGGTGATTACTGAACAGGAGAGTTTCATGTTGATCACAGTTAAGTCAGGGAAACATGAGGAGGACTTAAGCTTCAGGAACCAGTGGCATCCAGAATAAGTGCAGGAACAACACAACACTGACCCACAGGTGATTTAAAGTGTCTCATGTTTTATCATGTGAAGTGAACTCGTTCTTGTTCTGCTTGATACCTCAGAAATGTTCTCCTCTCCCTCAGTCTTCATGTTGTTTCTTTATCAAAGACGTTTTCTGTCTCATCTTTTGTCCTGATGATTCAACCAACAGGTGGAAGACATTCTGTCAGTCATTATTTTAATGCTGACAAATGTTTTCTGACTTGGGTTTGTTTCTGTGGCTGTGGGTCCTGTTATCATGATAACACTGACCTCACTGACTAACAGCAGGTGTAACGGAGCAGGAAACAGTCAGACCATCAGACACAGGTAAAACTGAACCTGAGTTGACCTGTGGTTCTGCTAATCATGTGTCTACCTGTGTCTTTGTCCTCTGTCCATGATGTCCAATCTACCCTTCATTCCTAACCTGTCACCAATAAAGGAATTAAAATTTAAAAAAAAAATATCTGAATGTTAAATTTCAACATAATTGTTCTTTATTGTCCCTGTCACTTAAACAAACACCAGAGCACCTGCTTCACATGAGGCAACAACTACATGTAATATATGTACACATATTGAATTTCCATGTATGACATAAAATACAAACATATATGTAAAAATTGTACATGAAACACATTAGAAATCAGAACAATTTCATATGTTGACATACAGGACTACCCAATATAAATATCTATGTTTATGTATAAATGCTTATATTGTAGACATATTTTACAATTAATATATATTTAATATATATCCATCCCAAAGCCTGTTAATATACAGTATGTTGAGAATATATATATTAGAATCCAAAAGTCTGAGACCACTTTCCCAGCATAGGAAGATAGACATGTTTAAAGTTAATGAAAAATTGATAAGAAAAGACATTTTATATGGATGTTGTTTTTATGGTTTTATGGTTTTTACCTTCTCTTTTGAAATGATTGTATGTTGGGTTAGTTTACAGTTTGGAGTCTGGACTCTAGATGAGCTCTGAGGGATGTGTAATAACCTCACTGTCTGTAGGTTTGTCTACAACCTGCCTCACTGTGTGTGGACCATCAGACACAGTAATGTTATTGTAACATCAAACACGACCAGAAGAGAGAGGTCAAACAAACTAATTTTGATTTTATAACAACTGATGATGCAGTTATTCCTTTTTCTGAGAATATCAATATCAAATTCATGAAACACTTTCTCATGAAGCAGCAGGTAGACAAGAAGTGATGTCACCACTGTGAACTGCAGAGGAGCTGTGAGTCAGAGGAAACAACCAGCTGTGTTCTTCTTAATGACCAAAGGATTTATTCAATAAGCCGTTTGCCTCTTAATTAATGTTCTAATTAGACTCCTTTTCTCTCCCACACACACACACACACACACACACACACACACACACACACACGCATAACACAAGTGAGGTGGTGACCTTGTGATAACCTGTGTGCTCATCGTTCAATGACCATGCCCTGCATCAGCACACACATACACACACACACACACACACACACACACACAGAGTGTACCGGGCACACAAACATACAAAGCATACTATCACACACACTTTGGTTTTGTGTGTCTGAACATTATCCACAGAGTCTCTGGTGGAATATACTTCATCAGTGGTCCGGCCCACGCCACATTAACGGCTGATCAAAATTAATTAATGTGTGTGAGGGGTGGGAGACACTGCAGGGGAGAGAGAGTCACAGGATCCATCAACCAACCAGAAAGAGGGATAGGTGGGGGAGTCAGAGGTCAACGAGCCAGAGTTAAATCAGGAGGACACAAAAAAGTGAGCTACCCCAGTGGATGTCAGTGTGTGTGTGCAGTGTGTGTGTGTGCGCAGTGTGTGTGTGTGTGTGTTCTATAAGAACGATACAGGTTAGAGTTTCAGTGAGAACATGTCTGTACAGATGTTCATGATTTAAAAACCAGCAGCTGTTGGTAAAGTGCAGGACAGTGACCCTCCAACACAGCTGGATAAACAACCTGTCAGGACACTGCTCTGTCACAGAAGCTGTTAGTAGCACTGTATGGTCACAAGGTTGTGTAGTGAGCAGTGAGAATGTGACCTCATGTCACCTTACATCACCTCACTTCACTGTATGTTACCTAACATCACCATATGTCACTGTACATCACTTCACGTCACCTCACACCACTGTCCGTTACCTTACGTTACTGTACGTCACCTTACATCACCGTACGTCAGCATATGTCACCTCACATTACCATACATCACCTTACATCACTGCACGTCACCGTACGTCACCTCACATCACCGTAAATCACTGTACGTCACCATCTCTGATGCAGATTTCTGTGTCTTCCAGCTCACTTTTTTCATTTAGTCTCAGACAGAGGGGCACTATCAGGAGAGACAAACTGTGGAAATGCTTTGGGCCCCCCAAGAGCAAAGGGGCCCTTGATTGCCCCGCATATTGGAATTTTTTAACCTCCCATCATGACATTATACAGTGCAGTGCTGCTGCCCCAAACCCCCCATGTGAAATGGTAAATGGACTGCTTATAAAGCGCTATTCCAGTCATACTGACCACTCAAAGCACTTTACAATGTGAGCCACATTCACCCATTCACACACACAGTCATACAGTGCTTACATCTACACATGGAGCACTTCTACCATTCACACACACTCATACACTGATGGAACAGCCAATTTGGGGTTCAGTGCCTTGCCCAAGGACACTTTGACATGTGGACTGGAGGAGCCGTAGGTCGAACCACCAACCTTCTGATAAAAGTTGATGACTACTCTACTTCCTGAGCCACAGCCATGTGGGGCCCCTGATGTGCTGTGTCATTTACAAATAGTCTATATATGGGGTGGGGGGTCTTTGATGGGTTTCTTTGCCTGGTCCCCCCATAGTCTAGGATCTCCAGTGATCTCAGAGCTCCATCAGTGGGACAGCTGTGTTTGTTTCTGATGAACTCGCACACAGTGTTAGCAGCTAGCTGCTGGACAGTTAGCAGCTAGCTTCTGGACAGTTAGCAACTACAGTCACCCGATGAAGCTCAAGTTGTACATAAAGAACAAGTGTTTGCTAACACATTCACTATAACATGTATAATGTCTACAATGGTACATATTATAACATCTATAATGTTACACACATACACACACACACAAACAAACACACAGTACACAATGAATGAATGTTGCTTTACTGTTCACAGTGGTTCTGCAGACTCACAGTTGCACTTTTGAGGACAGTGATTGGTGCTAATCAGTTGTGTATTGTTTGTACACTGTGATTGTGTGTTTGACGTCACAGTAAATGCGTCAATCATCTGATCATCTGAGCTCAACAGGATGAAAACCCTAAACCTGAAAACTGAACTCAAGTTTTTCCTGGTTGAAATTGCTCCTGTCTACATTTATACACTAGATTAATTAATGTTGAAACATGACAGAAAAGTATTTCTGAACAAACAAACAAACAAACAAACAAAAAGTGATAATGATTAAATTTTAAAGCAGCTATTTGTAAGTTTTCATACCTAACATTAGCATTGGCAGCTGTTTACTCACCAGTCTAGAAGAAATGTTGTGAGTTCAGCATCAACCTTCATTCTTTACTCACCAACATCTGTCTCCAGAGGTGGAGACAAACACCAATGTTAACTCTGCTGAAGTTAGCATGCTAACAGCTAGCTCCAGCCCGTCTCCTCACTGCAGCCTCCAGTCTGTTCTGAAGATGTAGCTGCTCAGAGGACGTGTTATAACCTCTGGTCTTATAAAGACAATGATGACTGAAGCTGTTGTGAGGTGACCATCACCACCAACTGCTGCTGACAAGAGCCAGGATCAGCCGCAATTTATTAATCAAACAACCAAACACTCTGTAGTTTCAGGATTTACTGCTTCTCTGTGTTTTATTTGACTGTAAGTGGAATATGTTCAGTTCTGGTTAGTTGAACATAGTGAGCACATTCCCTGGTGTTTTATAAACCAACTAGTGACTACTTTGAAAGACACAGCTCCATTCTACCAGCTTAGCTTAATTTCATGTCCTGCATTATATCTTAAGGTCTTTGTAGGGTTCTCACACATGTAATGCGATTTATTTCGGAACTAACCAATCAGCGTGAGTTCTGAAGCTGAAGTGGAAGTAGGAGGTCAACCTGCCCTGATGCTCCTGTGTTTATCTGTCCTTTTCTGCCATCTTGTGGACAAAGAGACACTTTGGGGATATATTTATAAAGAGGTTTGAGACTGCAGACAAACTGAAGTTACTGGATTCGAAACTGTTTTTGATTTGTTTGGATATTCAGATTAGTACTCACAGTACTGGATTATTTTCAGATACTTTTTATTAAAAACTGACAGAATGAGTGAAAACAAAGTTGGTTTTGATTAATTCATTTTATTCTAATTTAATTAATTTTACTTCATCAATTATAGTTCCTGTGGTGACAATGTAAGTTGTAACATAGTCTACAACCTGATCACAGGTAATGAATTCAGAAGGATCAGGAGTCAGGTCAGTTTAAACACATCTTTTCTAACTTTATTGGAACTACTTTTTGTGGGGAAATAAATAGTCACTAACTGTTTACAGTGAGGTCTGTTTTTAGTGATTTGGGTGAACTGACTTTTTAAAACCTGTAAACCTTCAATTCAGTCCAAACTGGTTTTAAAGTCAGAAATTGGAAAACAGACAAACAATATACCCATATGCAAGTCTTAACCTTCAAGTCTCAAGTCTTAACCTATAAGTCTCAAGTCTTAACCTCCAAGTCTGAAGCAAGTCTATAGTTACTGTGATAAGAATCAAGTTGTGTGGAGTCCTGCTCAAAGTCAAGACAAGTCTCAAGTCAGGAAATAATAAATTCTGATGATCTCCCCCAGATTCTACATTAAATCTGTTAAATATAGAGTTATAGAGTTTTACTTTGAACATGAATGAAAACTGTTGCAGCTGTTTACACCTGATATTTTCTTCTTACAATTATTATCATTCTTCTTATTATCGTTGCTTTTATTGCCTCCACCTTTTCACCTATGTTTATTTTTCAAAAAGTCCTGAACTGACCTGAACCAGACTTGGTGGAGGGCTGTGGGAGGGGTCAGAGATGACCTCATTACATGCTTGTGCAGATCTGGTTAAAGGAGTCGAGCCAGGACTTCACTGTATTTAATGTGTAGGATTATTTGGCCTTGGTGGAGGTGTGAACTCTGCTGAGTGTCATTCTAGTTATTACTGTCCCAATACATCTCTATGTGAAACCTGCTCTGTGCTCTGTTCTCTTTCCTCCTGTAATATACATGTTAGTGGTCTTGGACTCAGCCCCTTCCCATGAGAGCTGGTTTGTGTATTGGCCTCTGCTGGTCTGCTGTGTCCTAGTAGGTTGCCAGGTTTGTGAGCATCACTATGGAAATCATTTGTCACAAATATAATGTAATTTCTCAATATAAAAATATGGAAATATCTCTCTGAAGTCTTGGTCATTCTCAAGCCATGAAGACCAAGTCAAAGTCAAGTCAAGTCTTTTATTAGTGTCGGTCAAGCAAATCTTAAGTCCTCAGATTTGTAAGTTATGTCTGACTTTTTACCTGAAAGAAACGAATAATCATTTATATTTCCTATTTCCTGTTTTTCTTCTTTTATATGTAGAACTCATGGATGTATTATAAGAATATTATATTATAAGGTCTTATAATACATCCATGGTAGAACTGGGCAGATAAACATTAGTCTGTGGGAGCCGCTCTGTTCTCTCATGGACAGCAGGGGCAGTAATGTGTCATTAGCTGCTGTAAGAAAATAAAAGAAGAAGAAGAAAGAACAAGAACCATAGCAACTGTCAAACAAAAAAATGGCGGCCTCAGCTGCTGTGCTGTGGTCCTTACTTATCTTCTGTTTATTTCTCTCGTTTACTGTCGCGACTACAGACGAAAATTCATCGCGCTACACATTTAACACGACTGCGTCTGTTGACCGCAACGTGACGTACACAGTTACGCAGGGTTACGGTTATACAACCAGACAGCCTCCAGAGTCTGAGGTGACAGAACCGACGCCGAGCTACACCAGCACGGTGGAGTCCGGTCAGCCGAAACCAGCAGCGGAGCCGCTGCCCGCCTCCGGCCGCCTGCTCACTCCTGCTACTAACGGTAATCTGTCGATGAATGGGTTAGAGTTGGTTAACAATAGAGTTAACCCGGTATAAATACATTCTCAGGTCTTAATGTCGTTTTAAACAGCTAGCTAACCGAGGTCCACACTAAGCTAATGTGGTAGTTAGCTGTTGTATTGACGCAACTCGGGTTTCTTTACCAGCGACATAAATCAAAACCTGGACGTTCAGAAGTCTGTAGATGTTCGTTCACTGAGTTAAACAAGTTAAATATGGTTGAGATTAAATTAGAGTTAGTTCCAATTTCTCAGTAAATGTGTAGAAATATTCAGGCGTGTGGATGGATAGGAGTGTCCCCTCTAATCTCTTTCTGTGTGTGTGTGTGTGTGTGTGTGTGTGTGTGTGTGTGTGTGTGTGTGTGTATTTGTCTCAGTTGGCAGTGTGTGTCCCTGTGACCAGTACAGAGGTGTGTGTGACATCAACTGCTGCTGTGACGGAGACTGTGGTGAGGAGGTGGCTCTGTTCACCGGCTGCTCTGTAACCACGGTCAGGTGAGTGTCCCTGCTGAACACCAGGTATACAGTCACTGATACACAGCTGAAGGCTCGTGCTGCTGTTAGCCACACCTGTGTAGCAGGGTAGGAATTACACAGTGACCACGACGGTCTTGGACTTCCTACCCCCTGTAGCTGTCCTTGGAGCTTGGACTGGCTGTGTGTATGCAAGTGCCAGTGTCACACATCGCTGTGTACTAAATGTAATAAAGGTGTTGAAAATATACAGCCTGCTGTGTCTGTCCAGGACCCACTGTCCATAACTTAGTGGAACAAAATAGCTGCAAAACATCTGTGTAGAAGGAAAACAGAAAGCAGAGTTACAGGGTGGAGGTCTCTTCCTAAACTATGATCAAATATGAAAGAACTAAAGGCATGAATCTAATATAAACCTTTTTCAAATACAGCTCTGGGTCTTTCTGCAGCTGAGGTACATGAAGGTCAGTTCATTCAGTCTGGCTTCAGTTAAATAAGATTCATCAGCACAGTTCATCTGGTGTAAACTCGCTGTTTACAATATGTTTCCTTGAACATAGATTGCTGTTGTGATGTTTAAACAACTTGATCAGATGGATGACACTTCATCTGCTGTGTATCAGTATGAATCAGAATCAGAATCAGAATCAGTTTTATTGCCAAGTATGTTTTCACATACAAGGAATTTTTTCTGGTGATTGGTGCAATTGATCAGCAACAGTGGGGCTCTCTAGCCTTGTTGATAAGGCTGATAGCAGATGGGAAGAAGCTATTTTTGTGGCGAGAGGTTTTGGTCCTGAAGGACTGCAGCCTCCTGCCAGAGGGGAGTGTCACAAAGAGTTTGTGTCCAGGGTGGGAGGAGTCAGCTACAATCTTCCCTGCACGCCTCAGAGTCCTTGAGGCGTACAGGTCCTGGAGGGACGGAAGATTGCAGCCAATCACCTTCTCAGCAGAGTGGATGATACGCTGCAGTCTGTTATTGTCCCTCTCCGTGGCAGCAGCGTACCAGATGGTGATGGAGGAGGTGAGGATGGACTCAATGATGGAGGTGTAGAAGTTCACCATCATAGTCCTTGGCAGGTTGAACTTCTTCAATTGCCTCAGGAAATACATCCTCTGCTGAGCTTTTTTGATGAGGGAGCTGATGTTTAGCTCCCATTTGAGATCCTGTGTGATGGTGGTTCCCAAGAAGCGAAAATGCTCCACGGTAGCCACGGGGGAGTCACACAGGGAGATGGGGGTGGGTGGGGCTGGGCTCTTCCTGAAGTCCACTATCATTTCCACTGTCTTCAGAGCGTTTAGCTCTAGGTTGTTCTGCCTGCACCAGGTCACCAGACGGTCAGTCTCCCACCTGTAGGCAGACTCATCGCCATCAGAGATGAGTCCAATGAGAGTGGTGTCGTCTGCAAACTTCAGGAGCTTGACAGACTGATGGCTGGAGGTGCAGGTGTTGGTGTACAAGGAGAAGAGCAGAGGAGAAAGAACGCAGCCTTGTGGGGATCCAGTGCTGATGGTCTGGGAGTCAGACACGTGCTTTCCTAGCTTCACGTGCTGCCTCCTGTCAGACAGGAAGTCGGTGATCCACCTGCAGGTGGAGTCAGGCACGCTCAGCTGGGAGAGCTTGTCCTGCAGCAGAGCCGGGATGATGGTGTTGAAGGCAGAGCTGAAGTCCACAAACAGGATCCTGGCATAGGTCCCTGAGGAGTCCAGGTGCTGGAGGATGAAGTGGAGAGCCATGTTGACGGCGTCATCTACAGACCTGTTGGCTCTGTAGGCGAACTGCAGGGGGTCCAGGAGTGGGTCAGTGATGGATTTGAGGTGGGACAGGACAAGGTGCTCAAATGATTTCATGACCACAGAGGTCAGGGCAATGGGTCTGTAGTCATTTAGTCCTGTGGGCCTTGGTTTTTTGGGGACAGGGATGATGGTGGAGGATTTGAAGCAGGCTGGCACGTGGCAGGTCTCCAGTGAGGTGTTGAAGATGTCCGTGAACACTGGAGACAGCTGATCAGCACAGTGCTTCAGGGATGATGGAGAGACAGAGTCAGGACCGGCTGCTTTGCGGGGGTTCTGCTTCTTAAAAAGCCTGTTGACATCTCTCTCCAGGATAGAGAGAGAGGTTCCTTTGGTAGGGGAGGAGGGGGGCTTGTCCCACTGTCTTTCAAAGCGGCAGTAGAACTCATTCAGATCGTTGGCCAGACGGAAGTCGTTAGTGGAGTGGGGGGGTTTAGGTTTGTAGTTTGTGATCTTTCTGAGCCCTTTCCAGACAGAAGCAGAGTCATTGGCTGAGAACTGGAGCTGAAGTTTCTCAGAGTACAGACATTTAGCTTCTCTCACCGCCTTGCTAAACCTGTACTTGGACTCTTTAAACCTGTCCCTGTCCCCACTCCTGAAAGCTTCCTCCTTTTGCCTCCTGAGCTGACTGAGCTTAGCTGTGAACCAGGGTTTGTCATTGTTATAACTCACCCTGGTGCGTGATGGGATACAGCAGTCCTCACAGAAGCTGATGTATGACGTCACAGCCTCTGTGAACTCATCCAGACTGTTGGAAGCAGTCCTGAACACCTCCCAGTCAGTGCAGTCCAAACATGCCCGCAGATCCTCTATGGCTTCACTGCACCACTGCTTTGATGTCCTCGCAACAGGTTTACACAGTTTTAGTTTCTGCCTGTATGTGGGAATCAGGTGGACCATCACATGGTCAGAGTGGCCCAGTGCAGCCCGGGGGACGGCGTGATAAGCACCACTGATTGTGGTGTAACAGTGGTCCAGAGTGTTCCCCTCTCTGGTCGGGCAGTTAACAAACTGTCTGTATTTGGGCAGTTCGTGGTTGAGGTCACCTTTGTTAAAGTCACCAAGGACAATAACTACGGAGTCCGGGTTGGTCCGCTCCACACACAGTATCTGGTCGGCGAGCGCCCGCTGTGCCTCCTGCACGTTGGCCTGTGGTGGGATGTAAACACCGACCAGGATGAATGAGGTGAACTCACGGGGGGAGTAGAAGGGCCTGCAGTTTATGATGAAAGTCTCCAGGTCAGGAGAACAGTGCTGCAGGATCACTGTCACGTCTCTGCACCAGCCACTGTTAGCATAAAAGCAGATTCCTCCACCTTTCGTTTTGCCGGACAGCTCTGTGTCGCGATCCGCTCTGAAGAGCTGGAAGCCGGCCAGCTCCAGCGCAGAGTTCGGAATCGATCCACACAGCCACGTCTCTGTGAAGCACAGAACGGAAGATGAAGAAAAGTCTCTGTTCTTCTGCACCAGTAGCTGAGGTTCATCCAGCTTGTTGGGCAGTGAACGCACCTTGGAGAGAAAGATACCTGGGAGAGGTGTGCGGAGTCCGCGCCGGCGGAGACGCGCAAGCGCACCGGCACGTTTTCCTCTCCTCCGGCGTTTCACTGCGAGAGCAACGGTCAGTGCACCTCTGACCAAAATGTCCAATAATTCCACAGGTGAGTCGAGAAAAGTAGGAAAAAAATCCACTGGAGTTGTTTCTCTGATATTAATGAGCTCTTCTCTGGTGAAAGAGCTCCGGAAACCAAAGCAGAAAACTGGATTTACAAAGAAAAAAATGCGCACCAAAACACCGAGGCAGCCATCCGCGGCGCCATGGCAACAGAATAATGTTATATATTATATTATTTTTATTTATTATTATTATAATAACAGAACAGGACTATTACAGGTGTACAGGTGGAGGTAACATGTTTCTACATAGCACACACTTATCCTCTGTTTATTCCTCTCTTTCTAGCGGCAACAAGCAGCTGTGCAACCGCAACATGGCGTTGTACTCTTTAGGGAGCACCATAGGTGGTTACTCGCAACTACAGGTGTCTGTCACCAAGGAGACCAATTATGACGTTTTCTGCATTCAGTCACAAAATCGTAAGTCAGTGAGAAGAAGTTAGCAGATTGATGTTAATGCTGAATGTAAAGGGTCAGGCTGGTGTTATTGTTCTTTAGAATGTAGTTGTATGAGAGGAGTTCATCATAAACGGATAAAGACCACTTCATGATACCAGGCTCTCCGTCTACATGTGTGTCTCAGCTGATTTTTGTTTCTGTGTAGGTGTTGATGGATTTTCTCATCCCTCACCTGCTCTTCCAACCGACAGCAGCTTTGACTCTTTGTTTAAACAGTTCACCAGATTTATATTTGACCTGGAGGAAAACAGAGTTCTGGTATCCACTAAGGAGCTGCAGGCCTCGTCTGGATACCAGGTACATCTCTGAGGTCACTGTTCACTTGTCTCTCTTTTTTTTGTCTCCTGACTTTACGTCAGATCACCCTGTTCCTTCTCTGCTCTCTCTCTGTTGTGTTCTCAGTTTGGGGATGAGATGCTGACAGTGGGGGAGGGTGGAGAGAGAGGTCTGTTCTGGCTGCCTGCTCCTGGTGTGACTGCTGACTGTGTGGACACCAGTCCTGCAGGTAGATATGACTCACCTTAATGTGTCACTTCTGATGACACAACTGACAGTCAGAAACTGACTCAGTGCTGTCAGTGACAGACACAGCAGAATGTATCTGACATTAATCTGAATTATATAAAATCATCTGCTGTTAGGAGACACGTCTCTGCTCACCTGTGCTGCATCGTGTTCTTTTGTTGGTCTCTGTCTCTGCGTCATTGTGCATGTTGTTTAAAGCTGTGCAGCACACACAAGACAAAACTGACAAACTGCAGCCCCTGACAGTCACTGGCTCCAGGAGTTTTAAGTATGTCTGAGCACTGACTGATAACCACTGTAACTTCGCTGACTGGCAGCCAATGATACAGTATCGTCTGTTACATGATTTTAATGTTGGTTTAAGTATTTTATTCTTCATGTATATTCATGTTGTACAGACATCTGAGTGTTAGGAAATAAACTGCAGAGAACAGTAAATATAGCTCATAAAGTTATAAAGTTACAGGGAAGCCACAGATGAAATGTAAACGATTCTTCCCACTCACACTTTGAACCTTCACCCTCAGAGAGGCGCCACAGAGCAGGAAAATACACAGCCTGATTTAATCTCAGCCTTCTCTCATTTTATGAGACTGTGAGGAGCTGTATATTATAATAGGACCTGCAGTGGTTATGGTTCCTGTCATAACACACACAACCACATATGCACTGAGAACGTGTAACACAAATAAAAATGAAGTTTCCTCTGACACATCAGGAGAAAACCCCTCATCACTATATTTACTCTAATTTAGGTGTTTTCATTATTATTATTATTATTATTATTATTATTAAAGTGTGTCAGTTAAAGATCCACAGCTTGTTAAACAGAACATTAAAGGAACATTAAAGATTAAAATTCACATTTTTAATTGTTAACCTCTGTTTTGACAGCGTTCCTGAAGGATCAGAGCAGATCCTGCTCCCGACGTCTGGTCCTGGACCAGGACTGCAGCACCTCAGCAGCCCTCAACATGGACACCTACACTAACATCAAGCTGTGTGCTGTGAGTCTGCTGCCCCCTGCCTGGTCCTTAAACATCCACTGTCTGAAAGGATGTCATGATTAAAGGAGCAGGCCTCACTTCACATCAGCCTGCTGATATTTACCATAAATATTTATTGATAAAAATGATAAATAAATGTTTAAAGCATCAGAAACTGAACATGAAGAGAATCAGCTCATCTAAAGATGTTTCACTAAATCTTCTTCTCTGCTCTACAGGAGAAGAGCAAAGATGCTGCAGTAAGTATCCACACTGTGTTTGACTTACTGACTGACTGGCTATCCGTTGTCAGAGTCAGTCAGTCAGTCAGTCAGTCAGTTAAGTTAGTTAGTTAGTTAGTTGACCATTAGTCTTTTGAACAGGCTCTGGCTTCTTAAAGGGAAACGTCACACTCAGTAGATTTTAAGTAGAGCTTGTTTATATCACTGTCCACTGATACTGGTTAGGGTTATGGTTAATTTTCCAGAGGAAATACAGTTTAAAAAATCTGATGTATCCAGAGGTGTGACAGGGTGGAGGGTGTGTGTTGTTAAGGAGTGAAGGAAGTGTGTTTATTACAGACTAGATGATCAATAGATTAACTGAGAAAGTAAACATTATTTTAATCAATAATAAAAATGAATGCCCACCTGATTACTGCTCAGGCTAATAACAGTAGTTATAATATACAAAGCGGTCACATGACCATCATGATAGATTGCAGTCACATCATTATTGTCAGCTGTTACACATCTTTAAAGGTACATAGATTTAATTAAGTTCCCACTAGAGACTTCAAATCCCATAATGCTCCTCAGCGCAGTGTGGATTTTTGGGATCTGCAGATTTTTAAAAGTCTGTTAAAAATCTTCACACAGCTGAACCAGGAAGTTTTGCAAGACACCGACATTTGTTTTGCGCAAAGACGGGCTCCAAAAATATGTCCCCATCAGTTTACCACATACAGTTTGCACAGATGAAACTCTGAGGTTAACTGCTGCAACACAAACTGAAAAATGACTCTCCCTCAGTTCACAGGAACAAGGAACTAATCAAATGTTTTCACATCACCACTAACAAAACATGTTTGTTTCACACTGCTGTGAACTGAGCATCTCTGCAGCATGATGAACCTTCAGAGATTATTATGTGACAGTACAGTATGAAACCTGCCCTGACTCCTGTGAGATATGGACAGTGTCTGTGACTCAAGCAACATTCAAGTCTCAGAGGAAACTGTGGTCTGAGCCTGTAAAGGACCACAGAGGGTGAATGAGTCTAACTGATGAGTCTCTGCTGCAGGTTGTTCCTGTGGAGGTGGCTTCAGTTGTCCTGCAGTCTGTAGACTGGACTCGGACTGAGCTGAGGATGACTGGAGGAGAAGACCTCAGTCCTGTTCTCCTCAACCCAGACCTCTGTGCTAATGTGGTTCTGAAGGTGAGCCCACCAGAGTATAGCACAAACCTGTCCTATTTATGGATCATACATTTAATCACTTTATCTACCAGAACATCAGAAGTGTCCAGATCCCTGCTGCTCTCATCAGGATGGAAGAACATCATAGAACACATACACTCCATGACCACTTTATTAGGAGCACCTGTACGATCAAACACAGCCCTGCCATAAGAGCTACCGGTAAATTCATAATAACATGTTAATTACTGAGCTCATTACACTGAGGGAGCGACCTCCATACATGAATGAAACAAGATCAGGTCTTCATCAGAATTACAATAATGAACAAACACAATCTATGACTAATAGCACATTATTAGTCAAACACAATCTATGACTAATAACAATTGTGTTGTTCTTGTCCACATTAAAAACATGATTCAAACACTCACAGTGTGTCTGAAACAGTGTGAAAAGCTGCCTGGAGTCAGGATTATCAGAACTGGACTCAGTGAGTCCAGACTGGAGGTTGTGGGTCAGAGACACTTTGACTTATAAAGAGGAACATCAGCTGATGCGAAGCAGGCCTCACAGCAAAGATGATGATGAGGCTGAAAGTGTCACAGAGTTCAGATCTTCATCAGTCCGCAGTCAGACAAACTGTCTATAGATGGAGATGAGGTCAGGTTCTGGACCTGGACAGCTCCACATCATGGTTTATCAGGGTCTCTTCAGGATCATGTCAGGGTGACTGTACACCTGCTGAAGCTCAGGAGAAGCTGCTGATGCAGCAGACAATGATCCTAAACATCAGAGTAAATCCACCTTCTGGAGTGGTCCAGTCAGAGCCCAGACCTGGATCCAGTAGAGCTGCTGTGGACTGATCTCAGGGCTGCTAACACCAGACATCCTGAGAGTCTGTCTGAGCTGAAGCAGCTTTGTAAGAGGACTGGTCCAGACCTCCTCCTGAAGATGGAGCAGGTCTGATCAGCAGCTACTAAAGAACTGGTGTCAGGTTCAACAGTTATTAAATCCAAGCCTCACTGACTGTTTCCACAGCACTGAGGAGGTTTAATGGCTGAGTTCAACAAACACACAAAAATTGTAACTGTGTGTGATATCAGCTCAGAGACACTCATGAAGATCAGATCATTTTATGACCAGTCAATGAAGAAAACCAAGTAATTCAGAGGTTCACTGACACAGTTGGGTTGTGTTAGACTGTAGAAGTGTACCTAATGAAGTGGACACAGTGCAGTGTAATGAGTGAAGCTGTAATTATTTCATCCTGTAATTAATCATTTATCAGCTAAAAGCAGTCACAGTGTTGTGGCCTCATTGTGTCTCCTCAGGTTGGATATGTGGTGACGTTCAGTCCAGGTGAGATAGTGAACGTGTCGGTGTCTCTGGTTCTGGGATTTGTCCGTGAAGCAGCTCTGCCTCTGAAACAGGACTTTCATATCACCTTTGTGCAGGTACTGTCACACTAAAGTTTGTCTACATGAGGAATCTGTCTGTTTGAAGACAACACTGTTCTCAGCAGCAGGTTTCATTTTTAAAAACCTGCTGGATGTTCATTGACAGATTCTAAAGGTAGTCTAAAGGTAGAGGTCCATGTGTTTTTGTTTATAAAGCAGGTCTAGGAGAGAGGCTCAGGGCCTCTCTTCTGATTGGCTGACTGACCTGTCTTTACTAGAGCTCCAGAGAGAAGCCTGGGAGAGGAGATGTAAAACTACACTGAGATGGTTTTTGGTTCTTAAAACCACAAATATATCTTCTGATGGACATCAACACTTCAAATAAAACAATGGAGAAGTTAAAATATGGAGCTTTAAGAACAACTGAACTCAGTTTCTTAAGTGCTTATATTTGATATATAAACAGAAGGTTCTGAACTTCATTTGAAACCTCCTGCAGACAGTCACATTAAGCTGTTTCTGTGGTTGTGGGCTGTTGGGAGACACCTACAGCTGTAGACTACGGGTGAGACAGGTGTTACAGTGGGCTGTGGTCTCACTCAACACCATCAGACCTGCAGCCAACACTGTCACTGATAAGATGATCAGCTCAGACTGAACAAAACCTGACCTGTATACATCCTGTTTTTAATTTGATTATCCATCCATCAGTTTTCTGACACTTCCTGTCACCTGAGGTCACTGATTAATTACATTAGTATGAATTATTGTTAAATACGCCTGGGACAGCATGTGATTTTCATGTATGTCAGCTCTGGTGTGTGTCCCAGGTGTTAAACTCTCTGATGACAACCTGTGGTTCACTAAACTGAGGACTGTGACTAACATACAAGCATCAAAGTCCAGTCTTCATCTTGGAAACAGTCATTTGGTCCACTCAGTAGCTTGTTCCTGGTCTTTCTGCTGCATGTCATGGTCCTCCTCAGGGGATGGAGTTTCCTCAGTTGTCAGCTGGTGATAGAATAACAAGACCATGTGTTGTGACTGAAAGCTCTGTGGTACTCTGAGGGTGGACCTTGAGTTACTGAACTCTGATGAATGTACCAGTGAGAGTCCAGCTCTGTGTCTGTCATCTGTCCAACAGCAGGACGTGGAGCAGCCGTCCATCCGCCTCAGTGGAAATCCAGGTTATGTGGTTGGACTGCCTCTGGTGTCCGGATCAAGAACAGCAGAATATCCTTTAGCTCCTCACTGTGACGTACAGAGTGAATGAATAATGACCTGTGACAGCACCAGTACAGGGTTCAGTACAGTGCTTGATGAGACTGGGCATTCTGATCTGCTACAAGGACCAGGATTTGTCCTTAACAGTGGTCTTCACTGGGATTGTGAGAAGTGTGGACCTCAGGGACACTCTGTCTCTTCTCTACGGGGCTGAAGACCAGGACTGTCTGCGTGGTCCACATCAGCGCTCACCTGTCCTGTTCGGTCTGGACTCT
The DNA here is from genome assembly GCF_046630095.1 of Trachinotus anak. Taxonomy (NCBI): domain Eukaryota; kingdom Metazoa; phylum Chordata; class Actinopteri; order Carangiformes; family Carangidae; genus Trachinotus; species Trachinotus anak. Next base: position 28,890,155 of record NW_027273872.1, read on the forward strand.
GTTTCTGGCTGCACTTTAAGGTACAGCATCCTCACACTCAGCAGTCCCACCTGTGTGGACAGGTACAGTGTCTTTGGGGTACTATGACATTGTGACTCATGTTGTTCCTCAGACTGGAGGACGCCGCCAACTGCTCCCTGGTCTCCCAGGTGGTTCTGGATGTCCTGAGAGGACCAGACTCTCCCCTGTATCTAGCCTCGTTTGGAAACTCCCCATTAAACAATCCACTGGACTGGGTACAAGTGAAGAGCACCTTCAATCCTGGGGTGAGATCAAGTCCAACTCCTGTGTCCTGTCCGTTAGATAGCTCTTTAACATCTGAGTGACACTTCATCTCAATTTGAACATGTTGTTTTAATTCATCTTTATCTCACTTCTCCCCTTTTTAATTTCTTTATCTTTAGATAGATGTCCATCTTTTGAAGTAATGTCAAAGTATTTTTAAGGATGAAAATGATGATGATTGGTCATGTGATCTATTCATCACAGCTGTGGACACCTTTGTGATTCTGCTGAAGAAGCCTGAGGAAGCCGCAGGCGAAACACCTTATTCACTCTCAATTAAAAACACATTGAAGTCACCTCAATGTGCTGTTTACTGTCACTTCCTGTGGGTTGAGTGTGTGGTTTTCAGACCACAGCTGGTTAGTTTAGATCTCACTTCTGGATTCAAATACAAACTTCAGGTTGTGATGCTGGATTTCTTTCTTTAATACAAAACCAGTTAAAGCTACTGCGTGTTAATAGAAAAGTCAGTTCATTCATTGAACTTGTGAAAAAGAACTTTAAAGATTGATTTAGTCTCACATTAGCTTTCCAACGCCATCTGGTGGTATTTTATAAATCTAAACTATATTGTATACAAGTTATTTAGGTAATTCAATGAACATGACTCCATACTGTCCACATGTACACAGTTGGAAAACACTGAAGGAGCTATTTGGAAGTTGTTGCTACTGCTACATAGCTAAATTTAGCATTTGCAGCTGTTTACTAACCAGTCTAGAAGAAACGTTGTGAACTTTATCCTTTACTCACCAACATCTGTCTCCAGAGGTGGAGACAAACACCAATGTTAACTCCTGTTTTACATCTATTTCTGTTGAATATTTTCTTCTACTGAAGTTAGCATGCTAATTAGCTAGCTCCAGTCCAGCCAGACTGTCTGGGAGCTTTCCGATACCGAGTCACTCCAGTCTGTCCTGAGGACATTGATGCTTATTGGATATTACTACCTCTGGTATTGTAAAGAGAATGACGGCTGAAGCTCTTGTCAAGACAAGTAAGAAAACAGTTGTTAGTGCTAACGTTGGCTATGTAGCAACAGCTTACATATGGCTCCTTTAGCACTTAATAATGTCATAGTGAGGCCACCGTCTAGCAGTATGTGTGTCATTTGCAGGAAGTCCAGAGCTGCAGAATCCCGTTATCACGTCATCTAGAAATCGAGTGGACCAAACATGGATCCCTGGTGAACCCTCAGTCTCAGATTGTGAGCATCAGAGAAGTCATCCAAACCAACACCAGCAGCTTGGTGACACTCACCTCTTCACAGGTATTGACAGGGAAATACAAACTTGCCACAGAAGTCTGATCTCCTAATCACCTGCTGTGTCTGTCTTACTCTTCTGCAGTTGTCTGGTGGCAGCAGCTTCCTGTCAGTCACAACCTCAGTGGGCTTCATACCTGTGTCTGCTGCTGCTCTTCCTGGTTACAGAGCCACACCCACCATCAATGCTAAACTACCCTTCGACTTCTTCTTCCCTTTTGTCTGATCCAGCAGCTAACTCACCTGTGTATGCTAACATTTAGCATGGACACTGCTATGTGGTATTCATGATCACCACTGTTTGTGTGATCAGTGTGTTACTGTATATTGTGAGTAATGTATATAGGATTTTTGTTATTATTTAACATTGTTTAATAAATGAAATCACTTGTTTTATTTTAGTCTGATTTCTTACACAGCACACAGATCCTCTGATGAACGTTCACTTGCAGCTTTATGGAGTGATATCCAGGAGCATCTGAATATTTGACATTCATTAGATCAACACAGATTTTTAACAGGTTTTATCACTACAGTGACAGGAAACCTGGAGATGGATCCACAAACCTGTTTCTATGGTTAATGCTCTAACTGTAAAGCTTCTATCAACAGCTGGTAGGATACTGGAATCAGGTCTGCAGTGAAAGGTTATCATGGGATGTACAGTATAGTGTGAAAATTAAAAACAGTGGTGCAGAAAGGAACATGCTATAAATGACACTGAACAGTCAGAAGTCTATGCTGTGCTTCTTCAGGATGGCTTCAAGTTTCTGTTTCTCTTGTTCCTGTGATGATGGAGACAGAAGAGTCAGTCAGAGCTCGAACACAAACTGAACACAGACTTCTGTGTCAGCTCTGTTGTCCTAATATTATAAATACTACAGTCCACATCCCCAAGCTGTGGGGCAGGGAGGATGAATGAGGCACATGATGTACCTGTTTGATCGTCTGCTTGTGTTCATCAGTGGACCTTTGTTTACTGATGATGTTCTGAGCTCAACTTTTACTTTGTTGAGTACAACATTAACAGAACCAACTGCCACAGCTACAACAACAAACCCTCAGTTATAACAATCTGTAGTTTTTACCTCAGCTGAGTTAAGTTGAACAGATCATTTTTTCAAATGTGAGTCTGAAAATCAACTTGTACAAGTGTAAAGTTTTAACTGTAGGATGTAAATTCAATGTGTGTGAATGTTGCTCTGACCTGTGATGTGAAGTGACTCACCAGTTTATCACTGCGCTCCTGGAGCTGTGTGACTCTTTGAACCAGGTGGTCGTAGCTCTCCTTCAGCTTGTGGATCCTCTGGTCTGCTCGGGTCTTCACGGACACCAGGATACCTGCGACACATTCAAATACTGTCACCTCCAGAAGTAGCAACTACACTGACCTCTTCCTTTGTGAGATCTACATTTTCACTTTCAAACTGACAGAGAACATGGCCAGTGGGTCAGGTAGGCTAGGTAGGTTAGGTAGGTCAGGTAGGAATGGGGCCATTTAAAGGAGTTAATCAATAATTTAATTTGTGAATAATTTATTATTGTGTATCCAGTCTGATTACTCAGCTTTAAATGATTTTACCTGCATGACGTCTTCGGGTGTTTTATTTTGTGGTGATGTTTCCTGTCTGAAAAAATGCCTCCAGCCTTTCTAGCTGCTCTGTGAGGCTCTACTTAGACACAGCAGTGTCTTCAGTTTAATGCTCACATTAGCATGCTAACATGCTGGTGTTTAGCAGGCAATGTTTACCTAATTAGCTAATTAGCAACAAAGAGTTAACTGAGGCCAATCAGCAGTTTATTTCGTCATGAACCAACTGGACAAAGTGTGAAGTGATGATGAATTCCATGTAATCTTATGGTGAACAGGGTTAATGTGTGAATGCACCAGAGTGAATGTCAAATTATTCAACAGTTGGAGAGAATTCAACATTACCTTATCATTACCTCTACATTCAACAAGAGAGCAACACTGTTGTTTACTTGACTCCAAAACTGTTTAAAGTCCCATGATCGAATAAACTGTGAACACATTTCCTGGTTCTAAACTGTGGAGCACAGATTTATTTTCATTGGTAAATGACAAATAACCAAAACAGTAACAGTATTTATATACAATATACATAAATAAACAATACATGTACAAAAGGTTTCATCATCATTCATGTTTAAAAATAAATGATGTCATACAGTGGATGTCAGTACAAAAGTACAGACCTCAACTGTAATGGCCAGAGACTGAGAGTCTGTCAAGGTCTGTGTTGACATCAGCCTGATAGCTGCAGACAGATATTAGCTGCAGACAGGTGTTGGCTGCAGGGAAAAATGTTGGCTGCAGATGGAGATGTTAGCTGCAGACAGATGTTAGATGCAAACAACTGTTAGCTGCAGACAGATGTTAGCTGCAAACAAATGTTAGCTGCAGGAACAGATGTTAGCTACGGACAGTAGCTAACATCTGTTCCTGCAGCTAACATTTGTTTGCAGCTAACATCTCTGTCTGCAGCTAACATCTGTCTGCAGCTAACAGTTGTTTGCAGCTAACATCTGTCTGCAGCTAACATCTGTCCGTAGCTAACATCTGTTCCTGCAGCTAACATTTGTTTGCAGCTAACATCTGTCTGCAGCTAACAGTTGTTTGCATCTAACATCTGTCTGCAGCTAACATCTCCATCTGCAGCCAACATTTTTCCCTGCTAACATCTGTAGCTAACATCTGCTTTCCCTACTTATAAGGTAATGTTGAATTCTCTCCAACTGTTGAATAATTTGACATTCAGCTGCAGAGAGATGTTAGCTGCAGACAGATGTTACTGACTGGGTCCACCCTCCATTCACTGACGTCTCTACAACACTCACTGAGCTGAGATCAGTCGGTCCCTCTGGTAGAGTCCAGAGTCAGGCCCACATGCTGTAGGGGGACCATCCTGATCCACCACAGTCTGTAAACTGCAGCAGGTCCACACACTCTCTAGCTGTTCACCTCACAGTTTACAGGACTGTGGCGAGTCAGGGCGGCTACAGCAGCTGTCAGCTATGTTCCCTTTCACTTTGATGATAATAACAGCTAGTAAGTAGATAATTTACACAACATGCAGCCTAAAGGCAACCAACAGGTAACAACTAAAGACACACAACATGTTTTAAAAAAGATCAAAGATCTCTGTGATCTGAAGAATCGATTGGATCATTCAAATAAAAATTACAATTAATCATTAAAGTTTTTATGCAGCCCAACTACTGAGAGTGCCGTCGCTATAGCAACTCTGCTAGCCTGGCTAAACATGTAAATTTGGTTCAGTTACAGTGAAGTCACAATAAACTGGGAGAAAAGACAAAACCTTTTCATGTGATGTGAAACATGCCAACTGTCCTCCTCAGGGTTTACCTGCATATATACCTGCAGACCAGGTGTGTTTGTGTATATACACAGGTACACACACAGACTCACTGTGTTACGAACCATTGATGATTCTGGCCACCCTCCAGAGTCGCAGTAGGATGAGGAGACCCATCCCATCAAAGGCATCCTCATGGAAGATGAAGACGACATCCAGCACGAAGGACACCACCACCACCAGACCGTCAAACACCTCAAACTTATGGTGGAAGAACTCCAGGCGGTAAGCAAACAGCTTACCTGCCAGCTCCACCATGAAGAAAGTGAGGAGAGCCAGGCTCAGGTAGTGAAACACCTGCGACAACACACACGGCTCAGGCTGCGTCCACACCACTACATCTACGCTTTTGTAAACAGGAAGCAGATTGGCTCCTCTGCAGTTGGTTAGTTACAGTAAATACTCTGAATGAGGAACAGCAGTGTGTCTGAAAGTCTCTGTTTTAGTGGCTGAAGACTCTGGAGGGGAGCGGACGGAGGAGGAAACAGAAGAAGAGATGAGTTTAAAACTGAAATGTAGAAGAGATTAGTTTAAAACTAAAATGTAGAAGAGGAGACGAGTTTAAAACTGAAATGTAGAAGAAGAGATGAGTTTAAAACTGAAACGTAGAAAAAGAGATGAGTTTGAAACTAAAACGCAGAAGAAGAGTTTAAAACTTAAAGGTGCCGTGTGGGCGGAGACTCAGTCACATGACCTACAGGTTGTAATGAGAACTGACGGTTTCCTTTGACAAGAGACTCACCTCAGGTGCAATGTGGTCATGTTCCAACTTGATAACAGACAGGTCTATGAGCAGCTCTGCCAGAACAAAGATGGCGTCCAGGATCACCAGACACACGACCAACACCTGGAATCAGTACCCTTGTTGAAGTACTGGTGTTTCCACTTTAAACTTTTATCTTAGAGGGAAATCGTCTTAGTACATGACAATCTCACAAAATAGAATTTCACAGATTTTTGTCTGTAAATCAGAGTCTTTAAGGTTCTAGACTGTTTTTTGGACACAACCAGAAACCTGAAGACGGCACTGTGGAGAGGCATGATGGATGGATGATCACTGACATTGTTCTCTCAGGTGTATGAAGTGTGTGTGAAGTGAGGACTGATGAGTCACCTGGAAGCGCTCGGAGCTGTAGAGCCTCTTCAGTGAGTCCCTGAAGCTCAGGGTTGTTGGGAGCTGTCCTGTGGCCGGACTCAGCTCCTCACTGGCCACGTGTAGCTCCTCCTCTTCCTCCCACTGAGGAGGCTGCACATCCCCCACGGTGGTGAAGTAGCTCAGGTATCGAGCCATGATGCCCGGCTCTATGAAGGTAAAGACGCCGTCCCACCTCAGGGGAAAATACAGGTGTTGATTTCAGTGCACAGGTGAAGATGCTTCACAGAGATCACACCGCTGTTTCTGACTCAGTTTAACTGTAGCTGACAACATGTTTCACTGTTGTTTCAGTCATTGATAAAGATGAACATTAGAAGATATGCGGACAACTGAAGGCCAGTGACTGCCTGTGTTTCACAGTCTCTGTGCACATTTCTCCAAAAGTTAGACAATCTGAGTTCACTTCTGCTTTCTTAGCTTTGCAACGTTATGAAGAAATCCAGCCCCTCTGAGGATGGGGTCAGCAGGAGGCTGCAGCGTCCTCCCCCAAGAGTCACCACCCACCATCCAAGATGTGTTGACAAGGAAGTCATGAGACTGTGTGACATGTCTGAGGTGGAAGGCATGGGTGTGTGTGTGTGTGTGTATGTATGTATGTGTGTGTGTATGTGTGTGTGTGTGTGTGTATATGTGTGTGTGTGTGTTTGTGTGTATGTGTGTGTGTGTTCAGGAGACCGTGCAGGACGTCTCCAGTGAGTTTAGTCAGTCATTCAAAGGCACCTTAAGTTTTGAGTACAGCAGGCCACCCCCCCTGCACCCATCAGTATGGTATCTGAGATTCTGGTAAATTCTGGTCCCAGAACATGTTCACCTGAACAGATGAGAGTCTGTTTACTGAGAATGTTGCTGTAGACCTGAACCGGGACTGAAGGATCCAGGATTACTCTTCTTTGTGTCCTAAAACGCTTCTTGTCACTGAAGATCAAATGGACTTCTCTCAAAACTGATGCTGTTCCCAGCCTGGTCTCCAGTCTGTCATTATTAGATTGTTAATGATGCATCATCGGATTAGCAGCAGTTTGTGTTGTAGCTGGTTAAGGTACTAGTTTAGCGAGGAGCTAGTTTAAAATGTGAAAACAAGGGGAAAAGTGGAACTGCACCACTGGAAGAAGAACTTAATATAAACATGCTGATGATGGATAAAACATATTGTTATTTCTTCAGTAATGAGTAATTTCTGAAAGTTCACATTTAGTCTTTGATCTGTGTCTGTGTCTAGTTTTATTTAGATGTAAATACAGATCTTATATCTTGATAAACATCCAGCTGACAGCAGTAAAAGTCCTCTTTGTTTTGTCTGTACTGATGTTGAGACCAAACCTCTGCCCTTACTGGTGATGGTAAACTGGTTTATCTGCTGTTTGGACCAGTTACATGTTGGTGTGGAAGAGAGGCATAAATCACCATGAGGATTACTGAGGTCAGAAATCTGCACCAGGGAAACAAACTGAAACCTATTATGACTGGAGTCAGCTGACTGCACTGTCCTACTGACATGTGCAGAAAAATCATTAAACTTTAACAGACAGCACCAAACTCCAGTCAACCAGCCAACTGATTATCTGCTGCAAGAGACTGAATATCTGAAGATCCGCAGTCAAAGACCAGAGGTGCAACAGCTGAGAGATGTTGTTATTCTGCATGCATTCCTCCATGGAGAGATGGAAGAGGACTGAGATTATAAACTACATTAAATAACTTCGGTCGACCTGAAAGTGATCTGCAGCTCCTATAAACAACAAAACAGTGAACTGGCTTCAGAGAGAAGATGTTAAACTGCTCCTACCACCGTGAGAGCAGTCAGAGTCTGTGTTAGCAGTTAGCCTCTGCTCAGGTCCACAGCTGAGGGACAGCAGCCTCAAACTCGTGATAACAACATCCGTCCGACTGTTTCTGCCAACCTAGCGTTTCACGGTCAGCGCCGTTATCTAAGTGCAACATGCATGCTAGCACTCAGGAGCGAGGCTGGGGATCCAGGTGGACTCACTCACCTTCTATCTGCTTTACTCCTGAAGTCTTTATGTCTCCTCAGCACAAACTCCTCGACCCAGTTTACTTCAGTCTGACAAACCCCGCCTCCGGCTGAGACCAGCCCCTAGTCTGGTCTGGTCTGTCCACACAGCATCCAACAAAACTACGTTCAAAATCCTGAGGTTGTACTATGTCTCTCAGCGGGAGACATCACTGAAGAACCTTTATGGCGTGAATCGTTTATTTACACACTGTTTACACTACAACACACTGCTGACAATCACAACTGTCTCTACTGATTCACGGCGGGAAGCGTTTCCAAAACAGGCTGTAATCAAATGAAACTCCTGTAAAAGTCTCTTGGTGGATTATATGTGAGCCGAATTAAACTGTTGCTCATAATAAATACCCCGCAAGCTGCCGGTCAGTGATTACAGAGTGTGTGAATAGTGGAGTGGATACTTGATAGTTACCATTAAATCTATTAATTCGTGTACGGAGTTTGCTTTGGAATAACGGAGCTGAGGGAGGAATGACTTTAACCACGTGATGTCTGTTTTCCTCCGTCCAGGTAGTTTTCAGTGAACTGGACCCAGGTTAAATTCTTCACTGTGCTGCTGTTTATCTCCATTGATAACAATGATAACAACGTGTTTCAGGCATAGCTGTCGAAGCTAACAGGTCAGCATTTAAAGAGACTCTTGTGTGGTTGTATCAGACACCACTGATGGTCTCTCCTCTCTCTCTCTCCAGAGCCCAGCTCAGGTACAAACTCCCTCTGTCATTCCAGTAACCACACTGCCACCTGCTGGTGCTACGTCACATTTTACATAATGTAAATCATATCAGATATTTTATGTGTCTTAATGACTGATCCTTCACTGTGGAAACCTGCACTATCTATCTATCTATCTATCTATCTATCTATCTATCTATCTATCTATCTATCTATCTATCTATCTATCATTTTGAGTGCATTGAACTATGGAGCCTTTTGTCAGGAACTGATTCAACGGAACCTCAGGGTTTTATGTTTTGAGAGGAATCTCTCTCTCTGTCTCCCTCTCTCTTCTTCTTCACTCTCTCTTTCTCTCTCTCCTCTTTCTCTCCTTCTCCCTCTCCCTTTCTCTCTCGCTTTCTCTCTCTCCTTCTCTCGCTCTCTTTATCTCTCTCTCTCTCTGAGTGAGTGGAGCGTGCTGAACGGTGTCAGAGCCTTTGCGAGCGAAAACTTTGAGGTTTTCCATCTTTTTCTGTCTTTTTTCTTTAACGTTCTTGTTGGTGTAGTTGTGTTAAGTCTGGCCAGGTGGCGTCTGGGGCCATGGCGGTGAGCGGCGGCGACTTCTCCCGGTTGACGCGGAGACACGGCATCAAAGTGGGCGCCGGGTCTCCGCACACCGTGGAGCAGATCGCTCTGGCGGTGGGAGAGGTGACCGGGCATGGCTGTGTGAAATCAGCCGCTCGGATGGGGCGGTGGTGATATTCCTGGAGAAGGTGGAGCAGGTGAACCGGCTGGTGGAGACCGGGATTAATGTCGGCGGCAGGTTTGAATCAGGGCTGCCGCTGAGTCAACCTGCCACCAAGGTCACTCTGTCTAACATCGTTCATCAGCGATGACTTTCTGAACAGGGAGTTATCCGGACATTGGAAAATTGTGTCACCGATTTAAAAAAGCCCTGTTTGGATGTAAATCTTCGCTGCTAAAACATGATCCTGAATAATCGCGATGAGGACTTAAATGTTTGTTTCCGCGTCAGGGTCGATGACTTTGACGATGTGCTCTTTGCTACTTCAGCACTGATTAAATGTTTCGGATGTGGTGAAGAAGGACATTTAGTAAAAGCTTGTATAAACGGAGGCCCGGAGGGTCCGAGCGGGTCTGAGCAGAGCAGAACTGCAGATGGCGCTGCACTCTCAAAGAGCAGTGAGGTAGACAATGGAGTGAGTGGACAACAGGGGAGTGAGACAGGTGAAGTGAGTGGAAAACAGGATAAATTACAGGTAAATTAACTGAGGAAACTTAAGTTCCGGAAGGTGAGGTGCACTCAAAAAAATAATTGTACCAAAAACGTTGACTTCACGTATTTCAATTACATGAGGTTTTTCCATGTAATTTTATTAGGCAAGTTCAATGTAAGGATCCCATTTAATTCAAAGTGTTTCTACCATGCTGAATCAGTGAATAAATAAAGTTAATGCAAACATACACATAAACTTTATGTGTTTATTCAATTAAAGGTAAGGTGAACTTTCACATAAACACTATGTGTTAAAGTATATATACAATAGTAATGCATTTCAAATATGTTATCCTATCTCCTGTTAAAATCACAAAGCAACAGACAGCATAGATCTGACAACTTTATTGACAGTAACTTCAAAATTGCAGTAACTTTTAAATGTGTCTGTACCACATGGATGCCGCTGTACACCTGTCATGTTGGCACTTGCGCATCGTTCAAAGACTCGTCACAGTATGTGTCTATCTCAACACAAAGACAAATAAGTACAGAAATCATGAACGCTATTCAGACTCTGGGCGCACTGGCACATTATGACACAGTATAGCATGAACTTGTTTGACATTTTGCAATTAGAAAAAAGTCAAGGCTGTTAATATGACAGATGACAATGAAAGCAGTGGCCATCTCATTAGGTACACTTGTAGAATCTATTTCAAGTAAATACAACAGCTCTGCCAACTTATGAAATTCAAAATGTTTCTGTTTTGGGTGTCCTTGATTATAGGAGGCATTATGCAAATATGCTTTGGAACAACATGTATTGGACTGCATTAGAGTGTACACATGTACCTAATAAAATTAGGTAAGTTAGGTTAGGTTCAAATGAATAAATACATAACAATAAAAACGTAAGTCCTAATTCCAAGGACTCTCTTTTTAGCCTCACCACAAGAGAGGCCCAAGCAATAAGGCTAAGGTATGGTAACACATGCAACAGTTACAAGGTGAAATAACAGCAGAACAGCAGTAATGAGCTAATGAGGGGTGGGGGTGGGAGCAATCATGACAGAACTGTGCACATCCACATTGAAGGTAACTGTCCACCTGACTCCCAGGGATGCAGCTCCAACAAGCCAAATGTGGCTGGCTCAATTATCCACCAACTTAACTTGTGATCTCACTGAGGCATCTTTATTTTAAGTGCTTGGACCTTTGGGGACAGTCTGTTATCATCCAAGTTCATCAACACTTTCTGGAAGAACTCAAATGTGAATTTACAATCAGTCTCTGAAAATGCAGTCTTAGGAAATGCTGTTGACATGAAGAAAAAAAACTGTTTGCCATGGATGTATTGAACAAATAGATGTCCATATAGAATAAAATATTCTTTTCCCCAACTTAATTATTACCTGAACATAATTTTGGAAAGCAGTTATACATCGGCAGAGCAGTGTGCAGAATGTCAATCAGTAATGCTCACCTCACTCACTGTGAACAAGGCAGGCCATCTGTTCACAAATTGAGAGACTAAAGGTGAGTCCTGGACAACCTCCTGACGTCTGTAGGAGAAGGTCTTCTGCATTTTCTCCTTGACCACAGCCTTGTTGTGTTTTCACCTCTGTCAAGAGAGCTTCTCATTCTCAAGACTCTTTCTTGTTTCTCTCTTGCAGCTGCTTTTTCTTGTCCTTTGCGCTTGCTCTTGAGAGAGTTTACACTGACTTCTGGGTGTCCGATTTTGCACAGTTTAGTGCGAAAATTGGCAACTTCTGTCTTTAGATACTGTTTCCATCCTTCGTGGCCGGCACGAGTTCCTCTTTCCCTCAAACATGGATGGACATGCACCAAGACCTCAGCAGCCTCTTCACTTTGGGAATCACTCAGATATGCTGTGTATTTGAAGATCTGTTCAGCCATGCCTTCAAGAATATCCATTCTTAGCTTTGGGGGAGGGGTAAGAGGCATGCCGTTTACTCTGAATTCTGCATTTGCTCTTTGAAGTTGAATTTCAGGACAAGTTGATCCACAGATGCTGGCATCACTGACATCAGGCTAAGTTTTCTGGCATCATCTCCGCCAAACACAACTCTCAGGTGGACAGGACTTGACATCTTTCACTTTTTTATTCTAGGGAAAAAATACAGGACACAAGGTTATGATAATACCGAACAATTACTGCAACTTCATTTAAGAACTTCAACTAATGGTCATTTTTAGCAGTTAATCAAAGGATTTGGTTAATTCTACCATGTCTGACTTGAAAATTATGGAAGACAGAGACAGACAGATAGATAGATAGATCAATAGACAGACAGCTAGATAGATACAGACAGACAGATGTTAGTTGAAATCACATAACCACACAGTATATATTGTCACTGAATATCTAAAAACCTTTAACATTGATAACATGATGAAAACAAGATTAATACAATTCAACAATTTTTCATATAACAATTGATCAAGTGATTTTTTGTTACACCCCTACTTTATGAGATAGTGAGAAAGAAGTTTCATTATAGACATACCTTAAACAATAATGTGCCTTTTCAAAGTAACCATCCGTTTCACACCCACAGTGTAGTCACAGAGTGGATAAGCATCGGCCGGGTTTTCAAGATCAACTAGGGCAACCTCTCTATTAGGAGATGTAGTCAGCTCATAAGCTCTGAAATACTCATGATACCATGCACACAATATCCTTACAACAAAGCTCAAACTGTTTTCAACAATGCTGATTTGAAGGATTTCTGCAAACTTAGGAAGGCCACCAGCTGAACCAAATGGAATTAGCATGCCAACTCTGTAGGAGATCCCTTTGATGGTTGTATTTTTGGCAAGATGTACATCATTCATCTTGGGGTATTTCTGCCTGAGGCTGCCCACTACTTCCTTGTTCAGTACATCCACAGGAAGTGTGGAAACATTTTCAACTTCCAAAGCAGGTTTAAGATGTAATGCACTGATATGATATGCAATCATTTGCTGATGTTTAGTTGCTAATGTGAATGGTATATTCTTGAAACAATTTGTGTGACAAGCAACTTTCTTAAAGAAGCTATGCTTCGCCTCAAACCTCATAGTCCACTGCCCCACTAAAGGCCCAATACATTCGATCAATTGAGGGTAGTGTTCAAGGAAGTGATGCTTTGGTAATAGTCGTGCAGGAAAAAGCTCCAAGAATCTGTCCCTGTGTTCTGTGATTTTGCAGTCCAGGTAGGCAATGGTTTCTTCATTATGAAGAGGGGCAACAGTAAGTTCAACTATTTCTTTTAAATCAAGCAACACAAGCCAAGCAGGCTGGTATCAAGTCTCCTATTATAAATGGGAGCAATCTCAATGGATTCCAATTTTCATGGGCGTTACCTCCTATGGTCCTTCTAGAGGCGTAAGTGCGTGGTATAATGTGCGGTTTATTAGTTCTATCTCCCCACTTATATGGAAAGTTCAGGGTTAATTTGTCAAGAGTGTCAAGAGACAGATATTATTTGGAAATTATTTCACAAATGCAGAGGGCAATTTCAACTGGAACAACACCCTCAAATAAGTCATGGACTATGTCAGGAGCGTAGCCTCGGGTAACATGAAAATTAGATAAATTCTTTGTAAAATAAAACACTCTCTCTTTACTCCAAAACAGATTGTTGAGTTCTCCCTTGCAAACTTAATGTGTGTCTCGTGTACATCTTTTGTTTGAAAGTTAAAATGTCCTGACTGAACAGCCTTATCCTGAATGTCTGATCTCTCACCTGTACAAAACCTGCAGAAGTACACACCAGAGAAGCTTTCAATGAAGCCTGCTATCCCGTGGGCTCCTAAATTATCTGCAATGACTGACTCTCCAAGACCTGCAATAAAAACACCATGTTTCTCTAAAATTATCAAATCCTGTAAAAGGGGCTCTAAAATGTTTTCATACCCATACACCTTTACATCTTTACTCTTGCATAATACTGCCAAGTAGATGGAAGAAAGAGCTGAATGAGATCCAGGTGGTAAATTGTTCAAAATCCAGTATACACCACAAAGTTTGAGTTTTTCTGGATGTGCCTAAGGGATTGCAAACCTCAAAGTCATCAACATGCAGTGACACTGAAAATTTCAAATCCTCCCCGGTGAATAAACTGTTACTTTCAAGTAAATGCCATCCTTTATCGATTTATAATGCACTACACCCAAAGTATTTTTCTGTGTCTTGTGTGTATGGATTACACTTTCTAAAATGTCTAAAATTACTTAACAAATGCTGACAAGAAAGCAAAATAGGAATATACTGGAATGTCTTATTTGTCTTAGGCTCAAGGATGTACTCAACTGGGTTTACCACACTGAAATGTGTTATTATTAGATGTGATCGGAACAGATACAGAGCTTAACAGATATTGTAATTCATCAATAGCTGTAGCTGGTACAAAATTAATATGTTCCAATTTTAATAAAACTAAGGCAATATTCTGTTCAGTAACTCTGGGAAGATCTTCAATACTGGAAGCATGCGCATCTACATCAGTTTCAGATTCTACATCTGTGTCTGCAGCACAAGAAACATTATCAATAACAGAAGTGTTTGATTCCTGTAACCTAGTAACAACAGTAACAACCTCAGATTTAAAATCATTTAAAGTATGGGGATTATATTTCCTGTTTTTATGGGTATGAAATGTATTGTAAATGCTAGTTTTAAACGCACAACCTTTAAACATGCATGTTACAGTTTCATTCCTCCGTAAATGTTCATTTACATGACTGAGGTAATCTCGTTCATTCGCAAGTTTAGGACATGTACACAACTGACATGAAAATATAGATAACTCAGATGCTTCTTTAGATGTTTGTGTTTTGTGAGTACGGTATATATGACTCAAGAGACTGTTCCATAGTCTAAATGTGCATGGACAATTAGAATATGGGCAGAGATGCCTGAACCTGTTTCCATGATGGCCGTGTTTTAGCTTACAATGTTTAAGCAATTCATACCTAGTTGATACTGATTTTCCACACTCCTTACATTCCCACACACCCATTCACATGTTCTACCTAAAAAAAGAGAGAGTAAAAACAGATGAAAATGTAATTTAAGATAACATTTTAGCAGAAAACTATGGCTTAATTAAGCTTCAACAATTAACAATGCTATCACATGTACTCACCTAATTTGAGAGGTTGCCCATACAAAATGGGAGTTGATCTTTGTTGATTTGGCCCTATGATGTTGTGCCCTAAGTAATAGGAAAAATGTTACATTGTTAGCTCCCAATTTGGATGAGAAACAGCTGCAGAAATGTGTGCATGCATTTGTGTGAGTGTGTGAGCACATTATAGCCACAGAATGTAGCCGTATCAAGTCAAAATTCAACACTAATTGATAAAACAAAAGAAAATTAATAATTTAATATTTTAATATTCTTCTCAGTGTATTAATAACACCACCCACCTGAATTTAAATGGTTAAGTTAATCAATCACTTCATTTATACAGCGCCAAATCACAACTTAAGCCAGCTCAAGGGACCTTACACTTAGAGCAGGTCTGGACCGTACTCTTTAATTTAAAGGACAATTTCAGGCAAATTCAACCTAGTGCTCTAGTTTCCTGATATTTTAGGTCTAAAAGAATGAATCTGAAGATTTTTTTAATTGCTCCTGTTAGTTGCTCTGTCTGTCCCCGCATCGCCACAGCAGTGTATAATGGGAGTGGACGGATCTTAGGCTGTTTAGGCTATTTACATTAGGCTATTTACAACTGCATTATTTTTTCATAGACAATGTCTGATGGCTATTCAAACATACACCGAGGGGTTTGTTTACTTCAAGAAAGCGGACATTTGTTTGTAATGCGTTTTGACCGACGTCGAGTAAAGCGTGAAACTCGCTAAACCTGTTATAAACCTATGCTCTGTTAGCCTAGCGCTAGCCCTTAGCTTAAGTCCGTCACGTCCCGCCTAACGGAAAAGGCAACACCGGCCTCGTCTCGGACGCGAGGTCACCGAAAGTAGTAAATAACGCTGCCTGGGTGGCAGTAGCCCAACCACTAGCTTCATTCAGCTATAACCGGGGTGGAAGTAGTACTACAAAGAAATTTAAGAACTGTTTAACGACTTCTGTGCTGGGCTGCCACAGGTCTCTGAAAAGACCAATAACCAGTTACAGCGCCCTCCTGACGGTACAGGAGCCACATGCTGCCCTCCAGACCATGCAGGGCCGGAAGGCCCCGGTCATCGATGGCCTCAGCGTGGAATTTTACAAGGCTTTCTGGTATATCCTGTCACAAGATATCCTGGAAGTATTCAACGAGAGCCTCGCCACCACTGCCTCTGTCCTGACACATCACCCTCCTGCCAAAAAAGGCAACCTGCAGGACATTAAAAACTGGCACCCTGTGTCTCTCCTCTGTACTGACTATAAGATCCTCTCCAAAGCCTTGGCCATCCAACTGAGAGGAGCCATGGAGCAGATCATCCATCGGGACCAGACGTACTGTGTACCCAGCAGGTCCATGGTAAACAATGTCTACCTCATTCGGGACGTTTTGGAGGTCTCCAGTTCATTGGGGATAAATACAGGACTGATCGCACGAGATCAAGAAAAAGCTTTTGACCGCGTTGAACACCAATTCGTCTGGAAGACCATGGAGATGTTTGGGTTCGGCGCTCGTCTAAATGGTAGCTTGTGTGCTCCTTTTAGAGCGCACAGAGGTGTCTGACAGGGCTGTGCTCTGTCTGGGATGCTCTATGCGCTCTTCCTGAAACCCCTCCTCAACAAAAAAGTGTGTTCAAGGTTTAATAGTAATGTGGTTTTATCTGCTTATGCTGACGATGTCATTGTTTTTATAAAAGATCAGCATGATGTCGATACAGTAGCCTACATTACGAACAGGTTCTCTGTTGTCTCGGCTGTGAGGGTGAACTGGGGGAAGAGTGAGGCTCTTGCTGTTAGTGAGTGGCGTATGGGTCTCCCAGTTCTCCCTCAAAGCCTGACCTGGAAGAGAGACAGCCTCAAATACTTCGGCATCTATCTGGGAAATGAAAATGTGGTGAAGAAAAATTGGGAAAACATCACTGCAAGCTGTCAAAATGGAGATGGCTTCACCCTCAGATGTCTTAGAGAGGAAGAGTTTTGGTTTTAAATAATCTCGTAACTTCTCTGCTGTGGCACCCGCTGGCCTGTGTAGATCCACCATCAGGTCTGTTGGCTCAGATCCAGGCAAAAATGGTCAACTTTTTCTGGGATAGTTTCCATTGTCAGTACTGTTTTTATCCAGGGAGGGGGGGGGGGGGGGGGGCAGACTGGGAGGACACAGTGGAGGACTCTCTACAGACCTCCACTAAAAAAACGGACTGCAGACCTTCAGTGGAGGATTTTACATGGTGCTATTGCCACTAATGCTTTTTTTATCTGTTTTAAACAGCAGTGTTGTAAATGAATGTCCTTTCTGCAGTCTGTCTGAGACCATTTTTCATGTTTTTACATGAAGTGCAGTAGACTCACAGAGCTGTTCAGTGTTTTAACTGGGATTTTTAACCTTTTAAATGTTGTGTTCTCTGCCCCTGTTTTTACTGTGGGAGTAACATACAACAAAACAAGAAAAGCAAAGTGCCAACTTTTAAATTTTTTAATAGGAGAAGCCAAATTGGCGATCTACCTGACACGCAGAGACAAACTGCAGGATGGGCCCACATGTGATGTTGTGACCTTGTGGAGGCAGAACTGCTTCCACAAGGCCACAATGAATATGGATGTTTTCAAAGAGCAGTGGGGATGTGACCAAATTATATGCAGAGTTTCTGATCAAGGAGAGCTCATATTCACCAGTCATCTTGAATAGATTATCTATGTCTGACAGGTTTTAATGTGATTGACGTATTGGAAATAATGTATTTTCTAAAAGTAAAAAAAAAGTCTCTTTATCCCTCTCTCTTTCTCCCTCTCTCTCTCTCTCTCTCTCTCCTTCTCTCTCTCTTTTTATCCCCCTGTCTCTCTCTTTCTCCCTCTCTATCGCTCTCTCAGGGAGCTTACCTGGACCAGGACAGGAAACAGACTGCACTCAGATCTGTACAGGTGTGTTAGTTAAATGTTGTGTGTCACTGGGTGAGAAACAGCTTTATCAGGAAGCACCTCATTATGTTACGCAGATGTCATGCAGCTGTACTTAACTGTGAAGCCAGGTGAGACTAACCAGGTGGTCAAACTTCAGGTGTGTCTGAGACATAAAGAACTGGATGACCAGTGACCTCAGAACACATTATCTGATAATATAATGACTCTGGATGACATCACCTTGGCCTCCAGTGCTACAGTCACAAACCTTGTCCTTTACTTCAAACAGAAAACAAGTCTCTAGGACAGCCTCCTTACACCTGACCATTATTGTGAAAATCAGAAACTTCCTGTCTCTAAAGGAAGCTGAAAAATTAGTCCATACCTGTGTGACCTGCAGAATGGACTACTGTGATTTTGTATTATCAGGACATCCCAGTGACTCAGTAAGAAGCCTCCAGCTGCAGCTTCAGGACTGACATGAAGTAGATCCTCACTTCTCCTCCTGGTCAGGGCTGTGGTGACCAGCCACTCCAGAGCCCACTTCTGCACCCAGACCTGGGCGACCTGACCTGACCCTCTGAGGACATGGCCGATGAACACCTCACAGACTATAGTCCAAAGTGAAACCAGGAGGTCTAGTCCTCGGTGGATTTCCTATTTATCCTCAGCCACTTTTATTTGCAGAATCTGCTTTATTCTCCTTTGCAATGCAATGAATCTTGGGATAGTTTGGGGCGTGAAAGATCCACCTGTTGGATCTTTTGTTGCCCGGGAGGTGAAGGACATTTTCCAGCTGCATTTGAAGGAGCCTTGGAAATAGGACGGTCTGGTCACACCACACTGGTTCTGAGGTCGAAAAGTCTTTTTTCTGAGGAAGGTTCACACTGAGCAAAAAATGATCTGAAGTATCTGAGCAGCAGATCTGAGGTCCCAAGTCCAGCACCATCATCCCTGAGACCACCCAGGAAAGACTGTGCAGAGCTGAATGCACTAACATCTGAGTTCATCACCAGCTGTCAGGCAGCTGTAACAACAAAAATGATCCAAATCAACACTAACATCACCTCTGTGATGTCATATCTCAGCTTTGGCTTTAAGTTGATCTGAAATGTGTGAACAAAAACCCTGTAGAACGTGTGACTAAGTGACGAAGAGTTCAGCAAGGATCTGATTAAAGTCCAAGGTCCTTCAAGTTCATCGTCCAATGTCTGTGGGTGCCTGGTCCATTGAGACTAGATCCACTAGACTAGACTAGATTCAGCCAGTTCTCCAGACTAAAGCAGGTGGGTCTCCTTACTGTCCAGTGCCTGAGTATTGTCCTTTCCACAGAGAGACATGCTTGTCCAATCAAACGTTGTATCAATGGAGAATTACTTCCCACTACTTTACTGCCCAGTATACATACTATGGGACATATTGGGATATTTCCACAGAAAATAGAATTTAAAAATGCCATTAACTTTGTATTTTTTTTCTCTCCCGTAGTTTGTGCTTCTCCTCTCTCTCTCTCTCTCTCTGTCCTCATTCTGCAGGTCTCTCTGCCTCGGGAGCAGCAGGATCCAGATCCACCACTACTCATCATTACTATTAACCACTGTTATCTGTTATTATTATTGATAACACCATTACCGACACAGCTGTTCCTGGTCTCTCTCTCTCTCTCTTCTCTCCTCTCTCCTCCCCCCACCCCCTCTTTTTATCTTCTCCTAAACCCAACCGGTCGAGGCAGACGGCCGCCCACCCTGAGCCCGGTTCTGTTGGAGGTTTCTTCCTGTTAAAAGGGAGTTTTTCCTCCCCCCTGTCGCCAAGCGCTTGCTCTTTGTGGGAACTGTTGGGTTTTTCTCTGTAACAAAGTAAGGTCTTGACCTGACCCTGTAAAGTGCCTTGAGATAATGTATATTATGATTTGGCGCTATACAAATAAAACTGAATTGAATTGAAAATCTCACGTCAACTTTAACCCAAAATTGTTGTACTGCTGGGCAGTGCCACCGCAGCCTGTCAGCATACGCTCAGAACACTCCAGTTCATTTTATTTAATCTTAGTTAAATTTGATTGACATAATATTTTTAGCTGGAGAACTTTGTATCTCACACAATTTGATAAGTAATTTGAACGGCACAAAATCTTTTTAAGATATTTTAAGATCCACTGGAGGCAGTTTTTCCTCCACTTATTGCTTCTTTTAAGTTATTATCCACCATCCATCTTTATGATGTAGTATTACACCCATATTCATGTAATTCTCAAACAATGAAAAACAATCTCAGGAATATGTTCATTTTAATTATTTCTGCTCTCCCCCATGACAGAGGCATCATTTCCACTTCCTAAGATCTTGTTGAGGTCCATTTAACTTATAGAGCTTTTCAGCCAGAGATCTGATTGTGAAGCCAAGATGCTTCATCCTGTGTCTTCCACACAATGGGAGCAGGAGCGAAGTCTGCTGGGAGTGTGAGGTGGTTTAGAGGAATGGCTTCGCTCTTATTCCAGTTTACTTTATTACCAGAATGCTGGCTGAAGTTCTCTTTGTATATATCTACAAGGTGTGGGCTGAGCTCAAGTTAATAAAATGTCATAAACATCAAGGCTGGCTTTAAAATCATAACCAAAAAGGTTAACAGTAGAGATATTTGGACTTGCTCTGATGGAACAGGTCAGAGAAGCTGGACATCCCTTTCTGGTGAACTGAAGCTGACATGGTTTTAACAGGTGTGATGGGTTTATGATAAAGACCTTTAAACCAATGTGAACAGATTGGTCCAAACCAAATGTGTTGATGTGTAAAATAAATGAGACCAATCTATCCTGTCAAAGGCTTCTTCTACAGCTGGAAGCTCTGGACATGACATGAAAAAGTCTCCTCATGTCACTGGAGGCAGGACTGCCAGTGATCACAGCCATCTGATCAATGTGGATTAACAGAGGTGCCAATCAATTTATGATCATTGTTCAGAAGGCCTGTTCGTAGTCAGTGGTCTTTCATTGGTTTTGGTTACACAGAAATCTCAGCGGAGCACTTACTGCAGCAATAATATTATTCATTTGTTGTGTTTGTGACATGATCCAGAACTGATGGAAATCCTGGTCTGAGTGCCCTATCAATAAAAACAGACTTATTCTCTTTAAATCTGTCCAGATTTATAGAAACATACTATATAAATATGTCACTAAATCCCCTCCCATTGTATAAAACAAACATTCATTTTCGCCACTTGACAAACGTATAAAAGTGTCAAAGCATCCATATCAGGAAACACTTATTTTGATTTATTATTATTATTTTAATGGATCAACTTTCTCAACACATTCTGAAAATGAAACAAACTTTATTCACAATGGAGGAGAAAGATCTAGACGTTCCAGAGACTCAGACTCATCAAATTCATGTTGGTGACATCTTCAGACATGATCCACAATATTTACAGGCTCAGGCTGAAGCATGTCAGCAGGTGGACAGAGACTGGATCTTATCCACTCATCCAGACCATCCACAGGATTTCACTGTGAACAGAGATATTTATTATTAGACAGCTCATCTCCAGGGTTTGTGCAGCAGACATCAGAGTAACTCTGTCTCAGGTCTTCAGTCAGGTTCTGGTAAACTGGATTTACGTGAACCTGTGCCAAGTCCTGAGTTTCTCTCCCAATCCAATGATTCCACAGCAGAGAGGGGATGTCTCTGCCACAGCAGTACTGATTGGGCTTCACTGTTTCTACACATAACACTGTTCACCTCTGTACCTGCTCTGACAGCTCATCACACCTGGTGTCCAGCTCCTCAGGTGTGCTGTCCCCTGCAGGCTCCTGTAGAGACAGACCAGTGAGTGAAACTGGAACCACAGTCCTGATCAGAGCAGACAGTCAGCTGTGCTCAGAAGTCAAAGGTCACCATGTGTTTGTCAGCATGATGTGTTATATATTCACTCATCACAGCAGGTGGATGGAAGAAACTACAACTGTTTCTGTCAGACTTACCTTCAGACACCTGCAGTCAGCTCAGAAGCTCCGTCTACAGCAACATACAAACAGTGGAGTTCAGAGGCTCTGCCTACAATAACCATGGAAACAGTGTAGTTCAGAGGCTCCGCCTACAATAATATAAAAACAGTAAAGTTCAGACAGTCACTCTCAGCTCAGAGTCCAGAGGAAACCACCTGTTCTCAGCTCCACCTGTTAACCTCCTGTTCTTGGTTCATGTTGTTGAGGTTTAAACACTTGCTGTTTACACTGATTTTAGGACAAAGTCAAACTTCAAACTGTTTTTAAATCAGACTTAACAGACTCACAGCACCAGGGTCCTAACACCACCCCCTGGTGGGGTCCATGTGGATGTGCGGCCCTGTACTAGGTCTGCCCTGCTGTGAACCAGGACAGACCACTCTCGTTGGGCCATGCTCTGCAGCAGCTCAGCAGCAGCAGACTCTAAAACAGAACCAGCTGAGCCAAGGCCAGGAACAGAGACTTCCTCTACCAGCACTGTAACACTGAGCCAGACACACACTGTCTGGTCAGCTGACTGAGAGCTGGGGCACAACCTAACAGTTTGTGTTCCTTATGTCAGTGATCTCATGGTTTTCTATCAACTTCAGGTGTGTGTGTGTGTGTGTGTGTGTGTGTGTGTGTGTGTGTGTGTGTGTGTGTATGTGTGTATGTATGTATGTATGTATGTATGTGTGTGTGTGTGTGTGTGTGTGTGTGTGTACCTCTGTTTCAGGACATTGTGCAGCTCCATCCACAGCTGACAGTGTGTTACCTCAGAGGATGCAGCATCTCTGAAACATGAAGGGCACATAAGGTCACGGTGGAGGACGGGTGGTCTACAGGTCTGAGGTCTACAGAGGGTCTGATCAGGTCCTGACTCACCTGCAGAGTCCTCACTGGCTCCAATGACCACATCTCTGCACACGTGGGCTGGTCTCGTGTTACCTGTGGAGAACAGAACCGATGTGAAGAATCTTGTTTTTAAAGTTCTGCATGGACCAGGACCAGGTCTCATCTGAACTCCAGACCCGCAAAGCCACTGACCAGTCACTGCTCTGCATTCAGACACATCAAGGTAGAAACAAAGGTAACCAGGCAGCATCTGTTGGAACAGTTTACCACCAGGTAGATTATCCCCCAGCACTGATGTCAGTGAACACACCTGAGGACCCGTCTGTTCCTCAGCCTTTGACGACTGACTGATCACTGTTTACTATCTGTGGTTTTAATGATTGATCTAGATATTTTATCTGTATTAACTCACCTCTATCCTCCAGTTTTTATTTCATCATCAGTTTTATCTGATTGTTGAACAATATAATCTTATCATTACTCTTTGTCTGTGGCTCTACAAACAAACTGACCCAATACTTTCTGATAACATCCTAAAGCTTCATAAACTGCAGTTATTAATGGTTCATGACTTATTAACTAATGTTTTGTAGGTTGGTTACAAACCATTAATACAAACCTCTTGGGTTGCCGGGTTGAAAATCCTCCAGCAGACACTTTGTATAAGTAGAGATCTCCTGCAGGAGATCTGGACCAGGACACATTTGGAACCGGATTATTAATAATCACAGCTGTAGACTGATTATAACCATTATTTAATTAGCTGTTGGTTTTCAAACAAAACTAACAGTAGACAGAACAGCACAGCAGATGTGGACACAGACTCTTCGCTGTGTTGTGTTTAAATCTGATGTCTTTGTACTAACATGGTGCTGAGTGTGCTCAGTAATGATTCAGTTATTAATGATAAACATTAAGCTTTGAGGTCTGACAGGTTACTGAGGTATTAAAGTCACAAGCTTCTCTGGTTCTAATGGGCTGTTAGCCTTTAGCTGCTAACCTCCACGTTAATGAATCAGTGGGCAGTTAGCCTTTAGCTGCTAACCTCCACGTTAATGAATCAGTGGGCAGTTAGCATTTAGCTGCTAATCTCCGCGATAACTAATCAGTGGATATACAGTCCGTCTGCAGTCCTACATGTTGATCAGGCTCTACGTGGATTGTGGTCCACGTGTCCTGCTGACGCTCTCCAGAACATAACTGGTCTGACAGAGGTCTCCATACTGGATCAGAGACCTGAAAGACTGAGTCTGCAGGTGGAGCATTCTACACAACCTGGCAACACAAACGTTTCTCTGATATTAACAACCTATTAATAAATTATTTATTATTTATTGATAACGCCATTGCTTAGAGCTCTGAAGCACGTGAAGCTTTAATCAACCCGCCATTTCTGTTCAGACACAACGTTTGAACTCTGTTTCAGTTCATTAAACAGTTAATTACTCGGTTAATTAATCACTTCACCGCTTCACTTTCTCCGGAGCTCGTTAAAGCAGAATAATTAACGTCGTTATAATAGCACGTGGTGATGCAGCTGAAACACTCACCAGGTTCCACACAGACTCCATCGTACTCATGTACTGAACCAGCAGACTGAGAGGCGGAGCGGAAGTCAAGCATAACTTTATAGACTGCGTGTGCCGCTGAGCATTGTGGGAAGAGAAGCTCGCCAAAGATCGTCCAATGAGCACATGTGCCATCCGCCTGTTTCCCCCGAACAACAAGAGTACATTTACGCAACACTCAAAATTCAATACAAGAAAAATTGAATGATAAATATTAGCTGAACAACTCAGGAAAGTTTCTTTCTGGAAGTTCAGCTGCAGATCTGACAGTGTTATTATTATTATTATTATTGGACTATAATAAAATAGAGACACAGAGGACCAGCTGAACCAACAGAAGATGAACCAGTGATTAATACTGTTCTAATAAAGTCCTACAACTCTCTAACAGAGTCCTACAAATGAAATCATTCATTAAAAATAAAATAAATTCAACAAACCCAACTGTTCCCAACAGATCATGACATATTCCACACCAACAAAACTCTGTCACACTTATAAACTAATCTACAATATAGACAGCAATAATATAGACAAAAATAATAACAATAGCATGGATAACAATAATATAGATAACATTATAGTAGTTAGTAGTTATTATCATCTATACATTAAAGTATAGATGATAATAACACAGATAACAGGGAAACAGACCTCAGCAAATAATCACTTTTATACTTTTTAAGTAAAAATTAAATTAAAAGAATTATCAATTAAATCATGATTCATCAAAGTATCTGTCAAAATGATCCTAAATTTACTGTTGTCACAGTGAATACAGATCATCATCATGTTTTATTACTGCATCTGCACATCAGGTGTGTGTTACACCTGATGTTTGTTTTTTATGACAAGATCCAGTGTGTGTTTGTGCTGACTCACAGCTGTCTCCATCACACAGGCGTGTGAAAAACACACGCTGTCCTGATCATCAGGAGACATTTTCAGAATAAAAACTGACTGAAGAGAAGAAGCTGAGACTGAGTTCCTGTTTAGTACTGTGAAAGCATCATAAACATCCATTATGAAGACTAACACACAGTCGATGTTTAAACCTCTGCAGACGACAAAGGCTGCATCCTTTTCCTATATCTTTATGTAAGTGTGTATGTAACATGTACACTGCTGGTGCAGTATGGGTAATGAAGTCAGAGGGTCATCACAGCTGGGACGGTTGAGGTGTAGTTTGTAGAGTGAACACTCCTGAAACAAGAGTCAAAAATACACATTATATACACACATTTACTGTGAACACTCAGATTCAACACAAACCAGCACAGGTGACAGGTGACAGGCGACAGGTGAGTCGCCAGGCGACAGGCGACCGGTGAAATGTTACAGGCGACAGGTGTCACTGTAGTGAGGGCGATCAGCAGCTCTGCTGGCTCAGCCTCATGGAGCATTTTAGCTGCTTTCAGCTCATTGTTTTGACTCTGTCACCTGTAGGTTTACTGTTGAGGTCGTCTACCTGCTGAGGGACACAATCAGAAAACATCTTCATCAGCGCAACAACAAATGAGCTGCAAATATTGACAACACAAGAGTTTCCAGAGGACAACAAACAGTGATGGACCTGCTTGGATAAGGTGTTATAACGTGTTATAACACATGTGTTATAATATTTTGAGTTTGCTTGTGTTTTCTTCAGTTGCAGTGTGTTGAGCTCTCAGAGCCACTGTACTTCAGGACCAAATCTGACACTTTTCTTTGAGGAATTATCTTAGGGTAGAACCACAGAGAAAAGAGAGGGAAGGAGGGAGAGGGAAGGGGAGAGAGAGGATAACACCTGTTGACATTGATGGTGATAATGCTCTTCACAGGTGTGCTCTTAGGTCCAGCAGTTGGACGAAACACAGGCTTGTTGATGGAGGGTTTTATGACGGTGAGTGATGAAGGGATCAGCAGAGTGTGAAGGGTAAGAGTCAAAGGTTCCTGCTTTCATTCCTCCAGCCTGAGAGGGAGAGAGAGAGAGAAAGAGAAAGAGACAGAGAGAGAGATCGCGAGAGAGAGTCACCCGTTTGCTGGGGGATGGGGGCTTGAAGGGAACAGCAGAGAGACTCTGAGAAGGCGGGGTCGGTCTATGTGCTGGAGGCAGAGGCTGGTCACCGTGGTACGGGTTGACCTGGAAATAATCAGTGGGGTGAAGGTTCAGCTTGAAGGGACCATCTCTGAACCTGGAGTGTTGGATCACTGCCTCCTTCTGAAACACATACACACACACACACACACACACATTAACAGTGAAGATCTACAGTTCCTTTAATGGCCACTAGAGTCCGGCTCCAACAGTGAGTCAGTCCCCATAGACTCCTATGTTAAAACGTTCAACTTTACAACAGAAATAAATAAAGTTTACACCCTGGTATAAAAACTGTTTTGGTCTCTAGAGCTAATCTCCTCCTTCAGGTTCATCTGGTGGAGGGAGCGTTAAACTGAGCTCCCTGAATCAGAACACGGCATCAGGTTCTGTACTTAAGTCCTGATGTGGTCCATGGTGACCTGACCTGAAGGAGAACATTAGCTGTGATGAAGTTCAGTACCTTCAGAGCCTCTCTGGCTCTGTCATAGGGCTCGGACACGTACAGCTCAGGCCTGGACAGTGTGACGTTGGGATAGCTGCAGAGGAGGACATGGTGTCACTGTCATCAGTCAGTCAGAGTGTCTGAAAGATCAGTACATCTACATCTCATTAACATAAAGTCCCTGTTCCCTGATCTCTGTGACGAATCCAAACATAGTCTGAGAAACGACAGTGACAATCAGAACAGAGACTGAGATCACTGCTCATCACAACCCTCGACTAAAACAGGGGGCAGGGTCAGTCAGCACCCTGCTGGTGACAGGTCTGATGAGGTCAGAGGTCAGAGGTCAGAGGAAGTTACAGTATGCTGTGTGATTTGTTAAGAACCTGTAACCACTTCCTTTCTTGGGTGGTGACGTGATGATGTTGCGTCCAGGTGAGCGATGGGCCTTCCAGGTGACTGTCAGAGGACTCATGGCTTCGAGAGGCCCTGACAGTGTCCCATAGTAACTACCTGAGCCACATCTGGAGGCAGACATAGGTGCAGCAGATGAATAACACGTGTGTGTTCAGTCATAAGATAAGATAAGATAAGATAGCCTTTATTAGTCCCACAGTGGGGAAATACACAGTGTTACCGCAGCAAAGTGGCAGTGCAGAGAAAAGAAAGCTGCAAAGAAACTTCAATAACTGATATTTAAGAAAGATAAATAATAACAATATAATAATATACAAATTATATATAGTGTACAAAAATGCACAGATGGGTGTGTGAGGTTGTTGCAATTCACAGCTTCAGCTCAGGGTCATTTAGATCAACTGAAAGTGTTTCATCTGAGACCTGGACCTAATCCTGACCCAGATCAGTACTCCACTGAAGGTCACACTAACCAAGACTGCTCCTGTAGCGCCACCCTAAGGGCAAATCCTCAATTTTCATACTCCAATGTGTGTGCGTGTGTACGTATGTGTTCTCACGGCTTCTTGACACTGTTACTGGGCAGGAACGCCTTGCCCAGGTTCTTCTTGGCCTGCTGGATGTGGTTCTGCCGGGCAAGTCTCAGGGGGTCACTCAGTGCTTCACATTCAAAGATCCGTTTGAAGGACTTGTTGAAGAAGCCGCTCTGCAGAGCACAGCGCTGTTGGGCCATACAGGTCCATCGCAGCCTCTGCTGGCTGCGATAAAACGACTCATTGAAAGGACCTGGATTAGGAGGGATTAGGATTAGGAACTCTACCAGAATATAAATGTGTCATTACAACAAACAAACAAACAATAAAACAAACAAACAGAACAACTCCTCTTCCCCCTCTTTCAGTTCAGTCCTGAATGTTCCTCATTAAAATAATCTGAGAAGACACTATTTGGCCTCCATATTGATATGTGGTCAGATGTGGGCTGACAACATTTTTGAGATTTTCAAGTGGGCCATGAGTTGGAAAAGGTTGGGTAGTCCTGGTCTGTGGACTCCCCCAGGTATTAAAATAAATTACAGCCACAAACTGGAGAACAAGTTACAGCTTTACAAAAATAAAATCTCTGACACTCTGGACAAAAGAGAACATGATCTTCCAATCCTGGAGTGAAACTGTGATTAATCTTTAAAGTCAGTGAGGCTTTTATTACGAATGAGTCAGGAAGAGAAATAATAAACTTTATTTTCACAGGTGGGAGGAGTGTAATTGTCTCCTTTAAAGATGTAGCTCATCTCTTTAAAGACACCAAGACGCTCCATGTCAGTCTTTCCCTCAGCTGATGGCATCTTTACAACCTGGAAACACACACACTCACACACACACACACACACACACACACACACACACACACACACACACACACATTCCTGTAACACTTCAGATACTAACAAGACCAGGACTAAACCCAATGTCTAATGTCAACTGGTTTCAGTCTAATGCCAGCTGGTTTCAGTCTAGTGTCAGCTGGTTTCAGTCCAGTATCAACTGGTTTTAGTCTAGTGTTTCAGTCTAGTGTCAGCTGGTTTCAGTCCAGTATTTCAGTCTAGTGTCTGCTGGTTTGACTGTCAGGTTTGAGTTGACCTGCAAACCTTTACATGTACTATACTGATAAAGTGTGCTGTTAACATGTGAACAATGACCGAGAGAGAGAGAGACAGACAGACAGAGAGAGAGAGAGACAGAGAGAGAAAGAGAGAGAGACAGAGAGGGGGGTGGGGGGGCAGTCACTACTCCCTGCTGATGAAACACAAAACAATCCATTAATCCACTGACCTGTTGATGAAGGTGAGTATTTAAGAGAGAGGAGAAGGTCAAGTGTGAAGTTTATATATATATATATATATGTATATATATATATATATATAAAACGATATATATATATAAAACCAGAAGTTTACATTAGGGTTGCACATCTCTCTGTGATAAACGATTCGATATGCATCTAGATACACAGGTTACGATTCGATTCAAAAACAATATCCTTTTATTACAGACCGATTCGATACGAATCGATTCCATACAGTGTAAGAACGATACGATTTGATTCTATGGTTAATATTTGTTGTAGATATTTTATATAATAAAGAAGCCAAGTCTATGAAAGTGACAGTACAATAGTTTCTTTTTAAATATGTAAAAGACTGGCACTGGCTAACATTAAATCAGATTAAACTTTTTTTCTCACCGTCTAACATTAAATCAGATTAAACTTTTCCTGTTTTTGGTCAATTAGGATTACCAAATTTATTTCTATTTGCTAAATACCAGAATAATGAGAAAAGGATTTTTTTAGACAATTTTTATTAGTTTCTTCAAAGTCCGAAGTTTACATACAGTAAGATTACTATGCCCTTAAACAATTTGGGAAAGCCCAGATGATGATGTCATGTCTTTGGAAGCCTCTGATAGGTTTATTGACAACATTTGAGTTAATTAGAGGCACACCTGTGGATGTATTTTAAGGCACACCTGAAACACACTGCTTCTTTGTGTAACATCATGGGAAAATCAAAAGAAATCAGCCAAGATATCAGGAAGAGAATTGTGGACTTGCACAAGTCTGGTTCATCCTTGAGTGCAATTTCCAGATGCCTGAAGGTGCCACGTTCATCTGTTCAAACAATTATACGCAAGTATAAACACCATGGGAATGTCCAGCCATCATACCGCTCAGGAAGGAGACGGGTTCTGTGTCCCAGAGATGAACGTGCTTTGGTCCAAAATGTGCATATCAACCCAAGAACAAAAGCAAAAGACCTTGTGAAGATGCTGGCTGAAGCTGGTAAGAGTGTGTCATTATCAACAGTGAAATGAGTCCTGGGCTGAAAGGCCACTCTCCCAGGAAGAAGCCATTACTCCAAAAGAAACATAAAAAAGACAGATTACAGTTTGCAAATGCACACAGGGACAAAGACCTTAATTTTTGGAGACATGTCCTGTGGTCTGATGAAACTAAAATTGAACTTTTTGGCCATAATGACCATCGTTACATTTGGAGGAAAAATGGGGAAGCTTGCAAGCCTGAGAACACCATCCCAACTGTGAAATATGGGGGTGGCAGCATCATGTTGTAGGGTTGTTTTGCTGCAGGAGGGACTGGTGCACTTCACAAAATAGATGGCATCATGCGGAAAGAACATTATGTGGAAATACTGAAGCAACATCTCAAGACATCAGCCAGGAAGTTAAAGCTTGGGCGCAAATGGGTTTTCCAAATGGACAATGACCCTAAGCATATTGCCAAACTGGTTACAAAGTGGCTTAAGGATAACAAAGAAAATGTTTTGGAGTGGCCATCACAAAGCCCTGATCTCAATCCTATTGAAAATTTATGGGCAGAGCTGAAAAAGCATGTGCGAGCAAGGCGGCCTACAAACTTGGCTCAGTTACACCAGTTCTGTCAGGAGGAATGGGCCAAAATTCCTGCAAACTATTGTGAGAGGCTGGTGGAAGCATATCCAAAACGTTTGACCCATACAGTCATACAGTTTAAAGGCAATGCTACCAAATACTAATGAAATGTATGTAAACTTCTGACTCTCAAGAAAGTAATAAAAAATTGTCTAAAAAATTATCTCTCTCATTATTCTGGCATTTAGCAAATAGAAATAATTTTGGTAATCCTAATTGACAGGAAAAAGTTTAAAAAAACAGGAAAAGTTTAATCTGATTTAATGTTAGACGGTGAGAAAAAAAAGGTTATGTGCCTTTTTATATTATGTATGTAAACTTCTGGTTTCAACTGTATATGTGTGTGTGTGTGTGTGTATATACGTATGTATATATATGTATATGTGTGTGTATGTATTTAATATATATATATATATATATATATATATATATATATATATATATATGACGCTGAGTCCTATTTATTGTTTATGTAACTAGTTAGTCAATGTATAATCACTTTAACAAGCATGCGATGTAAAACACACTTAATAAACACATAGACTGAACATACAGGTTTAAACATACTGTACCTGTGGTGGACTTGAAGCAGTCTATCATCTATCTATCTATCTATCTATCTATCTATGGCTCTTCATGTTCTCTGTATGTGTATACATATTATCCTGGTTACCATGGTAACTCTGAAGGGGAAGTAAAGGCCACTTGTGTCAGATCCTTTCCTGAAGAGGTTTGCCTTCAAAATAAAAGCCTCACAGGTTTAAAATGTTGTACTGCTCAGACTGTGTAATATCTCTGTAATGAATGAGGACAATGAAGCCAAACACTCTGGTTTAGAGGCTCTGCCCTCAAACAGGACAGATTCTTAGTACAAGACAGGTATTAATCACTAATGACTGACACAGGATAAAGGCTGGTAATCGGGCCAAGAGCGTTAACTAGCAGCTGTTTTTGTGTGGTTGCCTTGGTGACAGGTCCTGTACTTTTTGACCCTGGTTCTGGTTCCAGATGTTCCTCACAGTGAGTTTGTTCTGTACAGTTGTTATGTCTCAGTTGAGTGTCTGATGGGGTCATTTGTGGATCCTGAGTGATGTGTCTCAGTGTCCACCAGATGGCAGTGCAGCCTCAGAAGGGAATGGATGATGACGGCCGTCAGCTGTTCAGTGGTTCAGATGTTAATGAACCTCAGCTAAACCTGCAGCCTTGTTTTCCTCTGAATGAAGCTTCACACTGTTTAAACATGAAGAGACAGAGAGAGAACATGTCATCTTATAATGTTTTATTATATATATTATATTAGAAATCAAACAACGGGCTGTATCAGTACGTGACACATCTGTTAACAATGTATGTGAATCTCTTAACTGCTTTTGATTTTTGTTCCAGTAAAAAAAAATAATAAATAAAAACAATAGATAAATATATTTTTTTTCAGAAAAAAACAAAGTGAGTACATTATCATTGATTTGAATTGAATCAAGAGAAAAGCAGGAAAACAGAGAAAAGCAGAGACACGGAGGAAGAGCAAGAGAGGAAGACCTGCAGAAACACGAGGACACAAGGTGACAAAGACATGAGGATACAAAAAAACAAAGAGACACAGGCAACAAGGTGGACAGACACAGACAGACATGGGGGTTAACTATGTCCTTAGAGAATGGGGGGAGGGCAGCTCAGCAGCTGGGTGACACACACACACATACGTGCACATGCACACGTAAACGCACACACACACACACACACACACACATATATATATATATATATATATATACACACACTGAACAAAACTAAACAGCCAACACTTCTGCTTTTATTTCCATGAGTAGAAATTACAGATTTCTTTCTCTTCTTGTGAGCAAATGTGTAGGTGATGATCCCTCTACCTGACAGGTGTGCTGTTTCCACATGCTGATTACACAGCATGATTATCACGGGTAAGTCACAATAAAAGGCTACTTTAAAATGTGCAGTTTCATCACACAACACAAACACACAGATATTGTGTTTTCAGGTGTTTGTATTTGTCAAGCTGAATGTCTGTTGTGTGTGTGACTCTTTTCCCTTTGCACTTGTCGCAATAACTATGACCACTAGGTGTCACCTAGCAACGACCTGCTGACAGACGACCTGTGGACTTGTTTGTTACAGGACAGTCGTGATCTATGACAGGTTCAGTAATTACTACTGAACCTGTTTCAATTAGTGTTCACACGTGTTTCCACAAGATTCTGGCTTCGTCATGTTCCAGGTTTAGGATCGTCCTGACACATTACTGAGCACACACTGTACAAACACAGTGAAGAGGTCACCAGTTGGTTTATCCCACCTGTAACCTGGACCAGTCCACAGACAAGAACACAAGCCCCTCCCTACCTGACAGGAGGAACACACCTGTTCCTGACCTTCGGTCAAACACAGTCAACAAATCCTTCACAGAATAAAAGCAGCTTCATTTCCTGTCTGTAACAGAGTTTTACTTTAATACTAGATGAGGTGATTGTTACCATATAAACACCTTCATATACGTCCAGTGATCACTTTATCAGGAACCTCAGTATTAGCTCCTCAGTTCTTCAGGTCCTGGATCCAGATGTTGAAACTTTCCTTTGAGACTCTGGATCCAGGTCTTAGACTGAACTGGACTCACTTTCATGTTGATGAAACCAGTCTCTGACATGGAGCATTATCCTGCAGGAAGTAGCCATTAGAAGATGGTGGCCACTGTTGCCATGAAGGATAAACATGGTCAGCAACAACACTCAGACAGACTGAGAGCTTCAGACCAGGACTGATTGGTGTTAAGACCCAAAGTGAGTCCAGAAAACATCCCCACACCATCACAACACCACCACCACCACCTGGACAGGTTGGTCCATGGATCCAGACTCTGACCCTACCATCTGCTGCCTCAGCAGAAATCCAGATCCATCAGACCAGGTCTTCACCTGTCCAGTGCTGGTGAACCTGAGTCCATTCTCCTCAGAAACCACTTGGACCAGTATCTTTTGGAGGACTGACTATTAAAGTTAGAGTTCAGTCAGCAGTTTGAATCCCATGACCAGACTCAGAGTCTGACTCTTCTTTTTCTGTCTTTATTGACGCTCAGTGCAGTGTAGCAGATCCATGTCATTACCAGTCCAAGAGGAAAATCATTGAAGAATTCAGTTTGAATTGATTGTTCTTTGTCTCAGTGTGATTAAGATGCAACCACTGTCACAATGAGAACAGGTGTCTGAGAACAGATGATCTGTTAGGACAGACAGGAGGGAACAATAACATAACAATAACAATAAGAATAACAATAACAATAAAAAGCAATATACAATAACTTGCTACTACTAAACTTATTAATATTATTATTATTATTATTATTATTGATAACACTATTACCAATGAGTATTACTGTTCTTATTATTCTCACTGTTACAACCAACAGTAATACAGCTGCTCCTGGTCTCTCTTCTCCCTGATTACAGTCCGACTTGGTTAAAGTGCTGAGCTGGACGGACATAGTTCACCACTTCTATACAATGGAGACATTCACATATTCACTCAGAGTACATCAAGATAAAGTTATCAATATATGGTCAAGGTGGACTGGTTATATGATATTACTTTTCCTCACAGGTTTTATAGCTCTTTTCTTAGGTACCAGAAGTGGAAACATGAAAGTTTTCATCGGGAAACTTGATCATATTTTATTGTGTTTACTTTACTACTTACCTTGCCTTTCACTCAGGGGTGCCACTTTAATTTGTACAGACGATGGAGACTGTGTGTGTGCTGTGTTCTGTAGGCCACAGCAGTGCAACTCCACTGCTCCTGAGTCTTGATAGATAATGTTTCCTCCTGAAATGCTTTCCTGTCCTCAAGAGGATGTACAGGAGAAGGTGATGGTTGATAAGGTGGGGGATGGTGGAGGAAGATGACTGCAGCGTCCTGGAACACAGAGCTCTGTCATGCTCAGAGTTTGGTGCCTCAAAAAGTGAAAGATGTGCAGGAGGTTAGAGACAAAACATTGAGGCAGGAAAAGACAGGATTGTGTCACTGAGTGAAGTCATACTTAGTCTTCCAGCGACACCAATTGAATTTCAGGTTTGATTGCAAGAACCATGTTACACAAGATAAAGAGCAAACAAACAAAATCCTACTGTTCACAGCTTCATCTCCACCTTCACTGTTCTGAGCAGAGATATCAAAGTGCAGCTGTCCTCTCCAACACCTGGAAACACTGTGATGTGTGAGGTCAGTGTTGGACGGACGACTGACTGAATGACTGAACAACCACCACTGCTGGGTGTATTAACAGTCCTGTAACAAATGAGCCCACAAGTCGTCTGTCAGCAGGTTATCATGACCCATAGTTAGGTTTTGTTGCTAGGCGACATCTAGTGGTTGTAGTAATGATGACAGGAGCAAAAGTGCAGTGACGTAGTTTATGGAATGACAAAGTCCACGTCAGGAGGAGGTTGGGGTGGATGGATGGGTCAACAAAACACAGGAATATGACACAAGAGAGCGGTGTTTGATTCCCATGTGGAAGTAGTAGTTTATTTTTTTCTAGTCTAGATCTAATGTTGAGGAAGCACTTATTTTAACCCAAATTGCCATCTTTTCCTAAACCTAACCAAGCCATGACCATTATTATAGTAACCATGGTGACAAAGGTCGTCACAAATGCTGGTGTAGGGGTGCTGTTTCAGGAGGGTGGAAAAAAATAACCTACATGTTGTTCAGGTTGTAGAAGTGGTTGTTCTGTTGGTATGATAATAAATCAATGATTATTGATCTTTATCTATATATAAATTCAATAAGAACTCATCAATACACCACAACAACAATAATGAACAGACCTGAAGGATGGGAGCAGAGGGAGGTCAGGAGAATCACTCATTTCATTTCCACCACCTCCTTCACTTCACCCATCAAGCAGTCTGATGATTGGCGATGAGGAGAGAGCTGCTCCTCTCTGCTCCTGTCTCTCCTCTCTCTGCTCTGTGCTCCTCTCCCTGCTCCTCTCTCTGCTCCTTTCTCTGCTCCTTTCTCTGCTCTTCTCTGCTCCTCTCCCTGCTCTCTGCTACTCTTTGCTCCTCTCCGCTCTTCTCTGCTCCTCTCTGCTCCTCTCTCTGCTCCTCTCTGCTCTTCTCAGCTCCTCTCTGCTCCTCTCTCTGCTCCTCTCTGCTCTTCTCAGCTCCTCTCTGCTCCTCTCTCTGCTCCTCTCTACTCCTCTCTCTGCTCCTCTCTCAGCTCCTCTCTGCTCCTCTCTCTGCTCCTCTCTGCTCCTCTCTCTGCTCCTCTCTCTGCTCCTCTCTGCTCCTCTCTCTGCTCCTCTCTCTGCTCCTTTCTCAGCTCCTCTCTGCTCCTCTCTCTGCTCCTCTCTCTGCTCCTCTCTGCTCCTCTCTCTGCTCCTCTCTCTGCTCCTTTCTCAGCTCCTCTCTGCTCCTCTCTCTGCTCCTCTCTCTGCTCTTCTCAGCTCCTCTCTGCTCCTCTCTCTGCTCCTCTCTGCTCCTCTCTCTGCTCCTCTCTCTGCTCCTCTCTGCTCCTCTCTCTGCTCCTCTCTCTGCTCCTTTCTCAGCTCCTCTCTGCTCCTCTCTCTGCTCCTTCTCAGCTCCTCTCTGCTCCTCTCTGCTCCTCTCTCTGCTCCTTTCTCTGCTCCTCTCTGCTCTGCTCTCTGCTCCTCTCTCTGCTCCTCTCGTTTTTTCTCTGCTCCTCTCTCTGCTCCTATCTGCTCCTCTTGTTTACTGCTGTACAGTATAATTCTGCCTCATATCAGTGCAGTAACTGATCTGGGGTCAAATGTTTCTGCTGTTGCCTTCACAGTGACAGTGTTTATAAAAGAAGAGTCTGAACACACCTGGTTCTCTGCAGCCAATGATCAGGTGAGCGACGGAGTGTGAATCAATAAAGATGGTTAGTTGTTTCACTGATCATTTGATTTTATTGATCTGTGAACTTAAAGTTGATTTTGTGTCATTTTTTTCTGTTTAATCTTCTACTGTTGTGATGGAATTTTAGCATGCATTGTAGTAACAATGAGATAATCTTATACTTGTTGTAATTAGTCTGTAGCCTTAGTTGTGTACTGTTATAGTACTGTTAGGATGACCTGGTGAACACTACTTTTATGGCCCCACTTAAAATAACTTCCTGGATATAGGGAAGATGGCAGGATGATATCTGAGATAATTCCTGAGATAGGGGTCACGACCTGCCTTTTATTGTACCCCAATTGTTAACCTACACCATCTGTACAGGAATGTTTGTGAAGCTTCACACAAAGGGCCAGAGGTATATCAGAAAGTATAAAAATGGGGTGAAGCCTTCAGTCAGCACAACTCTGAACTGCTTACTGCCATGTGGTTCTGTGTGTTGCTTCCTCTCTATAGAGAATAAACATTTTGGTGCATACTACCCTTCCAGTCTTGTTTTTTGACTCTCTACAGGCAGACCGAGAAATTTCCATAACACTGTCAAACAGAGAAACTACATCTCCCTCATGTGTACAGAGGTAATGAGATGTCGCTGCAGATGATGGTGCACAGGTACAGGTGTAGTGGTCCTGTGTAGCTGTTTGAACACTTTGAACCTGCTGAACCTCAATGATCAAACACAGTGAGTTTGTGTCTTCAGGTACAGTGATGGCATGCAGCTTCCAGCAGCCTCCTGCGCCTCCTGCAGCCTCCTGCAGCCACTCAGGTGTCATTGTGCCTGAACACAGACCTCAAAAACTTCAGGTCTTTTCTTTTCCAGTGTTTGTCAGAAAGAGACAGCATAAGGTGGATTAGATCAGTGGATCTCAAACATTTTCACATCAAGGACCTAAATTGACACAAATTTGACCACAGACCATCTGACATGTTTTATTACACAATGTGTTTAAACCCAAGACCAAAAAATTCACACTCTGTCATTGTGTTACTTATGATGGATTATAGTGAACATGAATGATTCTCCTTTTTGCCTGTCTTGGAAAACCACTGTATTTGGGGCTAAATCACAACTTCTGTAGCTGCTGTGAAGTGTGGTGAACATTCAGACTGATACCCTTCATTCCCCAACATTAGCAGGTATAAGCAGGTTTTTTGACCAGTGGAAAAGGGGCTGGAGTCACAGTTAAAGCTCTGCCCACTAATGACGGGTAAAAAGTGGACCATGATCTGAGGCTCAGTGGGAGCAGAATTAGAGTACAGCCCTTTAGATCATGAATTATGTTAATGAATGAACCTTTAGATTGGAGGAAGAAGTAGTGCGGTTCAAACAACTGCAGGCTGAATTGGCCTGATGATAGTGAGATGTTGACCTCATACAGATGCTGCTGTTGTCACCATCCACTGCTCCATTTTATGACCCTGTGACCTTCACCGTTTCTCTGTCACCCACTGCTGTTCCCTCTTTCAGGACAGTATGATGTCATGTCTCAGCCCCCCCCCCTCCCATGGGACCATAACCAATCAGCCAAAGTGCTGCACCCCCACTGAACCTCTTAACTCTCGAACCCTCCCTCAACTCCTGACCTGTCACCTCGCAATTATCTGCCCAACGACACCTACGCTGACACTCTCAGTGTGTGTGTGTGTGTGTGTGTGTGTGTGTGTGTGTGTGTGTGTGTGTGTGTGTGTGTGTGTGTGTGTAGACATACTTTACATATGTAGGTGGGTTCAGTATCTTTGCTGCTGGAGTGAATCAATCTGTGTTTGAGGATGTGATGGACAATCTTTTAGTCACAGTCAGAGGTCAAAGGTCACACTCATAGCTCTCCATATCATGATAATCATTCAAAAGTGACACACACACACACACACACACACAGATGGCAGCTTTAACTGGCAAAGTCTCTCCATCACACTTAAAGGTCTATTAATCATACTAAGCTACATGGTCACAGGGCAGGCATTACACACACACACACACACACACACACACACACACACACACACACACACACACACACACACACACAGAATAAAATCATGCACTTATGTGTTAAAAGCTGTACTGTAACGATGAACACAGACTAAGTAATAAATGACATCTGTTGAATAAAGTGAAACGAGTCTTCAGTTAAATAATAACAGTCTGAACCATCAGAGTCTGGTAACAGGAAGATGTCCATGTTTTACACCAGCTACAGTCAGGATGTGGTCAGAAACGAAGACACCTGGTCCAGGGCAGAGGAAGACTAGTTTCTTCTTTTACTGTTTTAATTTAAACTAGGGCTGTCAGCATTAATGCGTTAATCGCGATTAAAATTTTTTTTTAATCATGTTAATCGTGTGCTGCCAAAGATTCTTTATTTAACACTGTCACTGGTGCTGTTACCAAATATTCTACAGCACTACGTTCTAGAATCTTTGGCTGGTTCTATTTTGACCCTTACTTGTTTTCAAGCTGCCAGAGACACTGCCACAGACACTTCCCACAAAAATTTTACATGGTGGAGCAAGATACTTCATGGCAAGTCATGTCTATGGCAGCAAAAGGGGGACGGTTCCAGTCTGCATAAAGGGGCGTGTCGGGAGATCTAAAGTGTTTAAATCCAGTGCCTGAATCGTCGTTGGTGAAGATTGAATGAGGTGGAAAATAAAAATATAACTTACCCAGAGCTCGTCTACAGATAAATAAATGATCATACATCTTCATAATTACACGTCAGACATGCTAATGTTTGCTTCTAGTTCAGACTGACTGAAGGTTATGTGTTGTCAAGCAAGAGAAAACAGTTTTGAAATGCAAAGTTTTAAACTCATCTCTTCTTGTACGTTTTAGTTTTAAACTCATCTCTTCTTCTACTGTTTAGTTTTAAACTCATCTCTTCTACGTTTTAGTTTTAAACTCATCTCTTCTTCTACTGTTTAGTTTTAAACTCATCTCTTCTACGTTTTAGTTTTAAACTCATCTCTTCTTCTATGTTTTAGTTTTAAACTTGTCTCTTCTTCTGCAGTTTAGTTTTAAACCCACCTCTTCCTCTACATTTTAATTTTAAACTCATCTCTTCATCTACGTTTTAGTTTTAAACTTGTCTCTTCTTCTATGTTCCAAACTTATCTCTTCTTCTATGTCTTAGTTTTAAACTCATCTCTTCTTCAACAGTTTAGTTTTAAACTCACCTCTTCTTCTACATTTTAGTTTTAAACTCATCTCTTCCTCTCTGTTTCCTCCTCCGTCCACTCTCCTCCAGAGTCTTCAGCCTCTAAAACAGAGACTTTAAGAAACGCTGCTGGACCTGTTTTAGTCTAAAGCTCCAGGGTTATGTTGTAGTCTGGATGGACACAAACAGAGACCTTTGGAAATGATGACGTAGACGCCCACAGTGGCTCCTGATTAGCTCTTATCAGCCTCGACTACCAGTGGTGAAACAACATGGATAATGAATGAGTGTTACTGACCTTGTTGTCTTTGCAGCAACTGTTGCTCAGTCTAGTTCTGTATTTTAACTCTACAACTGTCTTTGCTGTTCCTGCTTCAGAGGATTTACTGGAACTAACCAACTGAGAGGAGACAACCTGCTCCCTGTTTACACCAGCTCGCACATGGTCAGTGTAGGTAAATAGTCATGTGATGTGTTTTCAGGTGTGTTATTGTGGATGCAGCCTGAGCAGATCCTCACAGATACATGACACAGAAACTGTTCTGATCTCATCCATCACCACCTCTGTCTGTCTGGAGGAACAAACATTTTGACACTTTAGTTTCTGTCAGGCTGAAACAGCAGTTTGATCCTGAGCTCGTTCATTCATCTAATTTAAAGGGGGTCTTCCTCTTCCTTTGAGGATGTCATGAGACTGACATCATGTAATGTGTTCTTGTGAAGCAGCCTTTCTCAAAGAGTGGTCCGTTAAAATGTCACATGTTTTATATAGTGTGTCAGTCAATACTGATAATAATAATAAACTTTACTTATAGAGCACTTTTCAAACGCTGCATCACAAATGCTTGACAAAGACAGCAAAATTAAATCAATTAAATCAATAGATTTCAAAAAGTGGAAAAAGAGATAAATTAAAACACTCAGGTCTATAAAAATCAATACAGAGTCATTATAAGTATAAGAGAAATAAAACAGTTCAAGGGAAAGTAAAACAAGCAAAAGCCCTCTGATAAAGGTGCTTTAAGAAGAGTCTTAAAACAGGTTACGGACTCAGCCAACCTGATGTCCTCGGGCAGATCGTTCCAGAGCCTCATGGCCCTGACTGAAAAGTCTCTGTCCCCTTTTGTTTTTAGACCCTGGGACAGACAGAAGACCTTTGTCCAAGGATCTTAGGGTGAGTATGGAATTAAAAGGTCAGAGATGTAAGTGGGAGAGAGGCCATGGAGATCAATAAAATTTTTTAATCTATTCTTAAACGTACAGGGAGTTGGTGTAAGGAGGCTAAAACAGGAGGGATGTGTTCAAGTCTCCTTGTTTGGTTTAAAAGCCTGGCAGCAGAGTTCTGTACAGTCTGGTTTAGACAGGTAAAAGAATGCTGCAGTGGTCCAGGCATGATGAAATGAAAGCATGTAAAATAGTCTCTGTGTCTTTAAAAATTAAAAATGATATTGATATATAGAAATATTTTAGAAATACACTGCCTGGCCAAAAAAAAAGTCGCCACCAAAAAAAAAGGTCACACACTCTAATATTTAGTTGGACCGCCTTTATCTTTGATTACAGCACACATTTGCTGTGGCATTGTTTCGATAAGCTTCTGCAATGTCACAAGATTTATTTCCATCCAGTGTTGCATTAATTTCTCACCAAGATCTTGTATTGATGATGGTAGAGTCTGACTGCTGCGCAAAGCCTTCTCCAGCACATCCCAAAGATTCTCAATGGGGTTAAGGTCTGGACTCTGTGGTGGCCAAACCATGTGTGAAAATGATGTCTCATGCTCCCTGAACCACTCATTCACAATTTGAGCCCGATGAATCCTGGCATTGTCATCTTGGAATATGCCCGTGCCATCAGGGAAGAAAAAACCTGGTCATTCAGTATATTCAGGTAGTCAGCTGACCTCATTCTTTGAGCACATACTGTTGCTGAACCTAGACCTGACCAACTGCAGCAACCCCAGATCATAGCACTACCCCCACAGGCTTGTACAGTAGGCACTAGGCATGATGGGTGCATCACTTCATCTGCCTCTCTTCTTACCCTGATGCGCCCATCACTCTGGAACAGGGTAAATCTGGACTCATCAGACCACATGACCTTCTTCCATTGGTCCAGAGTCCAATCTTTATGCTCCCTAGCAAATTGAAGCCTTTTTTTCCGGTTAGCCTCACTGATTACTGGTTTTCTTAAGGCTATACAGCTGTTCAGTCCCAATCCTTTGAGTTCCCTTCGCATTGTGCATGTGGAAATGCTCTTACTTTCACTATTAAACATAGCCCTGAGTTCTACTGTTGTTTTTCTTCGATTTGATTTCACCAAACGTTTAATCAGGATTTTTTTCTGGCCACATTTCTTCCTCGAAGACAATGGGTCCCCACTATCCTTCCAGTTTTTAATAATGCGTTGGACAGTTCTTAACCCAATTTTAGTAGTTTCTGCAATCTCCTTAGATGTTTTCTCTGCTTGATACATGCCAATGATTTGACCCTTCTCAAACAGACTAACATCTTTTCCACGACCACGGAATGTCTTTCGACATGGTTGTTTAAGAAATGTGAAGCAACTCATTGCACCAGTTGGGGTTAAATAACTTGTTGCCAGCTGAAAGATAATTGCCCATGCAGTAATTATCCAATAGGAGGCTCGTACCTATTTGCTTAGTTAAACCCAGGTGGCGACTTTTTTTTTGGCCAGGCAGTGTATTTCTGAGATGGTAAAAACAGGACCGAACTTGGCGGTGTGCTGCTTAAAACTGAGATTACTGTCAAACCATACGCTGAGAATTTTTACTACAGGCTTAATGTTATTTAACAGAGAACTAGCAGATTTGGACCAGACATTTGGTTATTAACATCACACAGACAGTCATTCAGACAACTCAACATACCAGCCAGTGGATCTAAATGGCAGGTACAGTTTTGTGTCATCAGTATAAATATGGAAAGAGACACTGTGTGATGTGCCCAAGGGGAAGCATGTATAAGCAAGATGAAACTGGTCCTAAAACTGACCCCTGATGCACAACATACTTATCATATGAAAAGGAAGAAACATGGTTGTTCACAGAGACACAGATCCTCCTATTTGACAAGTAAGATAAAAAACATTTTAAAGCAGTGCCAGATAACCCTGGCCAGCTCTTCAGACTGTGTAACAGGATGTTGTGATCATCTGTGTCGAATGCTGTGCTAAGGTACAGGAGTATGAGTATTGAGCACATGCCTTGAGCAGAGCAGTCTCTGTACTGTAATACTTCCTGAAGCCTGACTGAAACTTTTCAAAGATGTTTTCTAAAATTTTGGACATAAAAGGCAGTTTGGAAATTTGTCTAAAGTTTTCAGGGAGAGGGGGATCCAGTCCAGGTTTTTTTAGTGGAGGGGTCACAGAAGCAGTTTTAAAATAGTCAGGGACGCAGCCATTGGACAAGGAACTCATGAAAACACAGAGCAAACTGGGATGCACAGATTCTGTTACTTTACTGTTACCTAGATGGTAAAATGTCTAGAGGGCTGGAGGACACTGATATATCATATATCAGTGTCCTCCAGCCCACTACAGCTCCACTGTATGTAGTGTTCAGTGTCTGATGAGCTACAGCAGTGTGAGCTGTGTGTGTATGTGTGTGTGTGTGTGTGTGTGTGTGTTCAGACCTATATGGTTATTAATAGTAATTCCATTGAATTGCAGCTGTTCTGTGTGTTTTCCCTATTTAAACCATGTCATGAATAAACAGCTGTCTGATGTCTCCTTTACTTCTGATCACATCAGTCTCACTGACTCATCAATGACTCATCACCCTCTGTATTGACCTTGTTCTATAACCCAGAGGTTAACAGCTGCACTGAAGACACATTGTTAGTTGAACCTCTACAGTTTACATGAGACCACAGGACCCAGATCCCTGTAGAAGGATCCAGTCCTCCAGGAACAGGAGGGACAGTGTTTCTCTACAGTAAATGTTCATGCTCTGCCTCACCTGCAGATTCTTTATCAAACAGACG
Organism: Trachinotus anak; assembly: GCF_046630095.1. Lineage (NCBI taxonomy): Eukaryota > Metazoa > Chordata > Actinopteri > Carangiformes > Carangidae > Trachinotus > Trachinotus anak. The sequence goes on from NW_027273872.1 coordinate 28,934,135, forward strand.
CAGCCGTCTGGAAGCAGGTTTTCATGTGAGCTGAGATGCAGCTGCCTGCAATCAGTGAAGTACGGTCAGAGGAGGATCAGGCTGCACACAGCAGGAGATATGAGAAGTTTCTGCTGGACTGAGCTGAGTGCAGAGGCAGAGTCAGCATCAGGTCTGTCCCTCTGAACAGCAGGTCCCCATCTAACTGAGTCTACTGAGAACTGACAGCAGAGGACAGCTGCACCAACAGGCCACAGTAACAACATAAAGGACGGCTCTGCTTCACTGAAGAGTTCTGGTGAACCTAAATGTAACATAGCCAGTGTTAGTGATGGTGTGTACCCTGCAGCTCAAACAGAGGAGGAATAAAATTGTATATTGATCCTCAACTACTTTTTTCATTGTTAATCTTTTGCTAAATTTGTGCTCATCATTCCATCTTTCTCTTTTCCCGTTGAATGAAAGGAAATGGAAATCATTTCTATATTCTTTTTTTATTTTATTTTATTTTTTCTGCAGCAGCTAAATCTGACTCCTATGGGAGGAGCTGGAAAGTGTTGCTGGAGAGAGTCAGAGACCAGAAGGTCAGACTCCAGAAAGTCAGATACCAGAAGGTCAGGTACCAGAAGTTCAGACACCAGAAGATCAGAGTCCAGAAGTCAGAGACCAGAAGGTCAGACACCAGAGGGTCAGATTCCAGAAGGTGAGATACCAGAAGGTCACACACCAAAAAGCTACCAAAAACATCAAGAGAAGAAATGTGTCAGTTCAAACAGTGCAGCTAGCACTACATCAGTTCCTCTGTGCAGGTCGTTCTGCAGCAGTGAACAGTTTCATTCAGTGTGTGAAAATGACTGAGGCTGGCTGTGCATGGTGGGAGGAGGTTCTCCTGAAGAACAGTCCCTCAGAACATTTCATCAATAAAAAATGGGACCAATGAAGAATTAGTTCAGTTAATCTGTGAACTTAACAACACTGATTATTGAATCAGTTCATACCTTACCTGCCTACTGTCCTCTAGGCTCCACGTAGCAACCCACCACGTCATTACCCTTTGGTTTGTGACCTGCCTTTGAAGCCTCGATTTTGTCATCGCCATGTTTTTTGAAACCAGAAGAAACCATATTTGAACGAGAGGTTGGAGTGGGGGAAGAGTGAGGGGTGGATCTGACAACCAGGAACATGCTTTATGCCCCCCTACACTGACTACCTGACCACACCAGGCTCCTGACTGATGGCACCATGCTAAGACCCTGCTAATAAAGGTTTCATGAGTCGAGGTAAACTTTATACCTAAGGGTTCAAATAATGATAAATACATGTCCATGTGTGGTAAATATCACATATGTGAGGAGAACCTTGTAATGTTGTAGCTGAAATTCCTTTGTAAGCTAACCACACATTCAATTTTTTATCACAAGAATCACTGAACGTCTCAGACATAAAACAAGACTGAAGACTGACTGCAGTCTAAGCTGATAAGTCCATGTTCCTGTACTGACTATTACAGGTAGATCAGACAGAGAGCCTGATATGGCTTTCAAAGTTAGTCACTATGGTAATTAAATTAAAGTTAGCTACAATAATTAGTGTGAAGCAGTGAGACACCACCTAGTTTTGTTGTTTGTTGTTGGGCCAAAAGAAACAAGACCAGAGGAATAAAAGAGGTGATGTGTTTTTGTTCTGCCACCAGCCTTCACAATGGAAACTGATGACGAAGATGAAGATGAGTAAACCTTATGAGTAGTTTAGATAAGGACTGTGAAGATGATGGTGATGGAGGTCAGGAGGCAGTGGGATGATGCTGAGACACAGACACCTGAACCCTGTCAGAAGTTGCAACCAAAAAACAACACTGTTTACTGTGAAAGGATCAGAGAGGAAGCCAGAAGAGACAAAACATCTTTTCAAATTATTTTTCAGGCTTTTGCCTTTATTACAGTCAGAGAGAGGGACACAGAGAGAGACAGAGAGAGACAGAGAGAGAGGGAGAGATGCAGAAAAGGGCCACAGAACAGCCTCATTACCGATGACTTCTCTCTCTCCCTCTCTCTCTCTCTCTCTCCCTCTCTCTCCCCCTCTCTCTCCCTCTCTCTCTCTCATGTTTAGTCCTTCCTCTGCCTTCTTCAGTAATAAAACACTGCTGGGCAGTGGTGGAAAAACCATCAGTCAGTCAGTCAGGGACATTTACCCTGCTGTTGCAGTGCAGCCAAAAACAGCCTGCACAAAACATTACGTTGTCCAAATTAAACACTGGGTAAAAACCTCACCGAGCTGAGATTTCACTGTTTACTGTGAAAGGATCAGGAGGTCTGGTTGGAGGAGTGGTTGGAGGTCTGGTTGGAGTGTGAATATCTGATCACTGATAACCTAACAATGCCCAGTGTGTAGTGAATAATCACACAAGTGTGTGTGTGTGTGTGTGTGTGTGTGTGTGATAGGTTGGTGAGAAACCCCAGTCATGAGTCACTCTGGAGTTTCAACGAGCGGTCTTTTGCCTCTGTAATACTCTTCTTCTTTTTCTCTGCTTTCTATTCATCTGTAGCTCAGTTGCCCTTATTAAATCTCTCTCTATGTGCCCCCCCCAGCACACACACACACACACACACACACACACACACACACACACACATACACACAAGCCCACCCACCCTTCCTCTGGTCCCTGCTGGCAGTGAGTTCTAATGAGAAAACACAGGGGACCAACAGAATAATTAGGTTAACGTAGATTTGCATGCCCCCCCCCCCCCCCCCCCCACCCCACCCCCCCACCCTCTATTTCCATGCACTTGCACAAATACACACACACTCACACACACACATGGACACAGACAGACACACTACGGAAATATGATTATTGCTGAGGAAGGGACAGTTTGAGTCTGTGTGTGAATTGTACACATACAAATCCCCACATGCAGATAGATGTGTGTGTGTGTGTGTGTGTGTGTGTGTGTGTGTAACTGTGCAGGTGTGTCACAAAAAGCTTCCCTGCACCTTATCACTCTCTCTCTCTCTTGCTCTCTCTCTCTCTCTCTCTCTCGCTCTCTCTCTCTCAATCTTTAAAGAGACTAACAGATAGCACCCATTACTGTCAGGATCATCTGCCTCTAATTGGCTGTGATCAGAGCCTGTGGCCCCGAGAGAGAAGGGCCTCAGATTCAATTAACCCGTGTGATTGGTCCCTTTAAATATTTAATGTCCAGGACTAAAAACAGCCAGAGCGACACTTCCTGGAATCAAACTCACAATGACCAACGAGGACAGAACCTTTGTTTGTGCATCTGTATCCACAGTATCTCTCTGTGTGTGTGTGTGTGTGTGTGTGGGTGTATCCATGTGAATGTATGCATAGACAGTTGGCAGTTATATTGTGCTGTGTGCATACTACTGTAATTGTGTTTGTGTGGTTTGTCTGTTTGTATGTTTGTGTCGCTTGTGTGTGTGTGTGTGTGTGTGTGTGTGTGTGTGTGTGTGTGTGTGTGTGTGTGTGTGTGTGTGTCCCAGTTAATCCGGCAGGCTCAGGGGAGAGTGACTGGAGCCATCAGGGGCTTTTCTCCTCTTCCAGCCAGTGCCACAACAAACGCACACAAAAACACACACACACAGATTACTGTAGTCAATCGACTACCAACAAGACAAGGAGAGGAAGAGAGAGAGGCTTTGCTCTCAATGCCACTTAATGAAACATCTTAATACAAAAAAAAAAATGCAGACACACACACACACACACACACACTCAAAGAGAATGGAAAAGGCAAAACAAAAAAAAAACAAAACGATTTGATTAACAGGATGTCTTATTTTGAAAGGCATCTCCAGAACTGATGGAGTGATAGACAGAAGACTGAGAGACCGACATTAATGACACAAACTCAGAGGGAGAGAGAGAGAGAGAGTGGGAGGGAGACACAGAAAGGGAGAGGGAGATGGACTGGAAGAAAGAGAGAGTGGGAGGAAAAGAAGAAAGGAAGGATGAAGGAGGAGTGGGAGGAGATAACAAACACTGTGTGGGGATGTAAAAGAGCTGGATGCACAGATGTTAGAAGACTGGACCAGCTGAGGATATATCCCTCTGTCTGTCCATAGACCTGACCCCCGTCAACCAGAGTAAAGTCCATTAACTGGTGATGGAGGTACATCAGAAATCATCATCAGATGACCTGGTTAATCACATCTGATTATGTAACTATAGGAGCCTGGAAAGGTCTCAGGGTCAGTTATGGATGTCCCTCATTTCAGAGAAGAGATGCATACGGTTTCATTTTTAAGCAGTGAGTGAACAGCTGGGGGTTTCACTGTTTCTGTTGCTATCCCAGTCAGACAGGTGAGTTAAGGTGAGCTGAGGTGGACATCAGGAAGTTCAAATTAGGAACATATACTTATTTTTCTGTTATTATATAGAGAAGGTGTTACTATATTACAATAATTATATATATGTTATACCTTCTCTATATAATAATATAGCAATAAATATATGTTACTTTATTAATCAAAATAACAGCTGTAACAATTAATAGTTATTAATTGTTACAGCTGTTATGTCCTTTTGAAAATTATAATGAAGTAATTTATTTTGACATAACATTTTTCTTCTTAATGCTTTAACTCCAACAGCTAACCATCTGTTAACCATCTTTTAACCATCTGTTAAAAAGTTAACAGTTAACCCTCTCTTAACCATCTGTTATCCAGTTCATAGTTGACCATCTGTTAACCATTTGTTAAGCAGTTAACAGTTAACCATCTGTTAACCATCTGTTTAACAGTTAACATTAACCATTAACCATATTTGCATTAGCTGTGACTTAGGGGCGGAGTCAGGCACTGCCAGGTCCATCTTTATTTCCAGAATGTGGATGTAGCTGAAACCACTGGAAGTCAAACATCTATCTGCTGACGATGGTCAGGAAGTTTGGCTGAAAGCTTTTTGAGGTTTTAATTTTTTTTAAATTGACTGTGTCCAAGTTCAAATGAAGCTTCAGCCCAGATGAGGTTGATCTTGTGATTGTTAGATGTTTAATGTAAAAGATGTGCATATGAAGCAGTTTCATGGACTACAGAAGCAGACCACATAAAGCTGTTAGACAGGAAGTGAGAATGAGATGTGACTCTGCCATTGATGGACAGTAATGAATGAAAACACGAGTGTTGAGTTACATTAACAACAGATAAAAGCTAAGGAAAACACCTCTGATGAACCTGGTTCCCTCCACTCTCTCCATGAAGTAGCAGAACATGAACATCAGCCTGTTTTCATCAGTGTGTTTCATCATGCAGTGGGCTGCAGTTGTCTGCCAGCACATGTAAGACAAAGCCACAGTGGGAAAGAACACAGGTTTCTGTCTCGTCAAGTTAATAAGAAGGAGTGGAGTCTGAATGGAGACAAAGAGCGTTCTGCTGCCCAGATAGAGCTGAGACGGACGGACGGATGCAGATACAGCTCTGCACAGAAGACGAAATAACAGAGGGAAAGCTGTGCCTGTGTGCAACTGTGTGATAAAGTGACGGGCTGGGAGGGTAAAGAGATACAGAGAGAGAGAGAGAGAGAGAAAGAGACAGTGTGAGTGAGCAGTGAAGCAGGTTCTCCTGCTGTGATGTGATGTGATAGTTTTAAGAAACAACCTCTGTTTGACTGAATTGTTTTGTTCTGAATACCAACGAAGAAGAAACATGTTATTTACTCAAACAGAACCACTGCAAGAGAGAGTGAGAGACAGAGAGCGAGAGAGAGAGAGAGTGTGTGTGTGTGTATGTGTGTGTGTGTGTGTGATTAGTGACTTAGTATCTCTGTCAATGATTTGATGTGAACACACACAGTCACACAAAGATACACTTATTACTGTGTTATTTACATCTGTCTGTGTGTTTGCATTTACACAAATTATAAACACAATCATACATGCACTGTCTGTGTGTCTGTGTGTGTGTGTACATGCAGTAATGTGCTGCTGCTCGGTCGTTTAGCTTGTTGACACTTTGGGGTCAGAGCCATGCAGGGTGAATGGTGTTGGCTGACAGCGTGGAACCTCTTCATTATCTAGCCATAATGTTCTCATCGCCGTCGGCTCCTCGCCTCCCTCCATCCCTCCCTCCCCTCCCCTCCCATGTCTCCACGCTGCCACCAGGCTTGTGCACACACCACCACTGTCCTCAACCCCCGTTTTATCACAGACACAACTTTAAGAAGCAAAACAGACCATCGGGGTCCGATCTGGTCTGGTCTGGTCTGGTCTGGTCTGTCTGGTCAGGTCTGTGATCAGACAGGCTGCTGCATTCTGGACCATCTGGTCAGACCTGATGTTTCTGATGTTGTACAGAACAAGGAGTCAGGACCTGGAGACAGAGACAACCTGGTCTGAGAAGGAAAGTTGGTCCTCAAACATGACTCCAAGTTTCTCTGGACTTTGGTTGGGGTCAGAGATGAAGAGGAGATGATGATGTTGATATGATGATGAAGAGACTGATGATGATGAAGAGTTCAGTCTTAGAGTGTTTCAGTTCCTTACTTCAAAGCAGTTTTTGGTCAGTGGAATTTTCTTTTATAACATTTTTTTTGAAAAATCTAACAGGCTATACACTGCGTTCATCAGGAGAAAAACCAATCACAGCCAGCTCCTCCACTGTCAGTCATGTTGTCAGTGTCCTAACGAAACTGCGTTAGATAAAGAGGAGGCAGAAGATTCTTCACAGAGACCATAAGTCCATGTTTGAAGTTTAGACATAAAGAAATGTTTGCTGTGTTCACCACTACCAAACTTCATCATTGTCTCAAAAGAGAGAAATATGAAAACACCAACAGCACCTTGAGTTGATTCAGTGTGTTTTTATGTCCTTGTCCTCAGTATTTGTATCATGTTCTACAAGTGTTTTATTCTACAGGTTCCACATGTTCTACTTGCTCTACAGGTTCTACGGGTTGCACAGGTTCTACAGGTTCCACAGGTTCTACAGGTTCTAACTGGAACTAAAGTTGATATAAAAAAATACTTTAATAAGATAATATGATTTAAGTATTTCTAAAAGTAAGTACTCGTGTACTTTAAATGCAGTACAAATGTGACTGAACTTGTATTGCAGTAATATCTGACCTGGAGGATCTGGACTGTGACTCAGGTGATGAAGCTCTGGACTTCAGCTTCCTCTGCCCAGAGCTGCTCAGAGACAGTGAAGTCGTCTGGTGGGAACAGCAGGTAAAGTTTGGTGTTGTCTGCATAGCAGTGACTTGAGAAGACAAGAGAGGATAACTGGACCCAGGGAGGAGGTAGTTAGAAAGAGGAGGGTTCCCAGCACTGATCCTTGGGGCATGGCAGTGGGGAGGTGATGGGATAAGGAAGTTTGAATGGCCAGTGAGACAGGATTCAGACTCAGAAATTAGACTCAGTCCTTATGGACCTTGCTTTTGCACTGGTGCACAGTCATGTTGGAAGAGGAAGGGGCCATTTCCAAACTGTTCCCACAAAGTTGGGAGCATGGAATTGTCCAAAATCTCTTGGTATGCTGAAGCATTCAGAGTTCCTTTCACTGGAAGTAAGGGGCCAAGCCCAGCTCCTGAAAAACAACCCCACACCATAATCCCCCCTCCACCAAACTTTACACTTGGCACAATGCAGTCAGACAAGTACCGTTCTCCTGGCAACCACCAAACCCAGACTCGTCCATCAGATTGCCAGATGGAGAAGCGCGATTCTTCACTCCAAAGAACGTGTCTCCACTGCAGTCCAGTGGCGGCGTGCTTTACACCACTGCATCTGACGCTTTGCATTGCACTTGGTGGCTTGGATGCAGCTGCTCAGCCATGGAAACCCATTCCATGAAGCTCTCTATGCACTGTTCTTGAGCTAATCTGAAGGTCACATGAAGTTTGGAGGTCTGTAGCGATTGACTCTGCAGAAAGTTGGCGACCTCTGCTCCGTCAGCCACTTTGTGGCTGAGTTGCTGTCGTTCCCAATCGCTTCCACTTTGTTATAATACCACTGACAGTTTACTGTGGAATATTTAGGAGTGAGGAAATTTCACGACTGGACTTGTTGCACAGGTGGCACCCTATCACAGTACCACGCTGGAATTCACTGAGTTCCTGAGAGTGACCCATTCTTTCACAAAGGTTTGTAGAAACAGTCTCCATGCCTAGGTGCCTGATTTTATACACCTGTGGCCATGGAGGTGATTGGAACACCTGATTTCAATTATTTGGATGGGTGAGTGAATACCTTTGGCAATATAGTGTATATGTATATATATATATATATATATATATATAGATGTGTGTGTGTGTGTGTGTGTGTGTGTGTGTCTATATATATATATATATATACACATATATATTAGTAGCAATACTTTATTTCAAGCTATTGAGAGTATTTATTCTGAAAAGGTCTGACAGGAATTTCAAAAGGCTCTGTTGCTCACTGGAGAGGCCTCTGAAATATCACACATGATGACGTGATGTGTGGTACGAAAAAAAACACCAGCTCAGTAAATCATTCAAATACACAACTGTGACCACAGCAACACACACGAATAGAATACCAAACTTACCTGCCGACCCCTTACCTGTCTCAGTGGAGCGGCTGCTCTGAAAGCCAGATTGATGTGGATCAAGGAGGTCATTCTGTGAGAGGAATCCTGAGACCTGGTTAAAACAGTGAGACAGGTTGATAGTTCTGCACCTGAGCAGGGTCATGTGTTTGAGCAGAGGAGTTACATGAGCCTGTCCAGCTGGAAATGTCCCTGAAGCCAGTGAAGTGTTTATCATGACTCAGTGTGACCTAACAAAACACTTTTTAGCCATAACTCCAGACTTAATACAGCAGTTAGAACTCTGGATCAACAGGATGTGATCTGAAACTAGTCTGAGAGGAGGAGGGAGATGGATGAGGAGGTGTATTATTCCTTTGATAAAAACATAAGATAAGAGATAAGATAAGATAGGACTTTATTGATCCCACCACGGGGAAATTTGTGCATTACAGCAGCCAAAACACAGAAGTAAAGAGCGCAGAAATAAGAGCAGCAAAAAGACATTCGTATAAAGTACAAAACACTATCAACAAGAGAATACTATATACATTCATTGAGTTCTCTGTACAGCATACACAGTATGCATTATGGATGTATTGTGGAATGTGCTGATAAATAAGCAAAACAAGTATCCATAAGCAATGCGTATATACATACATACATACATATACGCACATATATATACATATCTGCATATATATACATACACCTGTACACGTGCATATACCCATGCACACTTAAGGTGCAAGGTGTGTGCATAAAGTGGCGAAGTGGAGGTAAAGTGACTTAGTGACTCATGATGCGTTATATAGTCTAATTGCTGTCGAGATGAATGATCTGCGGAAGCGCTCCTTCTTGCAGCGAGGATGTTTCAGTCTCTGACTGAAGGAGCTGCTTAGCGCACCCACGGCCTCATGCAGAGGGTGGTGGGGGTTGTCCATGATGGATGTCAGCTTTGCCAACATCCTCCTCTCACCCACCACCACCACAGACTCCAGAGGACATCCCAGTACAGAGCTAGACCTCCGCACCAGTTTGTCGATTCTTTTTCTGTCCCTGTCTGTGCATCCACCCCCCCAGCAGACCACTGCGTAGAAAAGGACAGATGCTACGACAGAGTCATAGAAGGTCTTTAACAGGGTCCTGCAAACTCCGAAGGACCTCAGTCTCCTCAACAGATGGAGTCGACTCTGGCCCTTCTTGTAGAGGACGTCTGTGTTTGTAGTCCAGTCCAGTTTATTGTTTAAGTGAACACCCAGGTACTTGTAAGAGTCCACTGTCTCAATGTCTTTTCCCTGGATGCTCACTGGTGCGGTGGGTGGTGGCTTCCTCCTGAAGTCCACGACCATCTCCTTTGTCTTGCTGGCGTTGATCTGGAGAGCGTTGGTCTCACACCAGCCGACAAAGTCATTGATGACCCCCCTGTATTCCTGGTCGTTCCCATCTGATACGCATCCGATGATGGCCGTATCATCTGAGAACTTCTGTAGGTGGCAGTGGTCCGAGTTGTACCTGAAATCTGAAGTGTACAGACTAAACAGAAAGGGTGAGAGTACTGTGCCCTGCGGCGCCCCTGTGCTGCAGACTACCACGTCAGACACACAGTCATGAAGCCTCACATACTGTGGTCTGTTGGTGAGGTAGTCGATGGTCCACGCAGTCAGCTGCTCGTCCACTCCGGCTCCCACCAGCTTCCCTCTCAGCAGTGCAGGCTGGATGGTATTGAAAGCACTGGAGAAGTCAAAAAACATGACCCTCACCGTGCTCCCCGCTTGCTCCAGGTGAGAAAGAGATCGGTGCAGCAGATAGATGACGGCGTCATCCACTCCGATGTGGGGCTGGCTTTGTTGTGGGTAGGTGTGATGGGGGTGGGGTGGGATGGTTCGAGGAGGGTGCAGGTAGCGACAGCACCGCGCCAGGAGAGGGGGGGGGCAGCATTCGGAAGGAGGTTGGTGGAAGCTGGGGGGTGGGGGAGGTGGTTGGCCCAGAGTCGAATCTATTGAAAAACAGATTCAATTCATTCGCCCACCCCCGATCAGTGGACACTGTGGCTCCTCCATTGTCCCTGAGGTGACCAGAGATCTTGTTCATGTTTCTCCAGACCTCTCGGACATTGTTTTGTTGGAGCTGCTCCTCCATCTTCCTCCTGAAGCTCTCCTTGCCACTCCGGATCTTATATTTAAGGTCCCTCTGCACTCTCTTCAATTCCTCTTTGTCTCCAGACCTGAAGGCCCTCTTCTTCTCATTCAGCAGGGCCTTCAGCTCTGGGGTCACCCATGGTTTATTGTTGGATATTTCACTTACATATGGACCTCTGACCTGGAAGTGTCCTTGGTTTTCATTTCAGAAATCTGGTCACCTTGTTGTAGTCTCTGTATCTCAGTCTCTGTTCTCAGTGCTGTACTTTGTAGATGGTCCCTGATCACTGATTCACAGCTGCACACAGAACAGTGTTATTCCTCCAGCTTGTTTTGATGAACACTAGATTGTAGCTTGTTATATTCAGTTCAATTCAATTCAATTTTATTTGTATAGCACCAAATCATAATATACATTATCTCAAGGCACTTTACTTTTTTACAGAGAAAAACCCAACAGTTCCCACAAAGAGCAAGCGCTTGGTGACAGGGGGGAGGAAAAACTCCCTTTTAACAGGAAGAAACCTCCAACAGAACCGGGCTCAGGGTGGGCGGCCGTCTGCCTCGACCGGTTGGGTTTAGGAGGAGAAAAAAAGGGGGGATGGGGGGAGGAGAGAGGAGAAAAGAGAGAGAGAGAGACCAGGAACAGCTGTATAGATAATGGTGTTATCAATAATAATGACAGATAACAGTGGTTAATAGTAAAGATGAGTAGTGGTGAAGCTTGGCTACCTGGTTAGTCTCACCTGGCTTCAAGGATAAGTAAAGCTGGGTGTCATCTACATAACAATGGAAATTTATCTGGTGCTAATGTTTATAATAATGTTTCCTAGAGGAAGCATATATAGAGTGAAAAGTATTGGTCCTAGCACAGAACCTTGTGGAACTCCATGACTGACTTTAGTGTTGATAGAAGAGTCATTATTAACATGAACAAACTGGAGTCTATCTGACAAATATGACTTAAACCAGCTTAGTGCGGTTCCTTTAATGCCGACCATATGCTCTAGTCTCTGTAATGAAATCTTATGATCGATGGTGTCAAATGCAGCACTAAGTATAGAGACAAGTCCATTGTCTGACGCTATGAGGAGATCATTGGTAACCTTAACCAGAGCTGTTTCTGTGCTGTGATGGACTCTAAAACCTGACTGAAAATCTTCAAACAAACCATTCCTGTGCAAATAATCACATAACTGGTTTGCAACGACCTTCTCAAGGATTTTGGAAATAAAGGGGAGGTTGGATATAGGTCTATAATTGGCTAAAACATCTGGATCAAGAGTAGGCGTTTTAAGTAGAGGTTTAATTACTGCAACTTTAAAACCCTGCGGTACATAACCAGTTGATAAAGATAAGTTAATCAGACTTGATATAGAGGTGTCGATTAAAGGAAAAACTTCTTTGAACAGCCTTGTTGGAATGGGGTCTAGAAGACAAGTCGATGGTTTAGATGAAGAAACTGTTGAAGTGAGCTCAGAGAGATGTACAGGAGAGAAACAGTCAAAATATAAACCAGTTACAGTGGACTCTGAGGCGGCTGAACTGGACAGTACATCTGAGCAGGCTGTGGGGAGCAGATGGTGAATTTTTTCTCTAACAGAGACAATTTTATTTGTAAAGAAGCTCATAAAGTCATTCCAACTGAGGGCTAAAGGAATAGATGGATCAACAGAGCTGTGGCTGTCTGTCAGCCTGGCTACAGTACTGAACAAAAACCTGGGATTATTCTTGTTTTCTTCTATTAATGATGAATAATAGGATGTTCTGGCTTTACGGAGACTTTTTTTATACGCCAATAGGCTGTCTTTCCAAGCCTTTAGAGATTCTTCCAGGTTAGTAGAACGCCACCTTCTTTCTAGCTTCCTTGAATTTTGCTTTAAAGCTCGTGTTTCTGAGTTGTATCATGGAGCTAGCCTTCTCTGACTCACTACCTTCTTCCTCAGAGGGGCCACAGTATCTAGTGTTGCACACAGTGAGGCTACAGTACTGTCAACAAGATCATCAACCTGTGTGGATGTGAAGTTAAGAGAGCTGTCTCCTACTGCGTTGATACATGGCAGTGGGCTAAGTACTAATGGGATTCTTTCTTTAAATTTGCTAACGGTATTGTCAGAGAGACACCTGCTGTAATGGATTTTTTTCCTAAATGCTGTGTAGTTCATAACTGAAAACTCAAATGTTAACAGAGAATGGTCAGATAAAAGGAGGTTTTGGGGAAATATTGTTAAATATTCAATGTCAATCCCATAAGTCAGAACCAGATCAAGGGTATGGTTAAAAGATTGAGTGGGTTCATTAACATGCTGAGAGAAGCCAATTGAGTCTAATAATGAATTAAATGCAATACTCAGGCTGTCACGTTCAACATCTACATGAATGTTAAAATCACCCACTATGATGACTTTATCTGTGCTGAGAACTAACTCAGATAAAAAGTCTGAGAAAATGTGAAGAGACCCCTCTCTCCTCACTACGGCAGGAGAGAGGGGTCATTTGTGTCATGAGAACAGAGTCTCTCCACGTCTCAACACAAGCATGAAGGAGAACCTTATCAGATCCAGCAAATGAGCCATAATCTTTATTCTCATCATTGACTCATCCAAACAAGGGTCTGAAGCCTCACAGTTTAACAGTGTAAATATTATATGTGTCACTATCACGTTATAACTTACATTATAACATGACACTGATGTTTTTTGTTTTTTTTTCTGGCACCAAATGCTTTGAAATGAAAAACAAATAAAGTCATGTGACTTCTGTTTTTGGTTTCAAATGACATAATGATAAAAGGAAAAACCAACCCCCACCCCCACTTTCCAGACTCAAGCTCCATGACCCCCCCCCCCCCCGACCCCCACCCTCTCTCTCTCTCTCCCTCTCTCTCTCTCTTTCTCTCATCCCTCTTTTCACTGCAGACTTCTCTCCCTCCCTGCTTCTTCTTTCTTCGACCCTCCACTCCTCTCCTCTCACTCAATACTTTCAATTTACTCTCCTCCTCTCTAATCTGCCACTCCATTCATCCTGTGCTCCCCTTCATTATCTCCCCCTATCGTCCTCCGCCTTCTGTCCTCTTGCTGTTGCTTGTCTGAAAGATGGATTCAAGGATCCTCTTTCTCCTCTTTCTCCCTCTCAATAGCTCATGTACTGTGCGCTCTCCCTGTTGAGTGTGTGTGTGGGTTGTGTACTGATCTATGATGTTTTTGTGCTCCTCCATGTTTATTTGACTCTCACACTGGTGAACCTCTGGCTTCATATCAGTGCTGTAGGAGGTAAAACTGTAATGTGTCTCGTCCTGGGTCAGTTCTCATTCCGACTCTGTCTCTGGGCACCACTGTTTACAGAGCATCACTGTTCATCAGTGTGGACGACCCTTTACACTGACCCTGTGAAATACCTGCACCTTGATTCAGTGGGCTGAAATCTTCAGTGACATGATGAGCTCCTGGATGCTGAGAGCTGATGATGCCTCTGACTTCTCCTGTGGCTCCATAAGGAGTACTATGTGATGTTTCTCCGCAGTGACAGTATATAAGTAAATAACTGGACAACTATAATAATGTTAAAAACAGAAATGAATTTATCCTCCACACCTTCATCTGTGAAAGATTGTTCTCAAAGGATCATTTAAAAAATTAAATCAACACAGTGGATAAGTTTTTATTTCTGAATAATTAAAAAAATATATATAAAAAGTGTTTTTCCAAATTAATTTTCCATTATACATGATCTTTGCTCACATTACACAGTGACGTCCCAGTTTTACACATTCACATTGACTCAAAACTGTTTCCTCCTCAGAGACTCAGTGAGGTTGATCAGTGAAGCTTCAGGTCAGTAGAGACCTTGGTGTCAGGACTCAGTTCTACATCTGTTTAAGAAGTGATGGAGAGCAGGTGAAGAAGTGAACTGAAAGTCAGAGTCAGAGCTAGTAGACATGTTAGGTTGTTAGAAGTGTTAGGAGTGGAGTTGCTCTCTGAAGGGATGAGTCTTCAACAGGTTCTTGAAGACAGAGAAGGACGCCCCTGCTCTGATAGACTTCAGGAGCTGGTTCCGCCAACAGGGAACCACAGACCAGATAGTCTGGACTGAGACTGTCTGTGTGCAGGAAGGGTGATGACAGACCACGTTCATTAAAGGAACACAGTGGAAGAGAAGGAGCATCAGGCTGAATTACTGAGTTCAGACCCAGAAGTCTCTCTGAAGGCAGCATCAGAGACTGGATGTGGTTCAGGGTCAGGGGGAGTTAGTGGAGGTGGATGAGGAGCAGAGTGATGAAGACCAGACTGGTTCCTGCTTCTGGACCATCTGTAAGGGTTTCACTGTGAGTGAAGGGAGTTCTGTCAGAAGAGAGAACCCGGACCTGGACGAGAATCTGGGTGGAGACCTGAGTCAGGTCATACCTGATGTTTCTGATGTTGTACAGAACAAAGAGTCAGGACCTGGAGACAGAGACAATCTGGTCTGAGAAGGAGAGCTTGTCTTCAAACATGACTCCAGGTTTCTCTGGACCTTGGTTGGGGTCAGAGATGAAAAGGAGATTCAGATTTAGAGAGGTTTAGTTGAAGTTGTTGTTACTTCATCCATGAGGACATGTCAGAGAGACAGACAAAGGTCCACACACAGACAGACTGAGGTCCACACAGAGACAGGCAGAGGTCCACAGAGAGACAAACTGAGGTCCGCACAGACAGACTGAGGTCCACAGAGACAGTGAAGTCATCTGGTAGGAACAACAGGTTAAGTTTGGTGTCGTTGGCATAGCAGTGACATGAGAAGACATGTAAGGAGACAATTGGATGCAAGGAGGCAAAGAGAAGCAACTCCAGTACTGATCCTTGGGGATCTCAAGTTGGTAGGAGGTGGTGATCTGTCCTCACCATGACACAGTGAAGGAGCGACCAGTGAGATAAAACACAGATACTGAGCCTAACTTTATCCAACGCTGCTGTCGGACCTGGATTAAGGCTGTTTCAGCCATCTTCGCTCATTGGCCTGTTACCTGAGGATTGTGAACCACCGCCACGCTCCTGTGCCCCCGAGGGCAGAGGGTGTGGCTCTCTGCTCAGGACCTTCCACCAACAGTGTTCATCCCATCTCCAAGT
The DNA here is from genome assembly GCF_046630095.1 of Trachinotus anak. Lineage (NCBI taxonomy): Eukaryota > Metazoa > Chordata > Actinopteri > Carangiformes > Carangidae > Trachinotus > Trachinotus anak. Next base: position 28,949,880 of record NW_027273872.1, read on the forward strand.
TCAACCCTCTGTCTCCTGAGGGCCATGAGGATCCATCCCCTCCCAGCCCTCTGATGAAATGGAAACGTCTACAGGACAACTTTAACATTACAGTCCAGTCTCATTAGTGTGTCCACTCCACTGAAGGTCCATCAGTGACTGTCCTGCCAAACCTGTCGTTTGAGCAGGTGCTCATGTTGAAATGACAGTGCCATCTAGTGGCCACAGTAATTATAATGAGAGCAAAGGGGGACGTCAGGTGATGATAATGAAGAGTGTCAGGGTCCACCATGGATGTATTATGAGACCTGGATACGGCGCCGCCGCTCAGCCTTGCAGCCAATTTTTTCCAGTGGCCACTTGTGGTATTGCAGCGAAAAATTTCCCTGTGGCCCAAAAAGCATTTTTCCCATAGACTGCAATGGTAAAAGAGAGGCCTATAAAACTTTTAACAGGACACCCCCAGCTGTGCACACAGCCGAATATCAATCTTTCTATTCTACATTTTTAAGCCATGGGGTTTTAATCTTTGTAAAAGTTTTTCAAAGCTCAGAAAAAGCCCAAAAAAGACTTTTTTCTCTGAGTGACGTCACCACTGTATACGTGCACTCTATCCCGCGGCCGTGCTGTGTCTTGGGAACGAGGATGGTTGCTAGGTTACTGCTAGAGTCATCAGGACGAGAAAAAGTTAGTACGAAAAGTGAATAAACAACTCAAAGGCGAGTTTTCTTCTACACACATAAACATTGATTTTGTGATTTTTTTTGTCACATTTATTTGTCACTTCTTACACTTTTTTCGGGAATGTAATTGTTTTTAATCGATATATTAGCCACATAACTGGATTCACTAAGACGCTGATATGATTTTTCATAACTTCCTCCGTAACTGTTTTCTTCAGGGTATTTTCATTTCGTGAGTCATTTACCTTATATGTGATAGTTTCTGTGATCTGTGTGCCAGCAGTGTCTCATCCTGACTGCAGTTCACCAGCCTGTTATCCCCTCACAACAACCGCATTATTATTTTATAGATTAATGACCTTCACTGTGTCAGCGTGTTAAAATTATAACTGACTTCGGCCTAGATGCAGCGTCCTCTGGGTCAGCAGCAGTGGCCTGAGATGGTGCAGCCTGCTGCCCTTCTCCCTCCTGTTCCTGAGGGGAAGAACTGTCCTGGATGTCCTCATCATCGTCTCTCTAACTCCCCACGTCCTCAGTGTGTGTTCAGTATACAGTTTGCAATATGTTCAGTGGCATTCATCATTTAAATTAAATCTTTATAAAAAATAATTTTGATATATTTTTCATTTTCAAATCAAATATCTGTGAAACAGAACAGTGAAAAATAGAAAGATGACGGGACATAAAGCATAACTACAGCACTGCACAGTTTTGGTTGTTTTGGTTTTTTTTAAAGAAGGCATGCCGTATAAATATGCTTCTCACTGAGAGAAAGTAATCGTAATAACTTTATCTGATGAGTTGTAGTTACCTGTCACATGCAGCATCAATATCTTAAAAATGCCTAAAAGACAATTTAAATGTAATACACTGCCTGGCCAAAAAAAAAGTCGCCACCAAAAAAAAAAGGTCACACACTCTAACATTTCGTTGGACCGCCTTTAGCTTTGATTACGGCATGCATTCGCTGTGGCATTGTTTCAATAAACTTCTGCAATGTCACAAGATTTATTTCCAACCAGTGTTGCATTTATTTCTCACCAAGATCTTGTATTGATGATGGTAGAGTATGACTGCTGCGCAAAGCCTTCTCCAGCACATCCCAAAGATTCTCAATGGGGTTAAGGTCTGGACTCTGTGGTGGCCAATCCATGTGTGAAAATGATGTCTCATGCTCCCTGAACCACTCATTCACAATTTGAGCCCGATGAATCCTGGCATTGTCATCTTGGAATATGCCCGTGCCATCAGGGAAGAAAAAATCCATTGACGGAATAACCTGGTCATTCAGTATATTCAGGTAGTCAGCTGACCTCATTCTTTGAGCACATACTGTTGCTGAACCTAGACCTGACCAACTGCAGCAACCCCAGATCACAGCACTACCCCCACAGGCTTGTACAGTAGGCACTAGGCATGATGGGTGCATCACTTCATCTGCCTCTCTTCTTACCCTGATGCGCCCATCACTCTGGAACAGGGTAAATCTGGACTCATCAGACCACATGACCTTCTTCCATTGGTCCAGAGTCCAATCTTTATGCTCCCTAGCAAATTGAAGCCTTTTTTTCCGGTTAGCCTCACTGATTACTGGTTTTCTTAAGGCTATACAGCTGTTCAGTCCCAATCCTTTGAGTTCCCTTCGCATTGTGCATGTGGAAATGCTCTTACTTTCACTATTAAACATAGCCCCGAGTTCTACTGTTGTTTTTCTTCGATTTGATTTCACCAAACGTTTAAGTGATCGCCGATCACGATCAATCAGGATTTTTTTCCGGCCACATTTCTTCCTCGAAGACAATGGGTCCCCACTATCCTTCCAGTTTTTAATAATGCGTTGGACAGTTCTTAACCCAATTTTAGTAGTTTCTGCAATCTCCTTAGATGTTTTCTCTGCTTGATGCATGCCAATGATTTGACCCTTCTCAAACAGACTAACATCTTTTCCACGACCACAGAATGTGTCTTTCGACATGGTTGTTTAAGAAATGAGAAGCAACTCATTGCACCAGTTGGGGTTAAATAACTTGTTGCCAGCTGAAAGATAGTCGCCCATGCAGTAATTATACAATAGGAGGCTTGTACCTATTTGCTTAGTTAAATCCAGGTGGCAACTTTTTTTTTCGCCAGGCAGTGTATTTTTGCCTGGTTATGATTTTTTTAAATGTTGATTCCAATGTGACTTTAGGCTCTAAAGCTTCAAACTGAATGTTGTTGCTGTTGCTGTTTGTATAAATCCGTGGTTTAAAGCCCCAGGCCAGTCCTGTATTAGTCTATTACGCATAATAAAGTCTGCTAGCAGAGCACTTGTGAATGCGCAGCACCAGATCGAGAACATTTTTCGCTCGTTCTCATTGGCCAAAGGCATGATGGGAGTGACACTACTACGCAGTCTCTATGGGCCGCATAACGCAGAAGTAACCCGGAAGCCAGAAACTTTTTCAGTGTATGCGCCAGGCGAGCAACTTGTATTGAACTGAATGGTCTGGCATCCAGGTCTTATAATACATCCATGGGGTCCGCATGGTGAGGAGATCGGCATAATGGATGATCAACAGCACATCAGCTCAGATCAGGAAGCACTTCCATGTGTTGTTCCAGGGTCACAACATGTGATTTATTTTGTAATTTAAAGTTATAATCTGTAGCTTTTCCACATTAAAATGTCTAAAAAGTACTAAACCTATGTTATATATGTTTTTGAGTTATCCCAAATGTATCCATCAATTCTGAAACCAAGAGAAATACATAATTTTAATGATGGTAACGGTCCGTTTCATTTAGTTGACTGTCGATGATGTCATATCCTCTCTGCTGATGCATTGGTGATGTGGTTGCCCACCAGAAGCTCAAAACTGACTTGTAATCAGGTTGAAGTCACATTTTTAAGATACATTTCTGTTACATCTTGGTCCTTTTCAACTCTATATTTTTACAGGATGAAGGATTTTAGTTGTTGAATATCTGGATTTTAAATTATCAGAGGAAAGAGCCAGGCAGATGTTAGGGACCTCAGCTCCCGTAAAACATCCTGTGACTGCTGCAGAGCGTCAGCAAATCAGTGACTTTAAATGTGAAACTGTTTGATTCAGTGTTTTTACTGGTTCTAATCAGCTACTCTGTTTGTTGTGGGGAGGAGGAGACCTCTGTGGAGAATTCAGCTGCTGGTCAAAATATTCTGAACCACTGACACTGAAGTATCCAGACCTGGAGGAGACTACAAAAGAGAGACAGCTCCAGTCAAACAACATGGTTGATCCAAGTGTTGGGATCTCAAGCCATGTGTTCTGAAAAGAACAATGGAGAGGCCTACATGTCCCTCCAAAAGCCTGAGCCAGAGTTGGTCGACCGTTTGAAAAATGGTGCCACGACCTCCCACAATTCACACCTAGGTCTGAATCGGAGGTTAAATGTAAACTCAGCATCAGCATTGGCCAAGGCCAGGCACTCTCAGCAGGGATCCACGGCGACGTCACTCAGGTAATAAAGACGTCTTTGTTAAAGACAAAACAAAGCACACTGTCCCTCATCTGTGATCTTCTCTGCTGCCACCGAGGAACTCATCACATTGTCATCACCAGGAGAGCGAGACACGAACCGCCAAGCTCCCAGCCAAGGACCCAGCTGTGGATAATCAATGCAGACTTTCTTTTTCTAACTCCGAAGGATCGGAGCAATTCAAAGTAAGAGGCTTATGTCTGGGCAGAGACACAATTAGTGTAGCGTTTTATATTTGTAATTTGACCTGTAAGTGCTGCATATCTTGTTGTTTTAGATCGTCCACTGTGATCATCTTAATAAGCCAAATATCACTAGTTAAAGGACCAATATCCCAAGAGATGAACTCCGGTTCGCTGGCTCTGTTATTGTGTAGTGATATTGTGGTGATTATTAACTGCGGTGATGATCTCTTGTGGACTCTTTCCTCTCTTCACGTCTATTCTCCCTCTTTTCTCTCAATCACACACCTCATCTATGTACACATCTCACTCACATTAAGGTTGCCCCAGGGTGTGATCGCATGATAACACGTAAAGCTCAAGGGCCCCTCCCTTTGTTCTCGTTGTTCACGCCATTCACATTCCGTGGCCAGCCACCATCTTGGCTCTAGCGAGTACGTAACCCATGTCACGCTGCCGCCATCTTGGCTCCTACTGACATGTCACACATGTGACTCCGCTGCCATCTTTTCTCTCTCTCTCTCTCACTCTGTCCCTCACACACACACACACAGTTGTTACATGTGTGTTTGCCTGTGATGATCTAGTTTGTACCAATGTTTGTTGTAGTCACAATTGAATTTTAATAGTGTTTTATATCAAGTAATGTTATTTTGAATAATTATTACTCTTATAAATAAATCCTGTTATAATTTAACTCGTCGTTGTCTGTGATTATTGTGGGTATATTTGTGATAACAGCTGGATTCAGAACAGTCAGTGCTCGAATTTACCATTCATTTAACCTTCTGAGACTGCATTTTGAGCTATCAATTTGGTCATTGGTCCCTGGTGACAGGGTGGTGCTCCAAGGTTACTACTTGTAGTAAACATCTATATTTATATATTGGTGATTATCCCTGATAATCATCAATTTTATATGCCAATAACCAAATTGTCCCTACTTGTGCACAACACAGGTGACTTGATTTGTGTGCAGGGGCCATCATCAGTCACTCACATCCAACTGGTATTAAAATATCTCTGCAACTAATTCCCTTAATTATTATCCCCCTGTGGTCAGGGTCATAGTAAACCTGATACTTCTAAAGAACAGACAGGGTGAGATCTGATCATCAGATTAGCTCTTTACTTCCTGGTTTTTAACAAGTGTAATTTTGTCATCACTAAAACCATCCACTCATTTAATCAAGAGTTCCACTGGTGGTGACTGTCACTGCTGGAGACCAGCTAGCTGAACATTTACAATAACAAATTCTATATAGAATGACTTTCTGTCATGCTCAGAGCCCTCTGAGCCACAAACAGAGGTGACACATAAAACAACACAATGAAACATTTCAAAAGAGAGCTACCCCTGTGGAGTTGGACAATGTAGCAGATATATTTTTGTCATCAGATTATTTACACCTAAAAGAATAAAGCTAACATGTAAGCTAATGTATGCTAACGTAAGCTAACATGTAAGCTAACATGTAATCTAATATAATATATAGCTAATAATATCATGAACACAACAGGACTGGGTTCAAAAAAGGTCTATAAACACAGGATAAATGACTATAATCAAGATGCACCATTGGAAAATTAACAATGTTCATCAGGAGCTGGTAAAATGAACAGTGTCATAAATTGGATAATGATAGGAGAGAATATGTTTAGGCTGTGTATTGTTGGGTTGTTCTACTAAAACACACTAAGCTGTCTGTTATTACAATTGAAGACCAACAATTTTATTGTGATATCAACCCAGTTATGAGCAAGGAAAAAAAGCTTTTGGAGGATCCTACCCAGATACCTGGCTTCTTTCAACATGGAGCAGTGGCTCTGCCCTGAGCTCCCTCTGGATGTCAGAGCTCCTCCCTCTGAGTCTGAGTCTGAGTCCAGACCCGCTGCAGAGGAAACTCATCTTAGCCTCTTGTATCTGTGATCTCAGTCTTTCAGTCTCTACCCTGAGCTCATGACCACAGGTGAGGGTGAGGACGAAGATCGACCTGTGAACCGAGAGCTTTGCCATCAGACTCAGCTCCTCCTCTTCATCACAGCGGTCCAGTACAACCCCTGCTTCACTGCTGACACTGCACTGATCCACCTGTCTGTCTCCACTCAAACTGTCATGACCCCTCAAGTCACCTAGGCAGGGTAAACAGTTGGTCCACTGTTCCTCCTCCTGAAGCCAAGGTTGGTCCTTTCCAGCAGCTTTCCCCGGCCAGCTGAGATACCTGGCCCACTTCTTTTGAAAATGGGATCCAGCACCCTGGTCTGCCAGTCCACAGGTACTGTCCCCAACCTCCATATGACAGTGAAGAGGTTTGTCAATTCACCATGAACCACTGCATGTGTTCAGATTTATTGGACTATACATTATATAAATGCCTAAAAAGATAAGTTAATTACACTGAACACACACAAACACTGTTTATACCATGTAGAGGACAGAAGGAGGAGAGCTATGCATCAGTGTGAAGAGAGGAAGAGCTCGATGTGATTCTGTTGTATTGATGTTTGGTAAAGACGGGATCTGCTCAGAAAAGTGTGATCCAACTCAAATATGATCTATAAGATGTATAAGATTGATTGATTAGACATGTTTGTTATAGAGGTAATCAATACAATCAACTATCTAATCAGACTACACTAATACCATGATGAATGTGTTTTATTCTTCATCTTCCTCCTGTTTCATGTGAAAGCTTCCTGTAGAGATGTTTGAGCTTTTTTCATCCTGATGAGCACAGTTCAGGAGGAGAACACTGACTCTTGTCAGTCCTTTGAATATGGTGAAAAATGCTAAACATTTTGACCCTTAACTGTTAATAATTGTCTTGTCAAGCAGCACTCTACAGTCTGGTATTCAATGAAAACTGCAGAAGTGTATCTTGTCTTTAAATTCTTGTGATTCTGAAACTTTCAGGCACAAACCATCTTCTCCTGCTAATACTTGTGTCATGTACACTCACAAAACAACAGCCTCAGACATGTAAACAAGTTAATTAGGCAGCTAGTCTGGTTAGTTGGCAAATTACCCTGGAAGTGGGTCCCCATGCATTAGCTACAAAAACTAATCCAGGAGGGAAAGGCCTGTGTTTACTTTAATGCTGTGTCTGAAATCACTTCCTATTTACTGTATTTTATTTGGATCCATTTCTGCTAACAATCCCAACACTCCACATTTCATAGATGTGGAAACTAAGTCCAGCAAAACTCCACCTAATGGTGCTGACAAAAATGATGATTATTCATGAGCAGGCTTTGAATTACAGGGTGGATTGAAGGGTGTAATATGATTTCAGATATAAATGCCATTTCTTAACCTTGACGTTAGTTGAACATCTTGTCTGCCTGCCTCACTCCTGCAGTGGCTCCGTCCTATGGATGTATTATAAGAACAGGATGACGGATCTAAAAATGGTGCCCATTCAGTCCATTATGAATTGATCGCCTGGCGCGTACACTGGAAAAGTTTCTGTCTTCTGGGTTACTTCTGCGTTATGCGGCCCAGAGATTGCACACTGTGGTGTCACTCCCATCGTGCCTCTGGGCAATGAGAACGAGCATTCTCGATCTGGCCCCAGCATTCATGAATGCTGTGCTAGCAGACTTTATGGATGTGTAATAAGACTTCTATAGGACTGGCCTGGGGCTTGAAACCACGGATTTATATAAATGTCCAGTCAGGACTGGATAAGGTCTTATTCATGTTTGAGCCCTATGAACTTTCAGCTATTACAAGCCAAACCTCCAGTGTCACACAGCCTTCTCCGAAAGTGACATGTCCTGTCCCGCCAATCTCTGCCTGTCAGGAGAAAACATTTACTTATTTATAGTGGAGCATATCAAATAAAACACCTGTTGATTATTTGAGCGTGGCAATTTTTTTCATTGTCTTTGATCCACTAAAACTTTTCAGTTTTACTCACATTTGAATATATATTTATTTATTTATTAAGTCACTGTGAAATACTAAATTGTATTTAACATTGTATCAGTAAAATTTAGCACAAAATGTGAAAGTGAAGCTGTTATTTGTGACTACTTTCTGTCAAACTGAGCCACATGTACTAACGACCCTGCACTTTAACATGTAAACCACTGTATGCAGACTGCAGACTGAAGGACACAAACTGTGATGTGGGTTCATCACATAACATTTTCCACTTTCCACCTAAGAAGGAAATTAAAGTCGTTTAATTTACATTATGTGAGTTAAATTAAATATTTTTAAGGTAATAAATAATTGTCGTTATTGGATGATACACCATAATCATTAGACTTTAATATTCAGATTCTTTCAGCCTGCATGAAACGGTTCAACACTTTTACAATATTCCCTCAACATTGCAGATGTCCACAAATGTAGCTGTCACAGAACCCAGGTGAAAATACCTGGAACTACATGAACTACATTATTGTCACAGATATTTGATTTGAAAATGAAAAATAAATCAAAAGGATTTTTATAAAGATTTAATTTAAATGATAATGAATGCCACTGAAGATTTCACACACTGTATACTGAGCCCACACTGATGACATGGGGAGTTAGAGACATGATGAGGAGGACATCCATGACGGTTCTTCCCCTCAGGGACAGGAGGGAGAAGGGGAGCAGGCTGCACCATCACAGGCCACCACTGCTGACCCTGAGGATGCTGCATCCAGGCTGAAGTCAGTTATAATTTCAACATGAGACAGTTGAAGTCATAAAATAATGTATAAGATAATAATGCAGTCAGGCTGGTGAGCTTCAGTCAGGATGAGACACTGCTGGCACACATCACAGAAACTATCACATATAAGATGAATTACTCACAGAATTAAAATACCCTGAGGAAATCTGTTATGGGAGTAGTTATGAAAAATCATATTTGTGTCTTATGAGGGAATCCTGTCATTATGCGGCTAATATATTGATTAAAAACAATTGCGTTCCAGAAAAAAGCCTAAGAAGTGACGAATAACTGTGACACAGAATCACAAAATCTATATACCTTGATGTGTGTAGAAGACAACTTGCCTTTTCATACTAACTTTTGCTTATCCTTACAGCGCTAGCAGTAACCTGGCAACCATCCTCGTTCCCAAGACACAGCACAACCGCAGATAGAGCGCACGTACATAGCGGTGATGTCATTCAGAGAAAAAGAACTTTTCTGGACTTTTTCTGGGCTTTGAAAAACTTTTACAAAGATGAAAATCCCATGGATTAAAAATATACACTAGAAAGATTGATATTTGACTGTGTGTACAGCTGGAGGTGTCCCGACAACAGTTTTATAGGCATCTCTTTTACTGTTGCGGTCTATGGAAATTTTTTTTCACTGCAATACCACGAGGGGCCACTAGGAAAAATTGGCTGCAAGTCTGAGCAGTGGTGACGTATCCAGGTCTTACAATACATCCATGCTCTGTCCTAAGTAGCAGTACCTAACTATGTAGGTTGTTTAATACACTTTACTTTCTTACCTCCAGAGTCTCTGAATTAGATTATGTCAAGTAAATAAATAATAATAAATGTTAGTGTTAGCTAGTTTTTAACTTAAGCCTTAAGTTACAGTTTAGCTTACTGATAATAACTTTCAGCTGACGTTACAGTTTAGCTAACAAATGTTAGCTAGTATCTAACTTTAGCCTGACATTACAGTTTCACTAACTAATGTTAGCTAGTTTTTAACTTTAGCCTGATGTAACAGTCAAGCTATCTCATGTTAGCTAGTTTTTAACTTTAGTCTTCATTACCAATATAAAATTTCATATATGATCTAATGTTAGCAAATGCTGGTGCTCAGTCATGAGCAGTGAGACAGTGGAGGATTAGTTGTTGCAGAGATACGAGCTGATATCAATATAGAGTTTATTATGTCGTGTTAATAGTCTTTTGTGTGTCTGTGGTGGTTCAGTTAGTCTTTTAGATATTAGCTTCTATAATAGACACTTAAGTTAATTTGGACAGCTTAAGGAAATTGCTCTGAAATACAGGATTATACAGAGGCTGCTTTTCCAAACAACAGAGTTGTCGAGTGCACAGTTAGTGTGACCCACAGTCTGTAACAGCTATGAGAGTAAGTACCAGGCTGTACTGAGGCGCATGTAACCCAGAGTTAATGACACCAAAGAGCTTGATCAGACGCAGGGATGACAGGACGTTCGTTAGGTTGTCCCTGTTCCCTGAATCCTGTGAATGAAAGAGTGGAACTGTCAGCTTTTCTTGGTTTGAGTTGATTGAAGTGATGGTGAACCAACCCATATCAGAATCCTGGACTCTGGGATTTATGGACTGAAGAACCAGAACCAAGAGCTGCCACCCTCATCCCTTACCTGTCACAGTGGTAGGGTCAAAAGATCATAAACTGGATCAGTTTGTAGAAGAACTGATTATTATGATTAATCCATTGTGCCTTTGTGATCCATTGTGATCCTTTGTGACCCTTTGTGACCTTTTGTGATCTTGCTGTAACAGTGGACACTGTTGGTAAGGTTTGGAAACACTGGAGCAGCCAGTGTGTTTTAGTACTGTCTGACAGCAGTACAACTCAATTCACAATGTTATAGAAGTGATATAGATGAAAACACAGTGAGTGAGAAAAGAAGATTGTTGCTGAATTGAAACAGATATTTTTTATTATTAATATTTTTACCAGCAAACATTCTTTTTGTGATGACGCACTACAAAAAAAATGAAGCTGATGATGTCTGTAGTGAATTTCATGGCTATCCATCCAGCAAAGGTTGTATATTTCAGTCTGGACCAAGGTTGAGACAGACTGACAGACAGGCATTAGCATGAAAGGCAGTGATGTGATAGAAACAGCAGGACAGAATATCAGAGTGTGTATCGGCTGTGGAGCCTGATATCGGTGCAGCTCTGCACTGTGAGCAGAAGAGTGGGATGGGAGTGTACTTGTGTGTCCATGCATGCGTGAGTGGACTGTCAGTAGTCACAGCAGTGCCAGTACTTCATATTCATGTCTCTCTCTCCCTCTGTGTCTTCATCTCTCTTTCTTTCTCCCAGCGTCTCTCTCACCTGTTCATTTGTCGCTGCTTGACAGTTCTCATTATTGCCTTGGCACTAGCTCAGCATGTCCTGCCAAAGCAAGACACTGAAATGGAATTTGAGAAAGAGGGAGTGTGTGGGAGATTGTAAATGAAGAAAGGGAGGAAGCTGCTGACAGAGAGAGGGGGGAGAGAGAGAGAGACAGGAATCAGGAAAAAGGGAATCAAATGAGAGAAAAAAGAAAAAAGACAAAGAAGCAGGGAGCAGTGTTAGAGAGGCAGCAATGCTGCAGCATAATTAAAAGTCCTTAACTCTCAGCAGAATGACAATGAAGCAGCACAAACAACACTGACAGAGGTATTAACATGGACACGTACACCTCTACACAGACAAACACCCACACTGACAATACAGACACAAGTCAACACCGCTGAATATCAAGAGCAACACTGTACACACTCTAGCCACACTCAAACAATAACACAACAGCAGTGCAAGGCTTCATGCTAACTGAAGGTGACTACTGTAAAACACACACTCAGGTTAAAACCACTTTTTCTCTGTGGTGTTCTTCTTTCAGCAGCTTCACCTCAGTCTTCAGCCCAGAACACAGGCCTCTTTGTGACTGAAGGTAAATTCACACAAACATGACGGCCGACATTGTGACATTAGCTGTAGCTAATTACCAACATCTGGACCAACCATGTGTGTGTGTGCAGTGGTTGTGTTTGTCTTTAGGTTAGCCAGTTGTTTCCTTCTCTTGTCTGTGTGTGTTCATGAAGAGGTAGAAAATCACTGCAGATTCATGTTGTTCAGTTCAGTCACTGACTCTACAGTTTGTTCATTTTTTTAAGACGTCACATCACAGTTAAAATGTTCTTCTGTAGATAAAACATAAGTGAATGCATCACTCTTCAGACAGCTGCAGCGTTCAGCTCTGACTGTCCTCAGTCAGTGATACTGCCAGGATGTTATTCTCAGTCTGTATATACTCAGTACAAACCTCTGTATTGAGTTTTCAAATATTGAATTTCACACAAACCCTATTTTCCCAATAGGACACTTCGCTCTCTAAATGCAGGTCAACTTGTGGTTCCCAGAGTTTGTAAGAGTAGAATGGGGGGCAGAGCCTTCAGCTATCAGGCTCCTCTCCTGTGGAACCAGCTCCCAGTGTGGGTTCGGGAGGCAGACCCCCTCTCTACCTTTAAGATCAGGCTTAAAACTGTCTTGTGTAGTAAAGCTTATAGTTAGGGCTGGCTCGGGTATGTCCTGGCCCATCCCTTAGTTATGCTGCTATAGAGCTAGACTGCTGGGGGATTCCCATGATTCACTGGGCGCTCTCTCTCTATTTCTGTCTCTCTCCCCCTCTCTCTCTCGATGACTTCATGCCATTAACTTTGTATTTTTTCTCTCCCGTAGTTTGTGCTTCTCCTCTCTCTCCCTCTCTCTGTCCTCATTCTGCAGGTATCTCTGCCTTGGGAGCAGCAGGATCCAGATCCACCACTACTCATCTTTACTATTAACCACTGTTATCTGTCATTATTATTGATAACACCATTACCGACACAGCTGTTCCTGGTCTCTCTCTCTCTCTCCTCTCCCCTCTCCTCCCCCTCCCCCTCTTTCTATCTCCTCCTAAACCCAACCGGTCGAGGCAGACGGCCGCCCACCCTGAGCCCGGTTCTGTTGGAGGTTTCTTCCTGTTAAAAGGGAGTTTTTCCTCCCCCCTGTCGCCAAGCGCTTGCTCTTTGTGGGAACTGTTGGGTTTTTCTCTGTAACAAAGTAAGGTCTTGACCTTACCCTGTAAAGTGCCTTGAGATAATGTATATTATGATTTGTAATATCCACACACTGACAGACAGCAATGAGCAGGACTAATATCCACACACCAACAGGCACTGAGTCTAATAACGACCCCTCTGCAGTCCTCTGACAGTAACATAGACAAGTCAGTGAGGATGTCACTATTTCCTGGAGACAGTATGCATCGCTGTGAACTTGCTTCATATCAAACCCACAAAACTAACAGTGTTCAGTAATATGTTCAGACTGTTGCTGGTCCAAGTTATTACATTCCCTGTACCCATCAGGTCAGTAACCTGTTATCACATTATCTCTGTGGATTTCATGTGTTTTACTGATGTGTTTTACTGATGTTCTGATAATCACAGCTGAGCTGAGTCATTAGTGCTGAAAGCTTCTGAGTCAGTCAGTTCACATTCACTCACTTCTTTCATAAAGCCACATGATCCACACGCACACTTTTTACTCAAGCTAAAATATTTTACAGTGACACAGAATCACCTCAGTCATCCAGAGCTGAAAAATCTATTTTGAAATAATTTCAAAGTTTCATCTACATTGACTCATGTCAGACTCGTCAGACATAAGGTTGATCAGTGAAGCTTCAGGTCAGAAGAGACCTTGGTGTCAGGACTCAGTTCTAAATCTGTTTAATAAGTGAAGGAGATCAGGCTAAAAAGTGAACTGAAAGTCAGAGTCATAGCTGGGTGGAGGACTGAGTCAGGTCAGACTTGATGTTTCTGATGTTGTCTAGAGCAAAGAGTCAGGACCTGGGCAACACCAACCTTTTAATCAGAGTCTGTTCTGCTGCAGGAACATTAGTGGAATATTCATTTTCATGTTAACACCTGAGGACATTGTCTTTTTCTGGAAAAAAGGTAAAAACTGGAGTATTTTGTTCATGTAAACAAAGTGATTGATTAAATCAGAAGAAGCATAGAAGAAGTTGAAGGTGGAAGTGGGTTATAAAACAGCTTGCAGAGGAAGCAGGACAGTAGGAGACTGAAGTAGCTTCAATATATGTATGAGATTTCCAATTGAATTCATAGAAGGGGATCAGCTAAACCGTCAGCTGGTGTCAGCTGACAGTGACATCTGCTGCTATCAGCTGATCATGGGCTGAGATTGACTTTGTTTCCTGAACTCATGTTGTGTTTTCATTAACTCTATATGCAGTCACCAGACAAGTCAAACTCACTTCATGTTCTGTGTGAACCACCTATGATTAGACATAAAGTGGACCCACTCACATTTCTCTTACACAAAAGACAACAAAGAGAGAAGTTAATCAAATGATACTATATTACTGTATTAAAGGTTGTATGTTAATGTGTGTATATATTTAAGTGTGCATATTAAAGTTTGTATATTAAAGTTTGTTTAATAGAGTTTGTATGTCCCTCCCACACACTGATGTTTTTCTTCAGGCAGTGTGATTTGTCAAAGTGGTGTTGTAGCTGTCCTAGATGGAAGACATATTCACATATGCAGGATGCAGATCAGGCACCAACCCAAATGGCAGTGACATCATCAACCACAGAATACTGATGGGAAAAACCTGATTTCTCAGAAACAAAGTTAATTAATGCTGATGGTCATGACATAAACCTGTAACATGGTCACACTCACTTACACTGCAGTCTTTTCGCCTCCTGGCAGAGTAACAACACACAACACTATGACACTACTACACTACGACATGTCCTCCCATGAAACCCACAGCACAGTTCCATACATAGAGTCACATATTAGACATGCAGCTTTGTGTGTGCACACACACACACACACACAGACACACACAGGCACAGACGTTATGCATACACATAGGCGTGAGGAGTCTGCATTTACAGGGAGCTTAACTGTATTCTCAGCTCCCACTTCATACACACACAAACACACGTTTGAAGGGACTGTATTGATTATGATGAGTCCATCATCATGTCAGGTTATTAAATTATTGATCAGAGACAAAGACTTTTAATGCAATCCAAATGTCATGGTGTGTATATGTGTGTAAATATGTAGCTGTGTGTGTGCGCTTGTGTTCATGTATGAATCTAAGTTTCTGGTGTGTATGTGAATGTGCTTGTGTGTGCATGCGTGTGTGTTTGTGTTTGTACATAGAGAGAAAACACAGAAACTTCCTCCTCTATCTCTGTGTCGACTGATGATGCACACACACACACACACACACACACACACACACACACACACACACACAGTCATGTCTCCATGACTTCGGAGGACATAACACTAACTTACATTCATTACCTGAAGACTTGCTCTAACCCTAACTATGACCCCAGGATTTTTTAACCTGCTCCTTATTGTCCCATGTTTTTGGGTGTAAATGACAGGGGACAGCTCACAGATAGCTACTCAACGTACTGATGTGCTCCCTCCCTCAGATCCAGCTCCTCCAGGTCCTGCAGCAGTTGATGTGAGTACAAACACCACCCTGGTTCCATCCCACCAGGAAACTGAGGTGGAGGTCTGGTTCAGCACATTTCAACAGGCTGCTGCTGCTTTCCCTGGGCTCAGGATGCCTGCCCCCTACTGCTGCAGTCCAAATTGGCTAGTGAGGCACCAGAGGCCTGGGCAGGGCTCTCTCTTGATGATAGTCTGAAGGAGTGAAAAGCACCTTTCTTAGGGCTTATGAGCTGGTAACTGAAGATTATTGGCTGTGTTTTCAAAGCATGAGGAAGTCTCGTTTGCATTTGAAGAACTTGTCAGGGAAGAGAATATATTTCAATTCAATTCAATTCAATTTTATTTGTATAGCACCAAATCATAATATACATTATCTCAAGGCACTTTACAGGGTAAGGTCAAGACCTTACTTTGTTACAGAGAAAAACCCAACAGTTCCCACAACGAGCAAGCGCTTGGCGACAGGGGGGAGGAAAAACTCCCTTTTAACAGGAAGAAACCTCCAACAGAACCGGGCTCAGGGTGGGCGGCCGTCTGCCTCGACCGGTTGGGTTTAGGAGAAGATAGAAAGAGGGGGAGGGGGAGGAGAGGGGAGAGAAGAGAGAGAGAGAGAGAGAGAGACCAGGAACAGCTGTGTCGGTAATGGTGTTATCAATAATAATGATGACAGGTAACAGTGGTTAATAGTAAAGATGAGTAGTGGTGGATCTGGATCCTGCTGCTCCCGAGGCAGAGATACCTGCAGAATGAGGACAGAGAGAGGGAGAGAGAGGAGAAGCACAAACTACGGGAGAGAAAAGGAAACAAAGTTAATGGCATGAGGTCATCGAGAGAGAGAGGGGGAGAGAGACAGAAATAGGGAGAGAGCGCCCAGTGAATCATGGGAATCCCCCAGCAGTCTAGCTCTATAGCAGCATAACTAAGGGATGGGTCAGGACATACCCGAGCCAGCCCTAACTATAAGCTTTACTAAACAGGACAGTTTTAAGCCTGATCTTAAAGGTAGAGAGGGTGTCTGCCTCCCGAACCCACACTGGGAGCTGGTTCCACAGGAGAGGAGCCTGATAGCTGAAGGCTCTGCCCCCCATTCTACTCTTACAAACTCTGGGAACCACAAGTTGACCTGCATTTAGGGAGCGAAGTGTCCTATTGGGAAAATAGGGAACTATAAGCTCTCCAAGGTACGATGGTGCCTGACCATTAATGGCTTTGTAGGTGAGGAGGAGGATTTTAAATTCGATTCTGGATTTTACAGGGAGCCAATGCAGAGAGGCTAACACAGGAGAGATGTGATCTCGTTTCCTAGTTCCTGTCAGTACTCGTGCTGCCGCATTCTGGATCAATTGGAGGCTTTTTACTGAATTTTTGGGACATCCTGACAATAAAGAGTTACAGTAGTCCAGTCTTGAGGTAACAAATGCATGAACTAGTTTTTCAGCATCCTTTAGACATAGAATGGGTCTGATTTTAGCAATATTGCGCAGGTGGAAGAAGGCTGTCCTAGAGACTTGCTTTATATGTGAAGTAAAGGACAAGTCCTGGTCAAAAATGACACCAAGGTTTCTGACTGTAGCACTGGAGGCCAAGGTGATGTCATCCAGAGTCAGTATATTATCACATAGTGTATCTCTGAGGTGTTTTGGGCCAATTACAATAACTTCAGTTTTGTCTGAATTTAAGAGTAAGAAATTACTGGTCATCCAGATTTTTATGTCTTTAAGACACGCCTGAAGCTTGGCTACCTGGTTAGTCTCACCTGGCTTCATGGATAAGTACAGCTGGGTGTCATCTGCGTAACAATGAAAATTCATCTGGTGCCTCCTAATAATGTTTCCCAGAGGAAGCATATATAGACTGAAGAGCATTGGTCCTAGCACAGAACCTTGTGGAACTCCATGACTGACTTTAGTTATGATAGAGGAGTCATTATTAACATGAACAAACTGGAGTCTATCTGACAGATATGACTTAAACCAGCTTAGTGCGGTTCCTTTGATGCCGACCATATGTTCTAGTCTCTGTAATAAAATCTTATGATCGATGGTGTCAAATGCGGCACTAAGATCTAGTAGGACAAGTACAGAGACAAGTCCATTGTCTGAAGCTATGAGGAGATCATTGGTAACCTTAACCAGAGCAGTTTCTGTGCTGTGATGGACTCTAAAACCTGACTGAAAATCTTCAAACAAACCATTCCTGTGCAAATAATCACATAACTGGTTTGCAACGACCTTCTCAAGGATTTTGGAAATAAAGGGGAGGTTGGATATAGGTCTATAATTGGCTAAAACATGAGGATCAAGAGTAGGCTTTTTAAGTAGAGGTTTAATTACTGCAACTTTAAAAGCCTGCGGTACATAACCAGTTGATAAAGATAAGTTAATCAGACTTAATATAGAGGTGTCAAGTAAAGGAAAAACCTCTTTGAACAACCTTGTTGGAACGGGGTCAAGAAGACAAGTTGATGGTTTAGATAAAGAAACTGTTGAAGTGAGCTCAGGGAGATGTACAGGAGAGAAACAGTCAAAATATAAGCCAGTTACAGTGGACTCTGAGGCTGCTGAACTGGACAGTACATCTGAGCCAGCTGTGGGGAGGAGATGGTGAATTTTTTCTCTAACAGAGACAATTTTATCTGTAAAGAAGCTCATGAAGTCATTACAACTGAGGGCTAAAGGTATAGATGGGTCAACAGAGCTGTGGCTGTCTGTCAGCCTGGCTACAGTGCTGAACAGAAACCTGGGATTGTTCTTGTTTTCTTCTATCAATGATGAATAATAGGATGTTCTGGCTTTACGGAGGCTTTTTTTATACGCCAATAGGCTGTCTTTCCAAGCCTTTAGAGATTCTTCCAGGTTAGTAGAACGCCACTTCCTTTCTAGCTTCCTTGAATTTTGCTTTAAAGCTCGTGTTTCTGAGTTTTAAATATATTGATATTGAGTTTTTGATAGATGGTTCCTCACAAACAAATCTGCTGACTTTAAGTCAGTGAATTAAGTGTTGTTGGAAGAATTTAAGAATAGTGTTATAGAGAGAACTACAGTGCACCTGAAAGAACAAAAAGTAAACACCTTACAGTGAGCTTCAGTCCTGGTGGAGGAGTTTACCTTCATGCACAAAAGCATCTTTCTGGGTTTGGTGAAACATCTACTCATGAGACTACTAACAAAAATCCTAACTTTCAGTCCCAGTGACCCAAAGAGACCCCTCCAAGTCCAGAGTCGGACAGACAATGTTTCTGTTGTCATATGACTGGTCATGTCTCTGCTGATTGTCTGGCTCTTAAGGTTAGACAACAGCCACCAGCAGCACAGCAAAACAGGGTTGTCAGTTTAATTAAAACACTGAGGTCTTCTGACTTATAGGAAATGCTTGTTGTGCTTGATGAATGTTTCAAGTCATTCATTTTTGCAGCCATTGTTCATACATGGCTTACAAGGTGAGCCACAAGGTGCACCAGAGAGGAGGCATCAGACCCTCAAAGGAACGATGCATGAGTACTGTCTTGAAACACAAAGAGACTGGGATCAAGGTCTGCTGCTTGTGAAGCAAAGCAGAAGTCTCTTTACTAGTGTATTGGAGAGTGACATCAATGTTGGCAGCACTTCCTCCATCAAACAATACACCTTCCAGTGTCCTCCAACTAATAAAGAAAGAGGTGGAGTTTCTCTAACCCTGTGATGTCCTCTGAACTTTCCCTGATTGTTGTCCTATGATTTGGACTGACGCGTGTACTGTGGAGATAGCACAGGTGCAGCTGCATACAGAACTAAATCAAAACAACTCTGAGATCTCAGTTCACGATTCAGGCAGAAAAAATAAATCACATATCAGAGCAGTGAACAGACTGCAGAATATAAAGGAAAAGGGAAGTTTCTTCCCATGGGAAACACAGACTGAATGGTCATGGCAAAGCTGCTTCCTCATTTAAAAAAACAAAAGGCCTTTACATGGTAGGAGGATGATCATTTATTCACAGCAGACTTTCATAATATTTACCATAATTTTCCTCAGGCGTCCGACCAAGTTAGTTCAGGTGTGGAGAAGAAGGGGCTTCAGGCTCTTCTTAGATCAGGCACGATGGCTACACGCTGCTTAATTTGCTAGCTGGGTGGGCCTGCTTTCCTCTGAGGGACTGAAAACTAAATCAGATGTACAATGATGTACAAAGACCTGCAAATACTGCATCCCACTGCATTGGTAATTCTTCATAGCTGCAATACACTTAATTACATTCTATATTAGTATCCTGATGAAGTTGGGTTTCAGCCTGCAGCCCAAATTAGTTACATGACAAAAAGCACTGGAGGCCTCAGCTGAATCTGTATGCAACATGTTCACTTTAAAGGTCCCATGATGGTTGTCAAATATGCCTCATATATAATCGACATTTTGGGAAATACATTTTTTTTACCTCTTTAGTCAGATGAGAAGTTTTGTTTCTATATATCCAGAACAGAGATGCTGTAAGTATGTGTTTAGCTTAGCTTAGGTTAGGTAGCACAAAGACTGGAACAGGGGGAAATACTAGCTTAGCTTTGTCAAAAGTGAAAAATTACACCCTCAGTAGCTCCAATGCTGTTGTGTGTACATGTTGTGTCTTGTTAGCTAACAAGCTAGAAACACAATTATAATATGGCCCTGTTCAAACCTGACAAATAATGGCTGTTGACGATGTTCCTCTGATGCTAACTGCTCCCAGGTAGCTACTTGTGCCCAAACTCATTGTATCACAGACAGTGGTGATTTTGGCCTGAATTTAGGAGGATCCTGAAGACGACTCGCCTTCTTCCAACAGGTGTGTTTGAGAGAAATTAGTGATTAACCTGACAGTGTATCCAAGACAGGTGAACCTAAAGCAGACACATGGGAGAACCCATTAGAGATCTGGATCATTTACTTTGAATTAGAATTTTGGTCTGGTGTATGTTGTTTGATCTGGTCTTGGTGGAGGTCTGCACTCTCCAAGTGTCCGTTCTTTACAGTCATCTGTAGCTCGTGACCTAATTTGTTTAAGTGACTTTAAAACTATTTACAATTATCTACAACTTCTGCTTGGCACAGTCCTCTGACCCTGCAGGTCACACCAGTCAGTGAAGAGGGACATCACCAGACCTGTATTCAAGATTTTTCACTTTTTTCTTTCTCGGGGAAGGTGACAGTACTTCCTGTTGTTGTGGCCTTGTCCTGATGATCTGCGGAGCTCAGTTACAGGCTCAGGTAAACATCCATCAGGCCTTGTTTCAGCAGACTCCACCTGCAGCACTGAGCCACAGTATATTCAGTCACTCTGCAGCACCACAACCAACACAAGGAATCACACTGGTAAACATCAGGAACATGAATGTGTCTCTCCAAATACAAGCACTTCCATGTTTACACTGTGAGACCACCTTACTGGTGCTCTATACAGTATAAATATGTGTTGTATTTAAAACCAGGAGGGTGTCGGAACAAGGCTGGATAAAGTTCTGGTGTTCTGGATTATTCCTCTAAAGTATCTGACTCCTTCAGTCTGATCCACTTCGCCTTATTGTTCTCAGATCCATCCAGCTGTTGTTGTGTTGGTATGTCTGCAAATGTTTCTCAATAAAAGACATGTTAACAAATGGAGGATGTGTGAGTTCTATATTTGAAATGGCTACAGGAAGTATTGAGTTTGTATTAACAATACAATTCAATTTCAATTCAATTTTATTTGTCTAGCACCAAATCATAATGTACATTATCTCGAGGCACTTTACAGGGTAAGGTCGAGACATTACTTTGTTATAGAGAAAAACCCAACAGTTCCCACAAAGGGCAAATGCTTGGTGACAGGGGGGAGGAAAAACTCCCTTTTAACAGGAAGAAACCTCCAACAGAACCGGGCTCAGGGTGGGCAGCCATCTGCCTCGACCGGTTGCGTTCAGGAGGAGAGAGGGAGGGTGGGCGGAGGAGAGAGGAGAAAAGAGAGAGAGAGAGACCAGGAACAGCTGTATGATAAACCCTTGAGAATTCATCACCAATGCTGGTTCATGTTTTGGTTCAGTCTTGTTCCAGTGTCATCATCAGCATGTCCCTATGTTTCTACCAGATCACTTTATATTTCCAGGATGCTGCAGACAGTGTTCCTACAACACAGAGTCATTGCAGGATTGTTGATGTTGACTGATAGCAATGAATCGCACACCCCTTGTCTGTGGTACTTTGCTAGCATGGGTGTGCAGTGTGGAGTCTTCACCACCTGCTTCAAGGTGTCCATGCCAGCTTGACAATCACTGGTCCAGTTCCACTCAACTCCCTCCTTTTTGAGATGATTCAGTGGATCTGCAAGGTTAGCAAAATGGGGAATGACTTGGTGGTACAAGCCCACAAGTCCCAGGGAATGGTGTAAGGATTTGACATACTGAGGTACTGGGACTTAACTCCTGCTTAAAAAAGTTTTACTTTTTCATGCTGAGAGTGAGGTTGGTTGCCTGTAACCTCTGGAAGATCAATGCCTGATCACAAAGATACTGTTTAAGGGAGTGAGAGTGTATGATAATATCATCTATATAGACAAATCATATTTTCCATCTTGACTCCACCAAGACCTTTTCCATTAGCAGCTGGAAGGCTGCAGCTACATGATGTAGTCCAAATGGCATGAACTTAAACTAGAAGAGGCCTAGAGATGTTGTGAAAGCAGTCTTCAGCTTGCTGTCCTCTGCCAGAGCCACCTCCCAACTGCAACCCTAACCCTGACCCTAATTGCAAAGGAGGCACCATCCAGTGATTCCAAGATGCTATGAATGATTGGAATCAGACATGTGTCATCTACTTGCCTGTAGTCCACACAAAATTAGTCGTAATCATCAGGTCTAGCCACAAGGACCACACGGGAGGCCCAGGATGACTGGGAAGGCTCAATAATCATCTTTAACCTTTTCTTCAACAGGCTCTTCAATGATTCTCTTCTCCCAAGAAGACACCCAATAAGCCCTGGACCTCACTGGCACGTCATCCTGCGTGAAGTTGGTGTGTTTCTCCACAGCTGTCTTACCCAGTATATCAGAGGCGACAGAGGGTCAGTCTCTGCTGACCCGTCGGAGCTCAACAAGACAGTCTGTATTAATGGACAGCAAGGGTTTGGTTTCTATAGTAGATGCCCAGCAAAGAAGTAGCTCCCCAAAAGTAAGGCTTAGTAGAGGTTAACAACTTGTTGAGAGTAAGACAATATAATAATATAAACTAACCAATCAAGACAGCAGTAACTCCTGTATCATGACTATGGATAAGTACCTGGTATAACCCCCCTGAAAAATATCTGCTTTAAGACATTTCTTTACTTTGAATGGGACAAATTGGAATTGTCTTAGAAAATCCAAAGATGGACAATGGAAATTCCAACAAGAGGTAAGGCTTCCGAACAAGGACAAAGATTCAACAAGATCCTGGTGCACAGGCATTTAGTTTGCAGTCAATTTGTTTGTAAATCACAGACCTAACACTTGAATAAGTCACAGTGTCATTGGTACGCCTTAACTTTAACAAGGCAAAGAGAATCGACTTAAAACGAGGCTTTGTACTAATATACCAGAATGATCAATTCTACATCTGAAAACCAAGAAAGTTATACATAAAGACTTGCCATAACAATGTTACCTCATAACAATGTTACGGCCGCCCAGCCTGAGCCCGGTTCTGTTGGAGGTTTCTTCCTGTTGAAAGGGAGTTTTTCTTCCCCTCTGTAACCAAGCATTTGCTCTTTGTGGGAACTGTTGGGTTTTTCTATATAACAAAGTAATGTCTCAACCTTACCCTGTAAAGTGCCTCGAGATAATGTATATTATGATTTGGCGTTATACAAATAAAATTGAATTGAATTGAATTGACAGTAGACTGAAACCAGCTGACACTAGGCTGAAGCTCCATAACAGTTTTCAACTATATCCTAAATTTCACTCATCAACCACCATCCACAATCCAGACATATACTATGTTTTGACTTTGATGTCTTGTTTGTAATTCTTCAGATTTGCTTGTAGTCTCATCATGACTATGTCCAACAATAATCAATGTGCTAGATAAAATCTATTGAAAATTTAAAAGTATCATTAATTTTAAAAAAAACTTAAAAACAATCATAGTGCTCAATCACTTTACATTTGAACAACCTTTTAATTTTATTAATGAAATATTGACAGATTTCCAGTGACAGTGTTACCTGACGACATGATGTGTACTGACTTGATCTAAAGTGGTGGGTACATATGTTGTACAGGCTTGTGTCACTGCAGGGTAAGCTGGTGTGGATACAAGCCCAATGAAATAAAGTCTGTGTCTGAAAACACAAACTGTAGACACGGTCTGTTGTTGGGACCTATCTCCATGGACACTGCTGTCTGTCTGTCATCCTTTAGCCAATCCTTCATTCTGTTGCTCTTCTTCATCTCCTCCTGTCTGTCTGTTTGGTGCTTCTCTGTGATGTCAGAGCTCGTCATGCCTCCTACTGTGCAGTTTGATTTTGAGACAGAAAATGATGCAAGTGAAAGCAAGTAAATAAACCAGTTATATACATTACCTGCTCTCTATTTCTCTCCCTGCCTGTCCCTCTCTATTTTGATTACAGACACACACTGGAACAAAGCTTGCTGAGACTGAAAGCGTATGCCACAGCTCTGCACACCATAGTAAGATGAAATACAGGAGAAGGAGGAGGAGGTGTGAAAGATAGAGAGGCTCTTAGGTGAATTGTTTTGTTGGATTAATGTTGAGGATAAATAAAGAGAAATCTGAGATGTCTGTGAGCTGTGATGAGCTCCATCACTCCACTGCCTTAATGAAATCACCCAGCTCTTCATATTTCACTCAGCTACACAGTCTGACTAAGACCTCTTCCAAATATGGACACAGAATCACACACTCACACATGTGAGCAGGCACAGCTCTGTGGATGCATACACATCAAATATGGAGACATATGGCCTGGAAAGAGGAATGAAGGGGAGGGAGAAAGAGGAGGAGGGAGGAAGCTCAGAGGAGAGGAACTGAGTGATGAGCTGATCTCACAGGAAAACACATATGGTCCTATCATGCAAACACAACCTTCACACCAGCTCCTTTGTGCTGTGTCTACTGTGCCAGCATGATATCAGAGAGATCACATTACAGTAATATTCCTCCTTCTGTCAAAGAAAAGTGCTGTTATTAGTTGCCAGTCAAGCAGAAAATAAGTTATTACTTTTGTTTTTAGTACATCACATTGTCTGTCGCCTCGTCTTCACTCTTCCTCAGAGAAGGAACAACAGCGTCTTTCACATGGTTATTGTAACATTAGGTCAGAATGCTGAACCCAGACACACACACACCAAAAAGATGAAATTAATGATAGAAAGAATTTATGAAAACAAACCAGGAAGGAACAAAAACCATAAAGTCCAAGAACTCGGGAAAACATTGGAGCACAACGAACAGGAAACACAAAAAGGAAGTGACCTCACAGGAACACATACGATGACAACAAGGAAACACTGGAGAAAAAACAGAAGCAAGAAACATAACAAAACAGACAAACTGACAAAGACAAGGGAGAGCACAGAGACTAAATACACACAACGGAGGCAGGGTGATTGAACACAGGTGAAACACAACAGGGCGGGATAGACAGTCAACAAGGAGGGAAACACAGGACAAAGACAGAAAGTAAATGAGCATGAGACATACAAGGGACGTGGTTACAAAATAATAGAGGAAAAAACCTAGAAGTCCAAACACAGAGTCCTCCAGGGCAGACCAGGAACAGGTTTACACGCAAACATCACTCGTACCTCCCCCTAAGTCAGAAAGATGATGTGTGTCAATTTGTCAAGTTGAGCTTCTGTCAGACAAACACAACAGTGACATGTGAACATAGAGGATATGATGTCATTGACATCATGAAAGGGAGCGTTACCATGATTAAAACAATAGATTTCTCTGGATGCATTTGGGATAAGGTTTGTGTATGTGGGTATATAACCAACCAAGAACCAAATACAGATGAAACGTGGCTACTGAAACCAAACCCTCAGCTCAGATCAGCCATCAGGGTTAACCAGGACTGGGTCATCCCTCCTCCTGACTGAGCCGTGTGGGTCTCCTAACAGAAATGTTATCAACAGTACTTCAAAGAAAGGCTCTAGCATCTGGGCCTCCGGACCCTCTGAGCCCCTGTTTGGTGATCCATCTGTGGTTGGAGGAAGTATTATCAATACTTGGATGAGAAATGGCAGAAAAGGTGAAATCTGGAGTTGTCCTCAACCAAAGCTAATGTCTCTACAACGGATCAATGGGTCAGTGAGGAGAAAAAGAAAACGCATATCTGTGTCTTATTTAACCTACAGCAACTACAGTGAGTTATTTTATTGTATATAATTCTACTGAGGCTGATGTTTCCCACATACACACACACACACACACACACACACACACATATATGTATGCACACACACTCACTGGCCACCTGTTCAACTCCTTATTAACGCAAATATCTAATCAGCCAATCACAGGGCAGCAATTCAGTGCATTTAGGCATATAGACATGGTCCGGACAACCTGCTGAAGTTCAAACCGAGCATCAGAACGGGAAAGAAAGGTGATTTAAGTGACTTTGAACGTGGCATGGTTGTTGGTGCCAGACGGGCTGGTCTGAGTATTTCAGAAACTGCTGATCTACTGGGATTTTCCTGCACAACCATCTCTAGGGTTTACAGAGAATAGTCCAAAAAAGAGAAAACATCCAGTGAGCAGCAGTTCTCCTGGATAAAATGCCTTGTTGATGCCAGAGGTCAGAGGAGAACAACCAGACTGCTTCAAGCTGATAGGAAGGCAATAGTAACTCAAATAACCACTTGTTATGACCAAGGTATGCAGAAGAGCATCTCTGAACACACAACATGTAGAACCTTGAAGCAGATGGGCTACAGCAGCAGAAGACCACATTGGGTGCCACTCCTGCCAGCTAAGAACAGGAAACTGAGTCTACGGTTCACACGGGCTCACCAAAAGATTGGAAAAAAACGTTGCCTAGTCTGATGAGTCTCAATTTCTGCTGCAACATTCAGATGATAGGGTCAAAATTTGGGGTCAACAACAAGAAAGCATGGATCCATCCTGCTTTGTATCAACGGTTCAGGCTGGTGGTGGTGGTGTAATGGTGTGGTGCATCGTTTAAATTCCACAGCCTACCAAAGTATTGTTGCTGACCATGTCCATCCCTTTATGACCACAGTGTATCCATCTTCTGATGGCTGCTTACAGCAGGATAACGCACTATGTCACAAAGCTCAACATCTCAAACTGGTTTCTTGAATATGACAATGAGTTCACTGTACTCAAATGGCCTCCACAGTCACCAGATCTCAGTCCAAAAGAGTACCTTTGGGATGTGGAGGAACAAGAGATTCACATCATGGATGTGCAGCCAACAAATCTGCAGCAACTGTGTGATGCTACCATGTCAATATGGACCAAAATCTCTGAGGAATGTTTCCAGCACCTTGTTGAATCTATGCCACAAAGAATTAAGGCAGTTCTAAAGGCAAAAGAAGTCCAACCTGGTACTAGCACGGCTGTACCTAACAAAGTGACCAGTGAGTGTATATATATATTTTATTTTATTTTTTTTTCATATTGTCAACTAATCCCATGAAAAACTAATATGTAAATCCTAAACCCAACTGGTCGAGGCAGACAACCACCCACCCTGAGCGCGGTTCTGTTGGAGGTTTCTTCCTGTTAAAAGGGAGTTTGTCCTCCCCCCTGTCGCCAAGTGCTTGCTCTTTGTGGGAACTGTTGGGTTTTTCTCTATAACAAAGTAAGGTCTTGACCTTGCCCTGTAAAGTGCCTTGAGATAATGTATATTATGATTTGGTGGTAGACAAATAAAATTGAATTGAATTGAAATTCACTTTTAAAGAGATGGACAGTTTTTAGCCAATGTAACTTCCTGTCATGTTTTACACTGAATTGCTAAAATCTAAATGTAGAACTTTATCTTCCTTATTATTTAATGATAAAATTATATTTGATATTCAGTGAGTGACATTTATCAAGTAAAAACATTAGGTGGTTTCTGCTTCTAAAAGTGAACAGTTTCTCATATCATCATATTCATCCCTGTTGTCTACACCAAATAAGCAAACTGATGTCACCATGGTAATCTGATGATTGGATATTAAAGAATTTACAGATAATGAAATAATCCTTAGTAACATAAACTGTATTTTTATGAGGATCATTCAGATGAGCTGGTGTCACTGCTGATGATTCTGATGAAGACACATTAGACTGGATGAAAGCTCAGGTGTTCACATGTATCACTGAGGCGATATCCTGTCAAGGGTGCTTTTCCGGTATTTTGTTTGTCACTTCCTGTCTTAGATACACACTTCATCTCAATTAGGGGATGACGCTTTGCTGCTGAAGCCCCTGTGGGTGTTTTAGCCTGAAAGGACAGGAACATTTTCAAATCAATACCTGCATAACACAGCTCTCAGCTGTAGACAAGTGCTGTCCTCTGCGATATTGTTAATTTATTAATGTTGGCTTGGCCAGAAAGTTCCATTAAAAAAACAATATAACTAATCAAAGAGCAGGAGAGCGAGAGGGGTGGGGGTAGGGGTTTGGGGGGGATGGGGTAAGGAAATAGATGGTTGGGTGAAGATACTGAAGATTTTAAGATTGCAGAGATCTTAGGTTTTACATGGGCCTGATAAATTGCGTAAATCTAGGTGAAACATACCACAACGGTTGATTCACCCTATCCTGATGCCTACATCAGACATCACTTTGCATCACTTCTAATGTGTAAGCCCATTTCCCTCACCGCCAGCTTCCTGATTCATAACTGTGCTGCCATGGCAATACCATCCAATTAAAACTCACAATTTTCACAAGAAAGCATCATCCAGGTCTCAAGATTTTTCTGACCATGTTTGAGGTGAATGTGGTCAACCGACACTGGTTGCTTCTTGGGCCTTTATTGTAATACAACCTGTTTCCAAAAAAGTTGGGACACTGTGTAAAATGTAAATAAAAACAGAATGTGACGATGTGCAACTCATGTATACTCATATTTAACTGAAAATAGAACAAAGACAAAATATCAAATGTTGAAATGCTGAAATTTTATTGTGTTATGAAAAATATTTGCTCAATTTGAATGTGATGCCAGCAACACGTTTCAAAAAAGCTGGGACAGGGGCAACAAAGACTGGAAAAGTTGTGTAGTGTTAAAAAATAACTGGTTGAATATCTCACAACAAATTAGGTTAATTGGCAACAGGTCAGGTCAGTAAGAGGTTCACCACTCTGTGAAAGACTGCCTGGGCAAATAGCGCAACACTTTAAGAATAATGTTCCTCAACGTAAAATTGTAAAGAATTTGTGAATTTCAGCATCTACGGTTCATAATATTATCAAAAGATTCAGAGAATTCAGAAAAATCTCTGTGAGAAAGGGACAAGGATGAAAACCAGTATTGGATTGTCGTGATCTTTGGGTCCTCAGACAGCAGTGCATTAAAAACAGACACGATTCTATAGTGGAAATCACTGCATGGGCTCAGGAACACTTCTGAAAACCATTGTCTGTGAACACAGTTCATCGTTTCATCCACAAATGCAGGTTTAAACTCCACCATGCAAAGAAGAAACCATAAGATGGTCTGAGGTGAAACGGAAAACTGTCCTGTTGTCTGACCAATCAAAATTTCAAATTCTTTTTGGAAATCATGGACGCCGTGTCCTCGGGGCAACAGAGGAGAGGGACCATCCAGCTTGTTATCAGCGCACCGATTAAAAGCTAGCATCCGTGATGGTGTGGGGAGGTATTAGTGCCCATGGCTTGAATAGCTTGCACAACTGGGAAGTTTCAAAACTACAGTAACTGATCTCCTCAGCTCCCAAACATTTCAAAGTCAAGTCAAAGTCAAAGTCAAAGTCAGTTTTATTGTCGGTTATGCTACACATACAGGACATACAGCACAATTGAAATTTCAGTCCTCTCTGACACACGGTGCAAATAAAAAATATAAAAATATAAACATAAAATATAAATATAATGTAAACAACACATTTTTACAAAAGGACAGTGCCATGTAGTGCAATGATATCGTCCAGTGATACAGTGCATAAATAATCATGACAGTACATGGCAGTTAAAGGTGAGGTAGTGTGATAGTGCAATAAGCAGAGGTTAGTGAGGTCCCTGAGTTGGGGAGGGAGGGAGTTGAGCCTCCTGACAATCTGGTGAATGAAGCTGTCCTTTAGCCTGCTGGTTTTGGCCCGGAGACTCTGCAGTCGTCTTCCTGATGGAAGCAGGCTGAAGAGGCAGTGGGATGGGTGGGGTCACCTGCAATTCGGAGGGCTTTGCGGGTGAGGTGGGTGTTGTAAATGTCAAGAATGGAGGGGAGAGAGGCACCGATGATCTTCTCAGCTGCTCTCACTATGCGCTGCAGGGTCTTGCGGCAGGACACGGTGCAGGCACTGTACCACACAGTGATGCAGCTGGTCAGGATGGACTCATTGGTGCCCCTGTAGAAGGTGTGCATGATGGGGGCTGGGGCACTGGCTCTTTTCAGTGTACGGAGGAAGTACAGGCGCTGTTGGGCTTTTCTGGCCAGTGATACAGTGTTCTTGCTCCAAGTAAGGTCTTCAGAGATGTGCACACCCAGGAACTTGGTGCTGCTCACTCTCTCCACTGCAGCACCGTCGATAGTTAGAAGAGCATGCTGGGTGTGCACTCTCCTGAAGTCCACAACAATCTCCTTTGTCTTCTCCACGTTCAGACAGAGATTGTTGTCTTTGCACCACACAGCCAGTCGGCTCACCTCCTTCCTGTAGGTGGTCTCGTTATTGTTGCTGATGAGACCTACCACAGTCGTGTCGTCCACAAACTTGATGAAGATGTTGGAGCTCTCTTTCGGTGTGCAGGCTAAATTGATTAATTCAAACATTTTTTCAAAAATGACATTTTTATGACAATCATAATCTTTCGTCTCCAGGTGTGTGAGGGCTGAGTGAAGGGCAGTGGAGATGGCATCATCGGTTGAGCGGTTGGCCGGACATGCAAACTGGAAAGGGTCCAGGGAGGAGGGGAGGGCAAACTTGATGTGCAGCATGACAAGCCGCTCAAAGCACTTCATAAGGATGGGAGTGAGTGCGACCGGGCGGTAGTCATTGAAGCAGGAGGGAGGCGACTTCTTCGGGACCAGGATGATGGTGGTGGCTTTGAGGCATGTGGGGACAACAGCCTGGCTCAGTGAGGTGTTGAAGATGTCAGTAGCACAGTCTTTAAGGACACGTCCAGGAATGTTGTCAGGACCCGGGGCTCACGCTGTCTGGGGAAAGCGTCAACACCTGGTCGCCGGGAGGAGGTGGAGTCTTCTGTGCCGGGGTGCTGTTGTCTGCCTCAGAGCCAGCGAAGAAGTCGTTCAGCTGGTTTAGCAGGGAGGTGGAGTTGTCACAGGTATGCGGTGGGGGCTTGTAGTCCGTGATGGTCTGAATGCCCCACCACAGGTTCCTAGTGTCTCTGCTGTCGCTGAAGTGGGTGGCTATCCTCCTGGAGTACTGTCTCTTGGCCTTTCTGATGCCACGTCACAGGTTGGCCCTTGCTGTTCTTAGGCCCACCTCATCCCCAGCTCTGAAGGTGGCATTTCCTCATGTAGACAGTGACAGTCTCTGTGTACTCATGGAGGTCAGTGGAGTTGTTGTAGGTGGCTGCCTGTCTGAAAATGTTCCAGTCTGTGGTGGAGAAACAGTCCTGGAGTGCCTCAGAGGACCTCTGGCCACACACATACCTGCCTCCTTACTGGTTTGGTGACTTTTACCCGTGGTCTGTATGCTGGCATCAGCGGCGCAGAGAGAGGAGGAATGACGCGCAGGAAAGAGTCAGGCTGGTCGGGAGTCAAACTGGCACTCGCCTGCTAAGAGCATCAGCTCACTCCACCATTAGGCCGCCCCAGTCCCAACTTTTTTGAAACATGTAGCTACATCAAATTCAAATTGAGCAGATATTTTTCATAAAACAACAAAATTTCTCAGTTTCAACATTTGATATGTTATCTTTGTTCTATTTTCAATTAAATATGGGTTTACTTGATTTGCAAATCATTGCATTCTGTTTTTAATTACATTTTACACAGTCCCAACTTTTTTGGAAACAAGGTTGTATTACTGCTGCTAGTATTAATAATAATAATCCATATAATTACAATAGGATCTTCACACTGTAGGAAGAAGTGAACTGAAAGTCGAGGTCAGAGCTAGTTAGACATGTTAGGGTGTTAGAGGTGTTAGGAGAGGAGGTGTTCTTTGAAGGGATGAGTCATCAACAGGATCTTGAAGATAGTGAGGGACGCCCCTGCTCTGATAGACTTCAGGAGCTGGTTCCACCATCAGGGAACCACAGACCAGAACGGTCTGGACTGAGACTCTCTGTGTGCAGGGATGGTGATGACAGGCCACATTAATTAGAGGAACACAGTGGAGGAGTAGGAGCATCAGACTGACTGACTGAGTTCAGACCCAGAAGTCTCTCTGAAGGCAGCGTCAGAGACTGGATCTGGTTCAGGGTCAGGGGGATTTAGTGGAGGTGGATGAGGAGCAGAGTGATGAAGATCAGACTGGTTGCTGCTTCTGGACCATCTGTAAGGGTTTCACTGTGAGTGAAGGGAGGGCTGTCAGAAGAGGTGAGAGAGAACCAGGACCTGGACGAGGATCTGGGTGGAGGACTGAATCAGGTCAGACCTGATGTTTCTGATGTTGTACAGAACAACGAGTCAGGACCTGGAGACAGAGACAACTCTGAGAAGGAGTGAGACAGACAGACTGAGGTCGACAGTCACCTTAAGGTCGATGAGTGACATTATATGTGACCTAGCAGTGGGTGGTTTCGGGTTTCTATGTCTGATTTCTTTACTGCACAAACACTTCAGCAGAGTTTATGTTCATTATAAAGAGTGAATTCAGAAAATATTCAGATCTCATCGAATCATATAAAAAAATGTTTTTCTTCTTCAGTCTACACTCAATGCCCCATAATTATAAAAGTGAGGAGATTTTGTGAATTTTTTTTAAAAAGGAGAAACTGAAGTATCACACTGACCAAAGTATTCAGACATAAAAAATATAAAGCACCATCCATGTCTACTTTCCACCAGAGACATATCAAAATCTTTAGGCCATGAAATGTGCGTTAACATTCAACCCTGTAATAAAGATACACCCTGTGAAACTTTACACTCATATGTGTTCTAACCTTTGTGTTTGCTATTGATAAATCTGGATCCACCAACATTAATAACATTATTATTATTATTATTATTATTATAAAATGATTATATAATATCATTACTGTGGCGGTGCATGCAGATGCAGCGGCCCCGCTCTGTCCATATGGTGACACGGCAGGGGCTGAGGGAAACGTTCAATTCCTCTGCCTTGTACATGCGGCAGAATTAACAATAAGGTTGACTTTGACTTTGACTTTTTTATAAACAGTATTTTATAATATCATATTTATATTATATCTTGTGTGCTTAAAACAGTTACTTGTACACTCAAGATAAAAATATCATGTCTCATCATCAGGGTCTCCAGAGGTCAGACTTTGAAGTCTATAAACCATCATCTTGTTCCTCTCTGCACTGTTTCATATGACAAGGCGTAATAAAGTTTACGTCCTCTAGGGGCCGCTCACAGGGCTCCAGACCTCCACTCTTCTTCTTATTATTATTGATATCCTATTCTGAACTGTAATGCCTTTTGTGGGCATCAGTCGATTCCATTTCATTGCTTTTTGCAGAGTGAGGCTGAATTAGACCTGGGGAGAGACAGATGTGGGGGGGGGGTGTACAGCTCCATTAAGACAACAGTTAAAGTAGTGGTGACTACAGAGCAGAGAGGAGACAGCTCTGAACAAGAGTTATTAGTCAGCAGCTCACTACTCAGCAGCGAGCGAGGCCGGGCCCAGGTCTCCTCACCATGCTCTAGTACTCCAGCCGACATGTCTTGTGTCTGAGCCAAACACAGCCCTCACTGCTACCTGCTGAGGGCCTTCCTCCTGCCCTGATGATGATGATGATGATGATGATGATGATGATGATGATGATGACATGTTTCAGCTGTGGTAATGAAGATTTGGCCTCCACCCTGGATGGAGAGCAAACACTCACCAGATTTTTCCACAGTTCGTGCTGTGTTCAGGTCGCTTTGACATTAACAGACTTTTCTTCATCCAGATGAAGAGGAACTTTCCCTCCTTCTCCTCCTCCTCATCATGTCTGGGTCTGAGGCCCTGACACAGTGAGCCATCAGCTCCTAATGACAAAGGACTAAATCTACTGCTGCACTGTTCTGATACTGTAATGAGACTGAACAAGCAGCGTGTGTGTGTGTGTTGTGTTATCGTTGTCTAATAGTTAGTCTTAAGGGCTCAGATGAAGATTCAATTACTGTGGCCTGTTGTTGTTCACAGCCCATGGCTACACAAACACACACACTCACATGCACACACACTCACACACCAGCATGGATCTATATTCTGTCACCAGATTGCCCACACACACTTCAGACAATGCTCATAGTTCATTGATTCAGTGAAATTTGAATGCTCTCTACACACAGATAAACAAGTGCGCGGCCACACACTCACAACACACTCACAGCACACTCAACAACAAAGTCATTTGAGAGCCCTGAAGGAGCAATATCCAAATCTGCCAAAGAGAAAAGAATGATAATTCTATTGAGAGTCAATCTTGGGGCGTTTTGTGATTATGGTTATTTATTTAGAGCGGAGCCGTACAGTCAGCGTCAGAACTAACGCAAATATCGATCTCTTTTAGGATATGAAAACACCTGCAGGCCTCAAATCATTCCTCGCAGTCTCCCTCCACAACACTCATTCATTGGCTCCATCTCAACTCCTCCTCCCCTCCCCTCCCCTCCTCCAATTCTGCCACCACTTTACTTTCACTCGCTCGTTACCACCTCCTCATATTCTTCAGTCGATGGGTCATCTGAGGAAACATTTACCACTTGTGTTAGGACAGTTGTTTATGTGGCTCAGAATCACGTTCTCCTTCCCACCTCCACAACAAACCACCGTACGTTAAAGGGAACAGCAGCAGAGCCTGAGTACACAGACTCTGGTCCCTGTACTGGTCCTTCTGTTTGTAATGATTTAAATACCCTGAAGGTTCTTGGCCAAATGCCTGGTTCCTAGAGGAAGAACCTATTTAACTTATGTGTTCTCAGGACCTTGTTTGTGTCATGGTCTCAGCTGTGACTGTGGTTTATCTTGTGTTTCCAGTGCCCGTGTGTTCAGGTTCACCAGATCGGTGCTTCAGTCAGTCAGGATCAGTCTGTCACCTGCTCACAGCTCACCACCCTAAAACCTGCTCGCCTTCACTGGTCTCCACCTTCCCACCAGCCGCCATCCAACCCTACCCAGCCTTCACTCCCTGCTCTGCTCTGCTCTGCTCCGCCATTTCCCTCCTCGCCCTCAGCCTTTGTCTGCCAGAAGCCTCATCATCATCATCAGCCCCGCTCATCATCAATAAATAAAGTTTGACAATAAAACTTTATTTGATCATTTTCTGTATCTGGGTTCCCCTGGTTAAAGGCCCATATTTTAAGTTCTTCTGTGTTTTATCTGAAGTATTGATAGTGAGAGGAGATGATCTCTTCTGATTGGCTGAGAGCTCCAATACAGCAAATTTCAGGTAAACACTCAGCGAAACCAAATCCTGCAAGGTTGGATGGTGGGTGGGGCTTTGGGCCTAGACCTGCTTTATAATCAATAACACATGGACATCTACATTTCAACTGTATGGACCTTTAATCAAACAGTTTTACTGCCTCTGAAGCTCAGTTTAAAAAAATCAGCAGCAAGTTTCAAAGAAAAGCTCAAACATCATTACTGTGTTCACTTACTGGGCTCAGTAGAGCTGATCCAAGTTTTAGTCTGGTCCATGTGTCAGTGAGCTAAAGGTTTAAATTTGTTAAACCAACCCACTCCACACCACAATAGTCCAGTTGGCCCAGTCCAGGGATTCTCCATATCAGCCAGTTTAAGTTCAGGGTCTGGACCAGTCCAGCTCAGTCCAGCTCGATCCAGCTCAGTCCAGCTCAGGACAGCAGAACTTCAGAACTTCAAAATAAGAGCAGTGAAACATTTATCAATAAAACATCATCCTGACAGTGAGAGCAATAAGAGGGACAGGACTGAGGAGGAGGAGGAGGAGGAAGAGGAAGGATGCTTGATGAACGAAGGTGTGTCTGTGCTACACTAACTTCAGGATGATCTGTAGAGGATGTGAATGATAAAATAACAGCGATCATCAGCACAGAGAAGAGCTGATGAATTATTCACAGGGTGGAGGGATTTACAGTACAGGCCAGCTGACTTAGCTAAGGACCAGTCTCATTATTTACTCATCCCATCATCATCTCTGTTTGACCCACACCCTCCACACTCTATAACAGCTTGTTCATTTTTTATGCTGTCTTTATGCCTTCCCCAATAATTTCTGTTGTCTCCTCCTCCTCCTCATGCACTCATCTTTCATCTGTCCATCCTGGATTTCCTCTCATGTCTTCCTCCAGTCTTTCATCAGTCAGGTTTGTAGTTTCCTCTTGGTGTACACATTTGTGGTCCAGAGTATGAAGCCTCAGACACTGGTGATAAGTGTAGCCCCTACTGTGTGGGAGGCCACCACAAGACAAAGAGCACTGAATGGAGGAGATACCGTCCCTGCTCAAATTATTTTACTGCAGTCACACTCTACTCTATTAGTGAAACAAAATCACTGAAGTCAAAGTTCTGCAACAAAACTATATTGTTGCATATCATTTGAATGAGTTCACAGAAATCCTGGAGCTTTCTCCGTGGGTGTACAGATGACCCCCCTGATCAGCACAAAGAATGTCTGTTTGTCTTTTGCCAGGTATTTCATCAGAACAAAGTTCTGGACAAACAGACATTGTCATAAGAATTACATTGTTGTAATTGCATCACATATGCAAAAATAGGTTGTATTTCCTCCTTTGGCTGAAATAACCTCAATGAGAGGTTTCCTATAACTGTCCACCAGTCTCTGACATCGGCTGGCAGGAAGTTTTCCTCACTCTTCACTGCAGAATTCTTTCAGCTGTGTGATGTTTGAGAGGGGTCTTCCAAGCAGACCCCATTTCAAATCCCCCCACAGCCTCTCAACAGGATTCAGATCCATGCTTTGACTTGGCCACTTCAGAGCTCTCCATTTCTTTCTTCTGAGCCATTTCTTGGTGGATTTACTGGAATGTTTTGGGTCATTGTCATGTTGCAGGGTCCACCCTTCTTCAGCTTCAATTTCTGGACAGATGGTGTCACATTGTCCTCAGGCACCCTCTGATACATGAAGAATACATAGTGGATTCTATGATGGTTAGCTGGCCAGGTCCTGTTGCAGCAAAGCAGCCCCAAACCATAACATTTCCACCCCAAGGCTTCACAGTTGGTATAAGGTTCTTGTGCTCAAATGCTGTCTTTGGTTTACACCAAACATGTCCTCTGTTACTGTGCCCAAATAATTCAACAGCAAAGGAAACTGACAAACAGCTTCTTTAACACCAGTACACAGCTCATTCTCTACACTGCACCATACCTGCACACATCTCATCAAACAGACAGACTGAAGCTCACTTCTGTGAGCTGTGTGATCAGGACATGAATAAAACCATTAAATTGTTTCTCCAGTTAAAAGTTTATTATCTGACGTCTGATAAGTTGAGCATTACCACTGTTTTGCACAGATGATGATTCACCACAATGGACTCATGTGACGGTGGTTGTGCGGTCTGAGTTTTAAAAAATCAGCTTTCATTCCTCAAAAACAGAACGAGCACAGATTTTTATTTCGCTGCAGGAAAGTGAACAAATGAAAAGTTTTCTGGACGTTTATTCAGTTTATATGATCTTTGTTCTCTGGTTCTATCTCACCAAGACAACAGCAGGGAGCTCGTTTCAAACCGTCAGTTATGGGAAATGTGAAATTCTTCACCAAAGCAGGGGGAGTGTGTGTGAACTGGATCGCTTCATCCTCACTAACAAACAAAGATGGTGAAGAGAGAGTGTGGTCTCAGCTTTAAGCCCCCTGCTACAGTGATCCCTTCACACTGCCTCATGGTTTAAGATGGGAGGTAACACACCAGATGCTCTCTTGTGGGAGAGACGCTGCCAAGAGAAAGAACGGCATCAAAGGAATCAGTGAGGTTTAATAATGCATTCTGCATGTAACTTTAAAGATGCTCAGTATGGTCCTCACCCACATCCACAGTTTACATTCAGAGAAACTTTGTTGTCGTTCACATGTTGTCTTTGATGTACACACCTCACAGACACACAACCAAAACATACAGGATCATAAACAGGCCCTGTGTGTGTTTTATACTGACTTTCCTGCCTATGTTCCTCACATGTTTAATCAGCCTGGTTAATTATTTTTGTTACCAAGCAACAAAAACTACAGCCTCTAAGCCGACAGTGGAGTTCACACACTTCCTGTGTGAAGTGTGAAAAGTTTGAACAGCCTGAGGTTAAAGACGAAACCATGGCCTCATTCAAATGTTTTATGTTTGAACCTGACAGAGAAAAATAAAAGTAGATCAGGATGAACAATGTCACTGTTTGACCTGAACAATTGAAACACCTGATGTGTGGGTCAGTTTGAGGATCCTGAAAAAAGACCTGTGGAGATACAGATGTTAATCTGTAAACAGTGACAGTGACAGTGAAATGACCACAGTCACAGTCACCTGAGTCTGCAATGAATCACTTTCTTTATCATGTCATCTTGTCCTACACCGTGTCCTTCTGTCCCTCTGTCCCTTTTTATTTCTGTTGTTATGCTCATGTTCTTTGGAAGTGGCTCAAATGAAACATGATAATTAGTATTTACCACAGTGTCTAGAGTCTAATCACAGTACATAATGAGACACCAGTATAGTTAATCATGTGATACCAAATGAAAAGTAATTTTCCAATCTGATAATCATATTGTAACAACAGTGGGCTCCTGACCTGCTGTTATTGTCTCACAGTGTAAAGTCGTCTGTTCTCAGAGAGCAGATCTCAGATCAGTG
The DNA here is from genome assembly GCF_046630095.1 of Trachinotus anak. NCBI lineage: Eukaryota > Metazoa > Chordata > Actinopteri > Carangiformes > Carangidae > Trachinotus > Trachinotus anak. The sequence goes on from NW_027273872.1 coordinate 28,988,578, forward strand.
AGTGTCCATGCAGCTGCAGATTCAGAGTTTCCACTTCTACAGAAATGAAAAGACAACCAGACTGAAGATTACAGAGTCTTTGTGTTTCTCCAGGCTCACAGAGCTCAGCACTCCGAACACCTGACACAGCTTGTAAAGGCCCAGTTTGAAGGTTTTCAGACAGCTGTGGAGATGCTACTGTCTCTGTCAATGGGCTCTCAGGCTGCTCTCAGCCTTTGTGCTAAGCTAGGCTAATCAGGTCCTGGATCTGTCTCTGTCCTGGACACGCAGAGATGAATCTGATCCTATGACCCTGGGTTAACTGAAGGTCATGTTAGGACCAGCAGGGGTACCGCCATACATCACACTGGGTTCAGTACAGTCTCTATAATTCACCATGTGGTGTCACTCACCTGCCGTGTGTGTGTGTGTGTGTGTGTGTGTGTGTGTGTGTGTGTGTGTGTGTAGATTGTGGTGACAAAGAGCCACACTTGTAGTGAACAGGAGTACTTTATCAGACCAACGTGTCTCAGCTGGTGGCCTTCATCAGGGTCGTCACAAAACACATCACAGGTAACATTTAAAGATATATTTTTGGGGGCATTTTTTGCCTTTATTGACAGGATAGTAGAGAGTGACAGGAAAGGGGCAGAGAGAGAGGGAGAATGACACGCAGGAAAGAGTTGGGCCGGTCAGGTGTCAAACCGGCACTCGTCTGCTAAGAGCATCCGCTCATGTGGTACGCACCCTAACGACTCCGCCATCAGGCTGCCCCACAGCTAACCTTTAAATCAGGTAAATATGAGACAGAAAAAATAGTGTAAACACATACAGACCTCTCTATAGGGCTTCCTCAAAGGTCATGTGACTTCAGGCCAATCGTTGTCTGAATTGTGGAGGACCTGGGTCAGTCTAATAAAGTTCTTTGTTTACTGCAGTGTTGCTGTAATTCTGGCCTCTGTGGACACTCTCCTCTCCTCTCTCCATGTACCTGAAGTTGTTCCAGAAACCTTTACACTGCTTAGATTCTGGTTCAGTGTGATGGATGATCTGGACTCAGGTGAGGTCGTCCAGGTGATGCTGCTCCTCTCGCTGACAGGTGAGTTCTCACATTGTTGTGGTTGTAATGAATGAGGCAGACAGGTAAGGAATCCAGACCAGACCACCTTGGTCTCCTTCACAGTGAATGAAGGAATGAAGAAGGTTTCGAGTCCTGTTGATTGTCAAAAGAAAATGTCACAATGTGATTGTATTTTATTCATGTAGCATCTTTCATTGAATAATTCCTCTTTAATTTTCCAAGCTCCTCAGGCTCTGTCTTAAAAACATCAGGTTGTTTCTCAGATGAAAAATCGTCCAGATATTTACTGACTCTCTGTGGAGGATGATGTCAAACTGGTCTAATCTGGACTAATAATTTCTGTTTGTTTAAAATGAGGATAACAGAACGTTACAGTGACTGACTGTTCATCCAAATACAGTTCTGGAAAAAATTAAGAGACCACTGCAGTTTTTTCTGAAATGTATGCATGACAGCCATTACATTCCAGTGTCTGTTGAATTCCAACACAAGCACATCTCATTCTACTTAATGAGGTACTTATTAGGTGATAACCTGAACCAAATCTTATTTAATAACTCGAATGTCACTCAACAACCGTAGGATGACATCAAGTGACCTACAAAAAGAATGGCAAATGGCAGATGGAGTGAAGTGCACGGCGAGAACGGTTGGAAACAGGCTCCTAGGGGCAGGGCTCTAGTCGTGTAAAGCTCTTCATTAATGAGAAGCAAAGAAGATCCAGGCTGAGGTTTGCAAAAAACCATAAGGATTGGACCATAGAGGACTGGAGTAAGGTCATCTTCTCTGATGAGTCCAATTTTCAGCTTTGCCCAACACCTGGTTGTCTAATGGTTAGACGGAGACCTGGAGATGCCTACAAGCCACAGTGTCTCAGACCCACTGTGTTATTTGGTGGAGGATCGGTGATGATCTGGGGGTGCTTCAGCAAGGCTGGAATCGGGCAAATTCGTCTTTGTGAAGGATGCATGAATCAAGCCACGTACAAGGTTATCCTGGAAGAAAACTTGCTTCCCTCTTCTCGGACAATGTTCCCCAACTCTGAGGATTGTTTTTTCCAGCAGGACAATGCTCCATGCCACACAGCTAGGTCAATCAAGGTGTGGATGAAGGACCACCAGATCAAGACCCTGTCATGGCCAGCCCAATCTCCAGACCTGAACCCCATTGAAAACCTCTGGAATGTGATCAAGAGGAAGATGGATAGTCACAAGCCATCAAACATACCTGAGCTGCTTGAATATTTTGAACCAGGAGTGGCATAAAGTCACCCCACAGCAATGTGAAAACATGCCAAGACACGTGAAAGCTGTGATTGAAAATCAGGGTTATTCCACCAAATATTGATTTCTTAACTCTTCCTAATTTAAAACATTAGTATTCTGTTGTTTAAAAATTAATATGAACTTGTTTTCTTTGCGTTATTTGGGGTCTGAAAACACTGCATCTATTTTATTATTTTGACCATTTGTCATTTTCTGCAAATAAATGCTCTAAATGACAATATTTTATATTTGGAATTTGGGAGAAATGTTGTCAGTAGTTTATAGAATAAAACAAAAATGTCCTTTTTACTCAAACACATACCTAAATATGGTGAAATCAGAGAAACTGAAACTTTTGCAGTGGTCTCTTAATTTTTTCCAGAGCTGTATATTCACTCTACATGACAGAGGTAGGTGTGCTGCCATGATAACTACCAGGTGTGCTGTCATGATAACTACCAGCTGCTAACCTGGGTCAGTGATTAGTTGCTTTCTTTGATGATATCATTTTTAGAAATATCATAATTTTTTTTAAATTAGGACAAAGTGATTTGTTGTGTTTACATATTTTAAACACAACAAATGTTTAAATAGCCTGGTACAAAAACTGTTTTGGTCTCTAGAGCTAATTTCCTCCTCCATGACAACTGTATGTGTTGAATTTTATATAACTCACCTGTTTACATTCTATTAAGGACTAAAGTTTGAACTTTGTTCCCACGATGTTGGACTGCTTCTTTAAATCTGACTCAGATGCAGAGACAAAGACAGAATGAAGTCATGCATTTTAAACTACAAGAAAACCTAAAAATATTGTTGAGAAAATAATGTGAAACAAGTCCAGCCATGACATCAACCAATGACTATTGACTGCCTCGATCTGGCCACAGTGGGCCCATTCACCAGCAGTTGATCCATGATGAGCAATTAGATGATTATTTCCTGAATGGTCCTGGGAGATGAGAAGCGTAAGCTTCATAGAAATTCAACTTGAGTCTCTGCTGCATTTTAACTTGTTTCAGAGGGAGAGTGAAAAAAAAGATTTGGAGATTTAACACAAGTAGTTGAATGTGAAATTTTCATTCCATGCAGCGGAGATGTCAGGCACGTAGCCAGTCAGTCAGCCAAACAGTGTTATTAAGTTTTCTGCAATGCTTCAGTTCTTCATAAAACCATAATAAAGGATCTGCTTTATGGATTCTCATCAGGATGCAGAGCCATATCCACATAACACTTCCAATTCAGCTCATTAATTTCTAGGCATTACAATAGTTGCTGGTACTCTGTGTATGTGTGTGTGTGTGTGTGTGTGGGCAGTCCAGGTAATACTCATATTGTAGGGACCTAAACCTGTTCCCACAGTTACATTATGGAGACAAAACATGTAACATGAACCATTACTACAGACAGGTACGAGTTATTGTTAAAGTTAGAGAGGTGCTAGTCATGGTTAAGGTTAGAGAGGTAGTAGTTATGGTTAGAGAGGTACTAGATATGTTAAAGTTAGAGAGGTAGTAGTTATGGTTAAAGTTAGAGAGGTAGTAGTTATAGCTGCACTTATACTATATACACATATACACTATAAATAGAGCTTATCTGGTCTAGCAAACAACACAAAGTCTCTGCAAGCTGATCATAACTAAACTATAACTGCACACTGTACACACACACTTACACACACACACACACACAGACAGACAAACACAGCCATCAGAGGCAGTTTGATTTCAGTATCTGGCCCACATACACTTCGACATGTGGACTTGAGGAGCCAGGGATCAAACCCTCTGATTAGTGGACATCCTGCTCTACCTCCTGAACCAAAGCACACAAGTGTGTGTGTGTGTGTGTGTGTGTGTGTGTGTGTGTGTGTGTGTGTGTGTGTGTGTGTGTGTGTGTGTGTTTGCGTGTGTGTGTACAGTGTGCAGCAGCTATAGTTTAGTTATGATCAGCTTGCAGAGACTTTGTATTGTTTGCTGTATCAATATGTAATTAGAAGCTGGGAGCCACTGCAGTCTAGACCAGCTGTGTGTGTGTGTTTGTGTGTGTGTGTAACGGCATGAAGTTCTTTATGTGCCATCATTATACTTATGAGGTACAGACAACAGCCCTGCAGCCACTGGAGTGTGTAAACACATACACACACACACACACAAACGGACGGTTTGCTGGTTAATGGAGCTCTTCTCTTCTTTAATGAGCGTTGTAGTCGTTCTTCTCTCCATTGTCCCCCTCATTACCTCTCCACACTCTCGTCCTCTTCTACTCTTCTGCTCTTTTACCTGCACCTCCCTCTCTCTTCTTCCCTCTTGTCTTTATTCCATGTCATCTGCCTTTTGTTAATATCTCTTCTTCTTCTCTTGCAGCTTTCTTCCTGTCCTTTTTCCTTCTTTTCCTGAATCATTTAATCTCTCTCTTCTTTCTCTCCTTATCTCCTGCCCTTCCTCTCTTCTTCTCACTCTGTTCCTTAACAGAACAAATGGGACAATGTCTCAGTGACACATTTCCACTGCAGCGACATTGATGTTTTCATTTATCTACAGCATGAGATCCATCTCAGACTGGGCTCAAGTTATGAGCAACTTCTCCTTCAAAAACAAACTCTGTCTTATGCTTATATGAAGTTGTCACTGTCATTATCTCCAGCAACATAAACGCAACAATGACGACAGTGTGGTATGCTGCTGGAGGTCGTTCAGTTAACCTCATGTATCTTTGAAAGGACTAATTAACTGGAGCACACTGATTAATGTACAAGCTTTTATCATGACAACAGATTAACACATGAGCTGTGATGGTGTCTCATCAGCAGAAGGCAGCCCACTGCAGATGTCTGATTGGATCAAACATATGACAACTAGGTGAGCTCACTGGACGATTCGAGTTGTGACAAAAAAACTGGTTTTTACTCTACAGCTATCACAGGAACCAAAAACTACTCCACTACAACAAAGTCAGAGAGGAAACCACATAGAGCAATAGTTTACCCAGATAATCTGAACCACTTCATTTGGAGGTCAAACCAACAGTGAGCTTCCAATCAGGTCAAAAATATATTACACAAACATGTTCGGCTTGTGGCCTTCATCATCAGTCATCCATCCCACCTGACAAGTCGTTAGTGATCACTCTCACACAGGAAACTGTGTGTAAGCATGGCAATTAGAGAACTGTCTGTCAAAGCTGAAGCAGGAGGAGGTGTCTATAAACTGTGACGGATGCTCACCTCTGTTTTCTCTTCCAGAAGAGTTTAACCTGGAGGTCTGTTTACAACCTGTCTGATCATCTGACTGAACCCATCATCACAGTAATTAACTAGCAGTGAGAGCAACTGATCAATACCATGGTCAGTGAAAGTGTGGGATCATCAGTCGATGAAGTCTGTTTCTGATGATTTGCCTCAGACTGAGCATCTGCAGCCTCCAGCAGCTGTGAGAATGCACTTTGCCATTGCAGCACAGCTGCACACACATTAATTAACACCACTGTGCATGTGCCAGTGTGAGTCAGTGGACTAATTTTATACTCTGGTCCTTTGGCAGGGTGTTATGAAACCACTCCAAGTTTAGCACATTAACATTTACTAACCACCACCACTGGTGTGGTCTAGTTTATTGTAGTGGACACCACATAAGCCATCACACATCACACTCCTGAACACATACAGTACACACACACACAAGTAACTGAGGGTGTTCTGAAAGACTGGGTTAGTGTTATCAACAGTTTATTCTGAACAACACAAAGCTTGAAAAGCCAATCACATTTGAAGCTGAGGAGAGTTCAACTCCACTGTTTTAATCACCATCGCTGGAGATTTCACTCGACTGGAAAAGACAGTTGTTAACAGGGGGGGTTAATCAGAATGATAAACCTTTTGGTGATTTTCATGAACTTTGACTGGAGTCACCATCTGTCTGTAAGTTCATCCAGGAGTCACATGATCACACCTGAGGCCTGGAGGATAGCTCAAGCACTCCTACCTGGAAAGGCACCGCCCTCCTCAGCTACAACCACCCCACCATGATGAGAGTTTATACTTCCTTCTTCCTTTGTTCTTTTTTGACCTCACCCATGTTGTGTGTATCCTAGCAATCTAGCATTGATCCTTTGAACCAGATTTAAGAGTAAGTCTTGGAAAACAGATGACGTTGACCAAGCCTGTGCAAGAGTTGCAGGATGTCCCCACTGAGTCTCTACCACAATCTGGGACCGTGGCAGTATCACCTGAGCTGCAGTGCAGGAAGCCATTGCTGCACTACCTACTCTATTCTACCTTGGAGCCCAACCCAAAGTGCACCAGATAGCCCCCTTGTTGTACTTATGGTAAGAGGCAAAGGAGACCTTCTACTCACTTGAAAGACTATGAAATTGATTTTATAAGAAACAACATGATTGAGAACTGCCACAGCAGCATGAGGAAGAGGAGGCAGAAAAATATAATAGGAAGTTGGATGACCAGGTTCATGAGGTTTCCAATGCTGCAAGTGTCTCACCAACCACCTGTCCAGAGTAAGGAAGCTTAGACAAGCTGAACAAGATTTGGAAGGGGCCAAGCGTCTTTCTTCTTTACTTCAAGAGAAAGATTTTGTGAGTTCCAGCCTCAGTCAGATGCCTCCCTCCTCTCATTCACTTTGTACCAAGACATCCAGTGCCCCTCATCTTCCACAGCGTTAGGTATGCCCACCAGGTCTCTGGCAGCTGCTAAATATGTCTTCCATTCCTGTTTCCACATCAGCTTCTGATTAGGCTTCACTTCAACAGCAGCTATCTTACCCTATACATCTTATCATTATCTGTTTGGTCCACCATTTCTGCCTCCAGTTCCAGCCAGGGTTAGGGGGCTTTGCTTCTCCCAAGTCCAGCATACTGAAGAATCTCTTCAACAGTGAAGTGGGTCTTGGCCTCACCTCCACAGCATTGTTTCTCCACCACAAAAACCACAACAGGGTTCTCTTCCACAATCTGGGATCAGGTCAAACTTAACAGCATTGCTGGTTTCTTCCTTCTTGGGGGTCCCAGAGCCACATCTCCCTTAACCCTAACCCTTTCTTCTTTTGTTTTGTTTTTTGACTTCCTTCTCATGAAAATGGCGTTAATAGTTGGCCCAATCTTTTTGAGCAATATAAGTATCAGATCTTGTCTGAGCATCTGAAACATCTCAATATTACAAACTTAACAACAGAACTTATGTTTATGACAACCAACCATATACTAAAGACATGGTCAACCACATCAACTTATCAATTCCAACATTATTGGAAATGTTGTAGGATTCAGCCTCTTTAAGTCCTCCACAGATCCTGCACCAGTACTGTTGCCTGGGTGGAATGTAGAATGTAACCAAGAGCATCATACTGACTTGCAAGAACTCTGTAAATCTCCCTCAGAGGAGCTGTAGGAGATGAAGTTCACAGGGCCCAGCACTTGTACCCCAAAATTTCTATGGCAGTTGTACTGGTGCCCTAAATTCACAGGATTTAGAGATGCTGGATTACCCACTGATGAATTTCAAATCCTTCTGGAAGATCGTTAGGTTGTCCACAAAGGACTGAGCAGTATTCACAGATGGAAACTTTGCAGACAGTTGTCCATATAAAAGGACTGCTCACTAGATTTTCAGAGGTCATCATCCTCTCAGCCTCTGGTGAGTTCATCAGCAGGTTAAAGGGAACTCTCCACATATCTCCAATCCTCCAATGTTCTCAGAGGTGTTGCTTCCCATATGATATGACTCATCCTCTCCTGATCAGCAGTGTGTTAACAGAGAATTTCATGAATGTCCTCTGAGAGAGCTTTACTCTGAAGACTTGCATGGTCAGGTATCCATTGCTTTCATCATTTCATCTGTCTGTAAGTCCATCCAGGAGTCACATGATCACACCTGAGGCAAGGAGGATGGCTCAAGCACTTCATGGTAAGGAACCGCCCTTCTCAGGTGCAACCACTTCACCAAGTAGAGAGGTTATATATACTGCCCTCTTCTTTTGTTCTTTTTCAGAAGACCTTGGATCCTACTTTCTCCTCACAGACCTCTAACATATATCAGGAGATATAAAGTGAGCCTGTGATCACAAGAAATGACTTCAAGAAAAAGAAGGAAGAAAGGCAGCATGCATCAGCGTTTCAGCGTTTATGGAAACATTCACATCCCCTTGCCTTCCATAACCCTGATTAATGTCCAGTAATTGAGGAAGGCTCAATGGGTCAGGCTTACAAAACACTACATGAAGAGTTGAGTTTGTTTTTGTTACATATCTCTTTTGTTAGTACATGCTACGATACTTCAAAGGAGCTATTTGTAAGTTTTGCTATTGCTACATAGCTAATGTTAGCATTAACGTCTGTTTACTCACCAGTCTAAGGAACTTTGTGAGTTCAGCATCAAACTTTATTCGTTACTCACCAACATGTCTCCAGTGGTGGAGACCAGTGTTAACTCTTGTGTCATGGTTTTTCCTGATGGACATTTCATGTTTGGATTTTTTGCCTTATTTCCTATTTCATTTTGACAAAGTTTTCCCTATGTATCTCTTGTTGTTTTTACTTCCTGTCTTTGTGCTGTTTCCCTCCAGTCTGATTGTCTGCCCTGCCCTAATGTGTTTCACCTGTGTTCTATTGCCCCTGCCTCCCTTGTGTATTTCTGTTCTGTTTTTCACTGCTTCACTCCAGCGTTCCCCAGTTGTCACCCAGTGTTATTCCTGTGGACATCTTCTGTTTTGTTTCTACCTCTGCATATCGTGTTTCTGTGCTCCTGTGTTTGGGACTACCTGGCTTTTGTTCCTGTCTGGTTTCTTTGGACTGGATTTTGTAAGTTTCTGTCTGGCATTAAATACACCTTTTTTCTATTATCCTGTTTTTGATATCTGCATTTTGGTCCTACTAGCCCTCAAATGTTAACTCTTGTCTCTAACATCTTTTCTTCTGCTGAAGTTAGCATACTAACAGTTAGCCCCGGTCCATCGCCTCACTGTAGCCTCCAGTCTGTCCTGAAGATGTATTATAACCTCGGGTCTTATAAAGACAATGATGACTGAAGCTGTTGTCAGGTGACCACCACCTGCTGCTGACAAGAAACCAGGTCCAGTAGCAGAGGAAACTTGTGATTTACAAATAGCACCCTCAACATTAACTTTAGCTAATCAAAAACTTGCAACACTATAGAGCTTCTGTTGAGCCAGGCAAATGACTGTCACGCAAGAAGTACAGGTGACCTCACAGCCAAACAGGATTCAGATCCATACTTTGACTTGGCCACTTCAGAATCCTCCATTTCTTTCTTCTGAGCCACTCCTTGGTGGATTTACTGGAATGTTTTGGGTCATTGTCATGTTGCATGGTCCACCCTGCTTCAGCTTTAATTTCTGGACAGATGTCTCACATTGTCCTCCAGCACCCTCTGATACATGATGATGACCAGGTCCTGCTGCAGCAAAGCAGCCCCAAACCATGACATTTCCACCCCCAGGCTTCACAGTTGGTATGAGTTCTTGTGCTCAAATGCTGTCTTTGGTTTACACCAAACATGTCCTCTGTTACTGTGTCCAAATAATTCAATTTTAGATTAATCTGTCTGTAACATATGGTTCCCAAAGTCTTGGTCTTTGTCTAGTTGGTCTCTGGAAAATGTCAGTCTTGCCCTAATGGGTTTTTTTTTTTTTTTTTTTTTTTGTTTGTTTTTGTTTTTTTGTTTTTTTTAAAGCATGGGTTTCCTCCTTGCACACCTCCTATGTAAACCTAACATGTGCAGTCCCTCTCTGATGCTAGATGCTGTTAATGTTGATGTACTTTGACATCAACTGTGGCAAGAGCTTCCTGTAGGTCCCATGATGACATTTTAGGATTGTTGGAGACTTCTTTAAGCATCTTGCGGTCTGCTCTTGGGCTGAACTCAGTTAGACAGCCTGACCTGGTCATGTTGGCAGCTGTTTTAAATGTTCTCCAGTGGAATGGCTAACTTCAAATTCTCTTTTCTATCTCTTCCCAGACTCATGTCAGTTTTCTATAGTTTTTTTTTTTTTTCTGAAGGCCTCAGAGAGCTCTCTGGACCTCAACATGGTGATACCATTCACTTCAACAGTCACAAGCAAACCAAACTAAATGTCTGTGGTTTTAATAAGACAGGCACCTCCAAAATGCTCTAACAATGTTCTAATAATTTGTACCTGATGTGGTTCACCTGAATCTAATGCTAGGCATTTTCAGTAATAACATTCATTTGGATTCAAGGATGAATTGATTAGATTTTGGCAATCAAAAGTCAGGGTCACTGTGACCTCACAAAACAGACTTTTAGCCATAACTCATGAAATCATTCACTAATTATGGCAGAATTGAACTTAAATGTGTACAAGGATAAAATGAAGTGATGACATTTTATATCCAAAAGGTCAAAGGTCAACTTCACTGTGACATCATAATGTTCTGTAAAAACACTTCTGGTTATTATTCAGCTGTAAGTAAATTATTTGTGTTGTCTATTTTTAGATTCTTTTTCACAGTGTGACACACTGACCAAGCTGAAGTGATCTGATCATCTCCAGGTCTGTGTCCATATGAAGAACTGCTCAGATGACATGTGGACTATCAGACCTCCTGTGGTTTCTGTGAGATCAGTGATGTCATGTCTAATTTTGAGGTATTATTGTAACTGCAGTGAAAGTATCTCAGTGGACCCAGACCACAGTGAGGACAGAGGTGATGCTGTGGAAAGCAGCAGGATGTTTATGTGGCATTTAATAGTCGCCAAGGTTACCATGGCAGTGCACCTGCATCTGTCCTGACGAATATAGCTGCAAGGTGCCAAGAAAAAGTCATGTTCACATCAAACAGGTGCAATTAGGCCTCATCTACCCACTGACACAGCCCACTTCCTGTTTGTGTGTGTGCTGTTGGCTCAGCAGCAAGACATAGGCTCACTGTGCTGCTCTCTTCTATTAACACTGAACATTTCCGGCTCACCTGGAGTCCAGGTAAAAGTCAGTTGTGTTTGTCTCACACCTCAAACCACTCATGAGTTAAATGTTCTCATGTTAATTCAAATGTAAATTATGATCATTAAACTTAGTGTGGCATCTTTAATCCTCCACCAAGAACATCATGTGACTGAATCAGCTTTACCATCATCCTCATCAACAGTCCACGCAGATGGTTACTACTGATTATTGTGTTGACTGGGCTCCAGTGTCCAGGTGCATCACATATTATTCCTACAGCAGCAGCTGGTTTACCCTGTTTGTATGAAATTGTGACTGTGTGTGAAGACAAAGGTGTTGTGAGTGATCACACAGTCATCAGGGGACGAGTCACACAGTGATGTTAGTGATAGACACTGTCTGTCTCTCTGTGGTGCTGCTCTTAGTTTGACACCAACAGATGAAGCTGTAACAGTTATTAAAACAGTTGGATCCGTTCCATTGACAGACAGATGTTTCCAGAGGCTGTTTGAAAATCAAACACCTTCAGTTACACTGCTTTATATCAATAACACACTGGATGGATTTAAACATGCACTACCCATTAATCAAAACAGTGGAGGTCAGTAACCACTGGATGTTCACCTGAACATTTAAAGTTGTGACCTGAGCTCTAACAGAAATAATGTTTTCTGATCCATGTTGTTGGATCTGTTCTTTAAATAACCATATGGAGTTTGTTTGATTGATTGTTTGTTTGTTTGTTTGTTGGACAGGGATAGTGCAAGTTAACACAACTCACATTATGACACACTACTACAAAATAAAGTTCACAAATAAAAACAAACTTTTTTTTGCTGAACATGTTAGAGGTTCAGATTCAGGTGCCCTTTCCTTTCCTCTTTCTTCATTCCTCTGTCCTCTTTCTTCTGTCCTCTTTGCTCTGTTCTTGTTCCTCTGTCCTTTTCCCTCTTTCCTCTGTCCTTTTCTCTCTTTCCTTTTTCCTCTGTCCTCTGTCCTTTTCCCTCTGTCCTCTCATTGGACATCAGGACTGAGTTCAGGTAGTGTTCATGTTGAGTCATGAGTCCTGGAATCTCCTACATGAACATGAAGTGCACCCTGCTCTTCGGACCTGTCCACAGCAGTATGGAGGACAGCAGATGTCTTTCAGCTGGTGGTGAGACAATGAGACAGTGTGGACTTTATAGATGCAGAGCTCATGTCACGTGCTGCGTGGTGGAGTGGAGCTGCAGTGATTGACTCGTTGGCTGTAATAAGCTCGGATCAGCAGTATGGAGTTAGTTGAATCTGGTAGAATCTATTAGTTCTGGAGAATTTCAAGTGAATGTGCAAATAGAGGCGACACTATCAGCTGGCTGCACACCTGGGGAAGGAGACAGAGAGGGGGTGAGAGAGGCAGGGGAGAAAAGGGGAGAGAGAGTGGTGAGATGATGCTTAATGTGGTGTGTAATGCTGTTTTTCTGTCTGTGATTGGCTCCATTTAACCCTGAGTAACTCCCTCCCTCCCCACCCCTCCTCAGCTTCATAATGGGCTAAGCTGCTGCCAACCTATAGGCTGCACATTTTAGGTGGGTGGGGGGGGCACTGCTGAGGCCCCTAAATGCTTATCTTTATCTGTCCTGACCCAGTCGCTGTTACCTGTCTAACCCACATCTGCTGTGAATCAGCAGAAACCAGAACCCATCACTGGTCCTGGGAGGGGTTGGTGAGGGGGACATCATACAGATCCATCATGTGGAGAAATGGACATCTACCCTTATAGACTGGTGACATCATGATCATGTGACCTCGGGCTGAGAGGGTGAGAGGCTGTGACTGTAGCACACCGTGTCAGCTGTTGCATTCAGGGGGGATTCTATTCCACGGACTGAGGGTGAATTAACATTCATCACACTGAACTGATCAGTCATTACTACATTTTAACTGTTCCCAAGAAGAAAGGGATTTTATTTTACCCTCCACTGAGGGCGAGCTGCAGCCAGAGAACAGAGTAGCTGTGGTGTCCTCTCCTGGTTCAGATACAGTCCACCTAAAGGGGAAACAATAACAGTGGTCTCTGTATGTCCCTGCCAGATGATGGACTCAGGTAGAAGATCGGATCCGTCCCTTAAGGTGAAACACAATCATTGACACACACACAGAGATCCAGATCCTCAGTGGTTTGATTTTTCCCTCACTGTGTTTGAATCTCAGCATGTGACTCAGTCGGACGTGACGTGTCAGCAGGTCCCACATCAAGGAAGAAAAACCTCATTCACTTCTAAACCACTCTTAGCCAGCTGTTGTTAATACATTAGCTTGAGGGAGCAAGAAGAGGCGGCATTAGGTGACTTTTTATTTCTCTCCATTGAATGATGTCTCCATGGTTACCCAGTACGAATGGCACTTCCAGCTGAGGTATCCAAATGTGGTCTGGCTGATCCAGTTGTTTTGGTCTTAGTGGGCTCTGGGTGCAACTTGTATTGATGTGTTCGTGTAAATATAGAGAAACCTGGTCCCCCATCTAAACCACTCACACACCTGGAGTCAGCCTTTCATGACTGACTGAAATTCTGAGCACAAGGTGGAAACCACCCAACATCTCATGGCTAGTTTGCTCCGTTGTCATACTGATGATGATAACAGGTGGTGAGGGAGAACATTCCTCCACCTTGATCTGTCCAAATCTTGTCATTGACCTTTGACCTCCTCCCACTGGGAGCAGTGTTGTTCTGGTCCTGATGTCGCAGAGAGTCAACACTGACACAAAGAGAACTAAACTGGTGGAACAACAACACTGGACAAGAGCAGTGCTTCATCTGTCCAACATGGAGTCAGGGTTCAGAACAGCACAGGTTCAGGTTAAACCTAACCAAGCCATGACCATTATTATAGTAACAATGGCAACGAAGGTAGGTATGCCACTCTCAGTACAGTCCACATGCTTATTATTGTAACCATGATAACCAAGGTCCGGTACGCCTGCCGCTGTAGGAGTGCTGTTTCAGGAGACACTGCTATGGGTCGTATCAGAGGGTTGATGGTTGGTCTGGCTGGAGGACTGGTTGGAGGATTGGTTGAGAACTGGTTGGAGGACTGTTTTGGACTGGTTGGAGGACTGGTTGGAGAATTGGTTGGACTTTAACAGTAAAGATGATAAAGACAGAAACTCATGTCACAACTGTTTTGAAGGTGTTCAGTCTGTAGTTTTGTCTCTTTGTGGCTGCTCCACAGCTCTGACTCTATCCCATTAACCACCAGGTGTAACAGTATAAAACTGACCTGTAATAATGACCTGAAGAAGAACCAGTTTCAGCAGGTCATGAATCTCAGCGTAAAATGAATCAGTGTGTTTTGGAGAGAACCTTAGAGACACAGTCTAATATACATCCTGGTTTATTGTCCTCAACAGTGACTCGGTTTATTTGCACATTGCCAGATGACTATTTTAAGAGCTAATATATTTTTCTTTGTCTTCTCCTCTTTCTGTCTCTATTTCTCACACTGTCACTCTGTTCTCCCCTTAATTCCCAGCTTCTCCCACTCCCCTCCCTCCCTCCCTCTTCCGAGTAGCGCCCTGTAACCAGCAGTGATTTGATTACTGTGTGCTGCTACGGTCTTTCTTTGTTATCAGCCTTCATAAATGTTTAAGGAGCATTAAGGAGACGCAAACAGAGCAGACAGACAGAGGGGATATCTTAATGCCTAAATGACCATTACCCTTCTCCATTTACAGATTAAAAGCTTTACTCTGTTTCCTCTACCTATCCCCCTGCCCCACCCCCCACCGCCCCGCGCTCACATCATCATCCCTCTCTCTGCAGTCGTCCTTCAGACCTCTGGAGAATCACTTTTGTTTAGATGGTGGAAGTAATGAAAGATCAATGGGAGAAGAAGAGGAGGGACAAAGAGGAGGGGCAAAGAGGAACAAGTGGGACAGAAGAAAAACTAAAATGGTTCATATCTGAATCTGATGAAGTGATTTTATTGAAGATCACACCGATACAGTGGCAGTCATGCAGTGATGATGTTGTTCACAGAGAAACAGTCTGGATGGGTCAGGATGAGTCACTGTGTTACTGGTGCTTTTGGTAGTTTACAGGTTTCCACTGGTGATGTTTGGTATCTTAGTTTAACCTGACCCCGACCAGTCATCTCTGCTGCACTCAACCATAACCTAAACCCTCAATAAAGAAGGACATAGCCTCTGTGACGTCACCCGAAGGTTTCTGACTGAGCTGCTCCACTGTTGCCATCTTGGCAGTGCCTGACTCCCCCCCTTACTCCCAGCTAATCCAAAAATGGTCAAAGAGGTGGGGCACGTGGAGAGCCGGTTTGTAGAACATATATGAAATGAAACACTTGTCCTGTAGACTTTGGTAAAGGAGAGTAGCTCTGCAACATTAGCAAGCTGATGTGGACAAAACATGGTAGAGGAAGAGTTTGATTGGTGTTTGATCAGCATCCCTTAGAAATGGCCCCAACACCACTCTGCAAGATTAGCTCAGGATGTAGTCTGAACTACAGTACATTTTGTTATTTTTATAAACCAGTGCAACCATGAATACCTCTGAGACTGTTTGAAGGTATGCACCCTTATCCCCATTTGTACAAGTTGATGCAAGACAGACACACAAAGGTCACAGTTCTTGGAGAGAGATGAGGGATACAGTGAAACTCAGCCAAAAGAAGACTCTGATGGTTCTGATGACTGATGATTCTAATGACTCTGATGGTTCTGATGACTCTGATGATAGTTCTGATAACTGATATTTCTGATGGCTGATGACTATGATTATGATGACTCTGATGGTTCTGATGACTCTGATGCATCTGATGGTTCTGATGACTCCGATGGTTCTGATGACTTTGATTACTCCAATAGTTCTGATGACTCTGATGGTTCTGAATGTGCTGATGGTTCTGATGACTCTGATGGTTTTGAATGCGCTGATGGTTCTGATGGCTCTGACTCTGATGGTTCTGATGACTCCTATGGTTCCTATGACTCTCAAGACTCAGATAGTTCTGATGGCTCTGAATATGCTGATGGTTCTGATAACTCTGTTAGTTCTGATGACTTTGATGAGTCCATTGGTTCTGAATGCTCTGATGGTTCTGATTGCTCTGACTTTGATGGTTCTGAATGCTCTGATGGTTCTGATGACCCTGACTCTGATGGTTATGATGACTCAGGGGTTCTGAGGACTCTGATGGTTCTAGTGGTTCTTTTGGTTCTGATGGTTCTGATGACTCTGATGGTTCTGATGACCTGTTGAATGACCTACTGCTTATCAAGCCTTGAACCCTTCAGAACTTGCTTCCAAACTAAAGGATGCATATCACTGTGTTTGGGCACAATGCCATAGAGTTGTCCACCTTCATCCCAGCTACTCAACAGTCAGCTGACTGGAGGTTACTGTTTGATGAATCCAGCAGGATCCCATCATTAGCTCCCTCCATCAATGAAATGGACACCATCCACTCCTCAACCGCAAGTACAGATTCTGTTCATGAAAATCAGAAGCAGAGTTGGTGACCAGCCAGAGCTTTTGTTGAGCCCAGCATTCATTGAGAACATGGCTGACTAACTACCCAGTGTAGCAGTGGAGCCCTCAAGGTCTTCTAGGCCTTCAGAGGAGGCCAAACATATCAGCATTTTAAATGTTAGATTTAATCTCTTTCATTTCGTAATTATTCTCTTCTAATTCTAATTTTCTAATTTAATTTACCTTTTATCTACCAGGTTTGCTTCAGAAATTAAAGAGTTACTGTCCTAAAACCATTAAAACAGAGTTATCCAATCAGAGCTTTCAGAGAAAAGGTTAGCTGTATCACTCATTGGTTAGAACTTCATAACCAGGACAGAAGGCTTGAAGCCAAGTAGCAAGTGAATTAACCAATCATAGTTTGATTTACAGTGGGTGGGAGCCAAGACCTTCCTAAAGACTCAAGACCAGAGCTGTCTCCCAGTGTTTCTCTTCTTCTGTCCAGGACTTCAGTCACACAGTACAGATGGTAAAGTGATAGGACAGTCAGCAATAGACTTCACAAGACAATATTCACAACCTGGCTACTTTAACGAAGACCCCTTTGATTCTTTTGATCTGTGGACTCTTCAGGACTAAAGGAATATAACTAACTGAGGAACAGACAGACAGTTGGATTCAGACCTCTTCAAGGTAGGGAGTCACCACCGCTTCTCCTCTTGCTTGGTTTATGATGCTGGTAAATCTGAACATTTGAATTATGGAGAATCTACCTGAGCTAACAAAAAGCAAAAATTTAAGCATTTATATCTGTAGGTTGCTGTTTAGCTTGAGCTTTAAAGTTGTCACCGGCAACCAGAATTCAGACAGTGAGCTGTTAGCTGCCTCAGACCCGTTACATGGATCCATCTCATCCCAGGCTGGTGCTCTTGGCAGTGTTGGAGCCTCTGTGTGAGATGCTTCGATCAGTGATTGTGTGTTTTTAAAATTTATCTCGGGGCTGCAGCTCACTCTCCGGTATTTCTGGTTTAATAGCACTGGGTGACAGGCGTGTTTACACCACTGGTTCCCAAACTTTTCCAACTCATGGCCCACTTGAAAATCTCAAATATGTTGGCAGCCCACATCCAACCCCCATAAGGAATTCTTCAACATTTCCAATATTTTATTGATCGTGTCTTTTTATAACATTCAAAAACATTATTTATATTTAGATTTTTTTTTATGATTACATTTTTAACCAAAATTGTACTGTTATGCTCATTTGTCAGCCCGCTTGCAATACCTTTGCAGACTAGCAGCAGGCCCTGACCCACAGTCATGTTTACATCACTGCTGATCAGAGTTGATAAATACCTGAGACTATTGCAGAGTTATGTGACCTGGGAGTGAGTGCTGATTGGACCCTTTTATACTGAAGACAAAAGCCCAGGTGTTAGTGGGTATTAACAGGTTTTTTTGACCAGTGTTAAAGGGGCTATGGTTTTTTTCCCCCCTCTACTCATGGTTCATCACTACAGCCCAGTTTCTTTCTGTATTAAGTTGATTGGACAATTTCACGCCTCACAATTTCTGTGCAGGACCAACTGCAGGACATAGCGTGTCCCCTGTGTATCAGCACAAAAAGTATGTATGTGGAGTCATACATACCTGAACCCTAGTTATCTCCCATAACCGCCATTTTTCCTGGACCTCAACTGTTGCCCTGAGTAGATAATAGGGACTGGTGGTTGAAGGGATGGCTACAGTGTGACATGTATGATGTAGATTCTATCCTGACACTTCTCACCTTTGCAGCCCAACTGTCTACTACAGGACAATGACCGGTTTGCTGTAGCAGACAGTTGGCCTGCCGTCAACTGTCAACTGTCCCTAATGTACAAAGACGTTGGCACTGGGCGTTACTCTGGGTTTTGTTGAATCATCCAACATCACAAGTCTTGTCCAGCAGTAGGGTTG
This sequence comes from Trachinotus anak, assembly GCF_046630095.1. Taxonomy (NCBI): domain Eukaryota; kingdom Metazoa; phylum Chordata; class Actinopteri; order Carangiformes; family Carangidae; genus Trachinotus; species Trachinotus anak. Next base: position 29,007,266 of record NW_027273872.1, read on the forward strand.
GACTATTGCAGCTAACCCTGAGGAAGACAGGAATAAATCTTCTCCAGTCCAGGATGGTCTCAGTCCCATGACCCCCCTGTAGAGACTTTGCAAAGGTGAAAAATGTTTCACTGGTCCAAGACCAGCACAAAATCCACAATCCTCCTTCTAATCCACCAGCTAGAGATTTAGACCTTTGATTATCTTGATATTTGTCTGGACTTGAGTCTTTAAAGTTAATATGACATTAAATAAATTTCTCCTGCAGCAAAGCTCTGACTCACCCTCCTCATCAAACCTTTTATATCTGCTCCTGCAGACATCTGGGGCTCTATTGTTGTGAATCAGTGGTGCACAGCTCAGGATCACAGGGTGTGGTGCTTGATGTGTGGCAGTATTTGTGGCCTAAGGTGCTCAGTGTAACTGCAGCAGAGATGCAAACAGCATGGGATTAGTCAGAATAAATTAACAGCTTGTGTGCTGATGACCAATCACATCAGCCTGTTTTAAAGTAGAGCATCATCAGAGCAGAGAGCAGCTATCTTGTGCAGAATGAACATGTGGTGAGTGACCTGCTGTAGTCGTCAGAGGACCGCTGCTGCATGGAAAGCAGGGATTCATAGAGGATGAGGTCAATGTCTGTGGCTGTGCATTATGGTACATGATGACTCACACTACACATGACTTAGTGGGAAGTAGGTTGTCCTGATTGTGATGTGAGTGTGAAGTGAAATTAAATTACAACAATTCAATTCAATTCAATTCAATTCAATTTTATTTGTATAGTGCCAAATCATAATATACATTATCTCAAGGCACTTTACGGGGTGAGGTCAAGACCTTACTTTGTTACAGAGAAAAACCCAACAGTTCCCACAAAGAGGAAGCGCTTGGCGACAGGGGGGAGGAAAAACTCCCTTTTAACAGGAAGAAACCTCCAACAGAACCGGGCTCAGGGTGGACGGCCGTCTGCCTCGACCGGTTGGGTTTAGGAGGAGATAAAAAAGGGGGGATGAGGGGAGGAGAGAGGAGAAAAGAGAGAGAGACCAGAACAGCTGTGTAGGTAATGGTGTTATCAATAATAATGACAGGTAACAGTGGTTAATAGTAAAGATGAGTAGTGGTGGATCTGGATCCTGCTGCTCCAGAGGCAGAGATACCTGCAGAATGAGGACAGAGAGAGGGAGAGAGAGGAGAAGCACAAACTACAGGGGAGAGAAAAAAAAAATTTAATGGCATAAAGTAGTCAAGAGAGAGAGAGAGAGAGAGAGAGAGAGAGAGCCCAGTGAATCATGGGAATCCCCCAGCAGTCTAGCTCTATAGCAGCATAACTAAGTGATGGTTCAGGACATACCCGAGCCAGCCCTAACTATAAGCTTTACTAAACAGGACAGTTTTAAGCCTGATCTCAAAGGTAGAGAGGGGGTCTGCCTCCCGAACCCACACTGGGAGCTGGTTCCAGAGGAGAGGAGCCTGATAGCTGAAGGCTCTACCCCCCATTCTACTCTTACAAACTCTGGGAACCTACACAGCTGTTCCTGGTCTCTCTCTCTCTCTTTTCTCCTCTCTCCTCCCCCCACGCCCCCCTTTTTTTATCTCCCCCTAAACCCAACCGGTCGAGGCAGACGGCTGTCCACCCTGAGCAAGGTTCTGTTAGAGGTTTCTTCCAGTTAAAAGGGAGTTTTTCCTCCCCCCTGTCGCCAAGCGCTTTCTCTTTGTGGGAACTGTTGGGTTTTTCTCTGTAACAAAGTAAGGTCTTGACCTTACCCTTTAAAGTGCCTTGAGATAATGTATATTATGATTTGGGGCTATACAAATAAAATTGAATTGAATTGAATTGAATTGAATTGAACCACAAGTAGACCTGCATTTAGAGAGCGAAGTGTCCTATTGGGAAAATAGGGAACTATAAGCTCTCCAAGGTATGATGGTGCCTGACCATTAATGTCTTTGTAGGTGAGGAGGAGGATTTTAAATTCTATCCTGGATTTTACAGGGAGCCACTGCAGAGAAGCTAACACAGGAGAAATGTGATCTCGTTTCCTAATTCCTGTCAGTACTCGTGCTGCCACATTTTGGATCAATTGGAGGCTTTTTACTGAATTTTTGGGACATTCTGACAATAAAGAATTACAGTAGTCCAGTCTTGAGGTGACAAATGCATGAACTAGCTTTTCAGCATCCTTTAGACACAGAATGGGTCTGATTTTTGCAATATTGCGCAGGTGGAAGAAGGCTGTCCTCGAGACTTGCTTTATATGTGAAGTAAAGGACAAGTCCTGGTCAAAAATGACACCAAGGTTTCTGACTGTAGCACTGGAGGCCAAGGTAATGTCATCCAGAGTCAGTATATTATCACATAGTGTATCTCTGAGGGGTTTTGGGTCAATTACAATAACTTCAGTTTTGTCTGAATTTAAGAGTAAAAAATTACTGGTCATCCAGGTTTTTATGTCCCTGAAGTAAAGTAAACACTTTACTTCATCACTGACGTGAGACAAAAGTCACAAGCCAAAAGATAGAAATTTATATTGAACAAAACAAGAATCTAAAGGACCAGATGTTGAAACTTTTCTCTGAGACTCTGCTCCATGTTGACATGACTGCATCACATTCATGCTACAGGTCTTCTGTTCTGCCACATCCCAAAAGGGTCCTACTGGATCCAGGTATGGAGACTGAACTGGACTCAGTGTCATGATGATGAAACCAGTTTGTGACATGGAGCATTATCATGCAGGAGGTAGCCGTTAGAAGATGGTGAACTGTGGCCATGAATGATGAACATGGTCAGCAACAAGACTCAGACAGACTGAGACATTCAGACCAGGACTGTTTAGTGTTAAGCCCCAAGCGAGTCCAGAAAACATCCCCACACCATCACACCACCACCACCATCTGGACAGGTTGGTCCATGGATCCAGACTCTGACCCTACCATCTGCTGCCTCAGGAGAAATCCAGATCCCTCAGACCAGGTCTTCACCTGTCCAGTGTTGGTGAGTCTGACACACACACACACATACACACACACATACATATGTATATGTATATATATATATATATATATATATATATATATATATATATATAATGTCCAGGGGTTGTGCTGCTGTTTGTGATTTAGCTTCCATTCAGATGCCTGTGTATCTGCTGACTGACACAGTCTCACTTCAGAGACTGAAGGCAGTGAATATGATTAATGGAAGAGTAACAATACAACCACATATCTGCAAGTGTGTGTGTGTGTGTGTGTGTGTGTGTGTGTGTGTGTTTGTGTGTATGTGCTTGTTTTCTTTTGTGCCATCATCAAATGAGTTGTGAGATATCAGTGTGTTTTCATCAGTCCCACACTGACAGCCTCTATTAAAAACACCCTTGGACTCATTCTCGTCACAGTGTGACAGGAGCTGTTCCCACGGCAGCAGGCTGACGAGCCGAGGAGCAGATAGGAGTTAACACAAATCCAGGTTCAACCTGATTTATTTACCTCAGGCCAACATGAACGTGCAGCTCCTCAGCTGATAAATAGGAGTGACAGGACAAATTATGTTTGTGAAACTGAAGAAGAGTTTCCTCTGAAGCTGAGCAGATGGTGATGTGATGGTGATGTGATGGTGATCCGATGGTGAACTGATTTTGATCCAGTGGTGACCCAATGGTGATCTGATGGTGATGTGATGGTGACGTGATGGTGATGAGATGGTGATGTGATGGTGAACTGATGGTAAGCTGATGGTGACCTGAAGCTGAGCTGATGGTGATGTGATGGTGAACTGATGGTGACCTGAAGCTGAACTGATGGTGATCTGATGGTGAGCTGATGGTGATGTGACATTGACCTGAAGCTGAGCTGATGGTGAGCTGAAGGCAGTCATGAAGATGTTATCACTGAGGCTGGATCTTGCTTATATCAGGCCATTTGTGTGGGCTACAATCTGTCCTGTGTTTAAACTCCTGCCTGAGGGAAAATCAATCTGTCTGTACAGTCAATTTAAATGACACTGATCCCTCGGTGTACTACGTGTGCATCATTATGTATGTGCATGCTTATTACTGTGGCCATATGTTCATGCACCCAACACCCTCAGCAACCAGTGTGAATATCACTCTGCCACACTGAGACTTGATAAATGCAGACTTTGGCAGATGCATATAAATGTTGACTGGTCGTCGTCATCCATCAGTGTTCACTGGTCAGAGCCACAGTTAGTGAGGCTGTAAATCTCATACATCACTGTTCACTCACACCCTTGTGTCTCTATGTCCACTGCTCTCATTATGTTTTAACTCTGAACTCTTCCTTTTGCAACAGCTGAGACACAATCCTGTGAAAACATCACAATTACCACGCAAGCTTTTCTAATGGAAGCAGTGATGCAGAGGTCTGTAGACACCATCGTCAATGGATACCAAATAAAAACAAACAAAAACTTAAATAATTAATAAAATAAAAAAATGATGATGATGTTCTTATTTTGTTGCTAATGCTGCAAACATCAAAACTATCACGTAATAAATCTCATACAGTGAATATGTTAGCAAACACATTCTAAATACAGGCAGCAAGCATCATCATCATCTTTGCTTTTCAGTGGTGATTCTGATTAACCTCTTTTAGCTATGATTTTTGACTCCACTAACATCCCATCTCTGATTGGCTGCTGAACACAGTGGAGTCAGACTGTGTGTCTGCTGAGCAGGAAGTGGGCAGTGGCTTTATCAGAGCTTTTCTGAAAACATCTGCAGCTGGAAACGACACTGATGAGAGTAAACCAGGGGACTGAAGCAGAAGTCACCAACAGGAAATTAGAAAAAAGTAAAACTAGTCATTTTGTTCTGTTTGAAAAGTGACAGAGTTACCTGTTATGTGTCTGGATTTGAAATGACAGAGTCTGTGAGGGTAAAGTGATGAGCTTCACATTAACACAGACTGAAGCCTCATTCAAACACAGTCTGAGCCTCTGGGGACAAACAGACAGCTGGACACCTCAAAGCGAGACTGTAACCACTTTAACACAGATCCAGGCTACTGCAGCACAGAGTCATAAACAACAGAGAGAGGAATCAGAGAAATCTAGAGTTAGACAAATTAAAGAACACTGGAGGTGGGGGTATGGAAATGTCAGCTCCTACATTTATTTAATTCTTCACATGTGAACATAGCAGAAGCATGGTGTGTTTCCTGTTGGGGGGAGTCCAGAGGGGCCAAAGGTCAACAGAATGGTCAACAGAAAGATTTCATGCAGGGCCACAGACACGTCCCGTGGAGGGGAGGGGAGGGGGGGGGGGGATTCAGCCTCTGTCAACATACTCTAAGTGGAGACATTTATCTCCACCTGCTCGGCCCCAGGGCCCAAAGAAAAGTTTACAGAGACATCATCCATCTGACAGAGAGGATGAAAGACAGCGGACAACTTCTCATCCAATCACTGAGTGTGTGTGTGTGTGTTTAGAGTGTCATCCTTTCAATCTCCATGGCGATGATCTCCCATTCAGCCAGGCACCTGCCAGGATAAGAGGTGGAGGAGGAGACAGGAGCGGGTTCAGTCAGTCAGGCAGGAAAAAGAAGGATCAAGATGGCTGCCGGCTCCTCGCCAGGTGTCAGAGGATTGAAAAGAATCAGAGCTCCACAGATCATTCAGCTCCATTTACCTTTAGGGATCACCCAGGGTGCAGCAGCCGGGGGCAGATGGGGGGAGACGGGGGTAACCCTGGCAATGCATGAGGACAGTGACGAGCGTGTGCATCTGTGTCAGCTTCAGAAAACTTGCTAAAAAAAGCCTTCAAAGAGAAACATGTCTCAGACAGTTCAGAGAGGAGAGAGTCCACTAATCCTCCAGTCCACCTGTCCACCAGTCCACCAGTTGGTGGACTGATGGACTCGTGGACTCCAGGAGTCTGATACAGTGTGACTCTGACTGATACACACAGCTGCTTCAAACACGTAACACAGTATGACAAGAAGGGAGAGGTTGTGTGTTTGACCAGTGTTTGGATTAAGTAGATGTTAGTCAGAAGTCTCTGTCCAAAACCATAACCACAGCTGCTGAACATGGTTTACTTCTGTCACCTTTTACCATCTGATACACAGACACAGGTCCTGATACAATACAGGAGCTGAAACCCACCTACAGTCAGACTGAAGAGTCAACACACTCTTCCTCACACGGGTGAAAAGTTTAATTCATAAGAAATAAAACTTCACTCAGTGGTTTAACTTGGTTTGGTTGACTAGTTATGGTGATTAATGAGCAGACTCAGATGTTTTTGTGTTACTGGGACATTGTTATGACTTTACATTATTAGTGTTTTCTTAACATTAGCATCATCTCATTAGTGCAACTGGGGACCATTGTTTATTTATACCAATCATCATTTATCTTATCCAGAGTCACATGATAAGGTCATCAGTTCAGGCACAGTAGATCAGCCTGGTTTAGACACAGGCTGTAAGCTGGGGAACAGATCTAACCTAAATCTAGCAGTTAGCTAGCAGCTAACCTTCATTTAGCAGTTAGCTAGCAGTTAACCTGAAGTTTGCAGTCAGCTAGCAACTAACATTCATCTGGCAGTTAGCTACTAGCTAACATTCATCTAGCAGTTCGCTAGCAGCTAACATTCATCTAGCAGTTTCTCCTGCTTCCAGTATGTTTTATTAAACGAGGCTAACATGTCACAAACATGACATAAATGCCCAGTTAGAAGGTTAAGCACCATGATAAAACACAGTCACACTGGTTGTTGTGTGACCACTGGTAATGAAACATGTCTGACATTTCAGGAATAAAGTTTAAATATTTGAGAAAAGAAGTTGTAACAACAAAGGAAAGTTCAGAATATGAAACACATTGTTGCTGCTTTTCCCTCAGTATCAGTCAACGGTGACCTGATACTCTGATGGCAGCTGTAGAAGCCTCACATTGACTGTGTCTGAAATCACTCACTCCTCTCTCTATAGTCCACAATACAGTGGGTTCACCACTCTGTAGTGCTGTCTGAATGTACAGTGAGAATTATTATACCCTATATAGTGACTCACAATATCCTATAATGCATCATAAAAAGTTGTGTACAACCAATGGTCACTAACCAACAATATATACGATCATGCACTGCGCTTGTGGTGAAAGACAGAAAAACGATTCAGAGATTACCAATGTAGAGTCTGAAAGTGTTTTTCATTTTCACTGATGAGCTCAGTGTATTGTCCTCTACATAGACTTGTCTGGACAGTGAGGAGGGAGGAGGGAATAAATACAGTCTATGTTTCAGACACAACCAGTGACTGCACCATGTGACCTCAGCAGAGCTGTTCAAACACACACTGACATGTTTTGGAGGACATCATGTTTGTGACTGACAGCGGAGAGAAGTCCAGGACTTCAGTGACAGTGTGTGTGTGTGTGTGTGTGTGAGAGTGAATTGGAAATTGAAAAAGGACAGAGGCTTTGAGTGTGTCTGTGAGTGTGTGTGTGAGTCTTTGAGCACTGATGCTTTGGGACCTACAGAGTGTGAAATGGAGCAGGGACACACTGCAACACACACACGCGCGCGCGTCTCTATCTCCCCCCCCCCCCTTCCCCTCTCCTCTCTGCCTTCATTTTCCTCTCCTCCCCTGCTTTTCCCACTTCCAATTCCACCCCTTCCCCCTCTTTCTCTGCCTCTGCTCCATCCCAACATTCTCCCTCTCTTTCCATCTTTTCCACTTCCTCTGTATCTCTTTGTCGCTGCTTTATTCCACCACTTTATCTCTGTGGATAAAGCTCTCCCTGCTGTGGAGTTTGTTTTTCCCCCAGCTCCGTCTTTATCTTGTGTTTGGATGTGGTTTATTTGCAGCAGCATGGAGAGGGGGGGGAAGCTTCCCCATGTCAGGCCAATGATGGATTAGAATACTAAAATACTGGAGAGAGAAAGCAGACACACTAGATGCTCCAATCTGACATGGTGTGTGTCTTTGTGTGTGTCTTTGTGTGTGTGTGTGTGTGTGCATGCACTTTCCTGTGTGTAAATAACAGTAATATAACGATAAAAGATGCTTCTTTCCAAGCACACATGGACACACACACACCTCGACCTGGAGCCCCCCACCCCCGTCCGCCTGCCCCTAGGTTGATTTAATGCATGGATTCTCCACTTGTTTATTTCACTACATATTAATGTAAATCACTGGTGTCCACTCTCTCTCTCTTGCTCTCTCTCTCTCTCTCTCTCTCCATCTGTCTGGATGACAAACAGCTGAGACAACAATTACGATGAACAATGGTGAACATAAAGGGCCGGCCCCCGCTGGCCCCGTCAATCACATGCTTGCACTCCCCTGGTGACCTCAATTAACCCCTACTATTGGGTGGTAGGAGGTGGGAGCAGGGCTGAGGAGGAGGGATATCTCCACCTCAGATGTAATTCAGTCAGCTGACACATGTGCAGCGATGATATGATATGATGATGATGATGATAATGATGATGACTGAGACATTCACTGACCACAAGGAAACATGAAGCTCAGAGTGAGTGGACAGGACCCGGACTGGACCCAGTTGGAAGGTGGACTCAGAGCCTACAGGTGGATGCCAGGTGGAAGTGGACACTCCTGTGAGCAGCAGGAGAGTAATCAGACCACTGAGCTTCTGAGGGGTGTCCATCAGTCTCCATGTGCACCCCCACTTCGATGACAACCTTTGGGTCACATTTTATCTGTGACATTCATGTGTTTCAGGCTAACGTCAGCCATCTTTGTCTGTAGGAGGTATCACTGATGTCTAAAGGCTGAGTGTAGCTATCTGAGGCTAACTGACATAACTAGTTAGCTCATGTAGCTAACCGCTAGCTAACCAGGAACATGATAGGACTTATCAGGCCAAGCTATAAGCTGCCTGGCTTGCTAACTGCTAGTTAGTAGAGAGTTAATCTGGTTGTTAACCAAATGATTTGTTTGGATCCATGTCAGCCAGAGTGGACTGGAGATGACTGACCAGGTGTAACCAGATGTGACCAGGTGTGACCAGATGTGTGTGACCAGGTGTGACCATGTGTGTGTGACCAGCTGTAACCAGGTGTAGCCAGGTGTGACCAGGTGTCAAAATACTAAATCCAGTCCCAGCAGGTAACAGACTCTTATCAGAGGCAGTTCTTTATGTCTGACTCCTCTGTTTGATTTGTAGAACTGGTCTCAGCTAGATTTTAGTACGAAGCCATGTTACAGCATTACGTGTTAATACAAACTCACTTCTTGTGAGTACTTCCTGTGAGCATTTCAAAAACAAGATGTAGACTGGTTCACACCACCATTGTGTCAAAGTGTTGAAAGGTACATTATGTTTAATTACCATAATGTACATCCCTGAAGTGACCCCCCCCCCCCCCCCGCCATTAAGTGAGAACAAAAGCAGCAGGGTCAGCATGTAACTGCTCACTGTACTTTTTTTAACAGCAAGAAACAGGGCTTTTGTTGGGGACTATTTTCAGCAGCGGATTAATCCACATTTGGTGCTGTAGTGAGTTTTTGTAGCAGCAGGACAATGTGTGTGGGACTGAGTTAGAATGATTGTGTGTTCATGGTGATGAAGGAAGGTGTGTGTGTTTCTGAAAGGGGATGAGTCACAGACACAAGAACCTCTTCTCACGTCTGTTTCAGTCATTTCATGAGATTTATTGACAACATGTAGAACTTGTGTTTTACCTTTACACAGCTGTCAGGACCTGCGTCTATAACCTTTACACAGCTGTCAGGACTTGCGTCTATATAATGAAACACCTGATGAGTCATTACAATAAATGAATGTTTCATTGTAATCAGAGTCTGTTAGATCAGCCTGATTACTGAGGACACACTCCTCATCAGTGTCAGACACCAGGTGAGTTCACTGAGGGACACACACACGTGTGTAGGTCTTTGTGTTTCTTAGCAGTTCTTCACAGCGGAGGTTAAAGTTCACTACAGACCTGTCCCCTCTCTCTCTCTACTCATCCTTTCTTTTCTTTTGTAGTTTGTGACCTCAGCAGCTTCAGGAAGCACAGCCCCCCCCCCCCGCGCAGATGAGGTTAATTTTACGTTCTCAAAAAATAAAGGAACGAGGAAGAAAAACATTAGTGTCAGCAGAAGATTTATAAGACACAGAGAATCAGGAGCTGATCATTCTCTGCTCACTGCTCTGGGGTTTTTCTGTTGTCACTATACTGATACCCCCGACCACCGCCACCTACCCACCCAACCACCACCCCTCCCCCCAGGAGGAGCCTGTCAGATGATAAAGAGATGATGTCAGGGTCTGATTATTAGCCCCCAATTCTAAACAAGTAAAACATCAAATGCACAAAGACATGGCCTTATTTTGTTCTTCATTTCTCCTCTGTACATCTCTCCCCCTCTTTCTCCCTTTCTCTCTTTGCCCCCAACCATCTCTCTCTCTCTCTCTCTCTCTCTAACGCTGGTCGTTTTGTCTCCGTGTGTTTTTGCCTTATGCGGAGTTATTTGATTTGTTCTGCTGTTTTAGAGCTCATATTGTTTCATTGTTTCTGTTGTGTTGTTTTTATTATTCATATCAGTGCCTATGGCAGCCTGGGTCCTGGTCGTGGTCCTGAGTCAGTGGGGAGGGAGACAGGGACGGAGCAATAAAAGCAAGAGCTGCATCGGCTAAATACATGGCAGGTGGAGGCGTGTGTGCGTGTGTGTGTGTGCTTGAGTGGGAGGGAACGATGAAGTGAAGATTTATATTATAACAGAAAGCTTTACCCAGTGTTCTTTGCAGTCTCTGGCTCCCAGCACACAAACACACACATTACACACTTGGCACAAACACACACAGCACACACTCAGCACATGCTATTCATTAAACAACAGAGACGAGTGTGTGATCTGTCATTCACTGTGGCAGCACCTAAACATCAGCATCACTCTGATGTCAGGTGACCTAACACAGTCTCCACATCAGGGGCAAGCCATCGTCCATCAACACGTTAAACATCTCAATCACTTTCTGTTTAGAGAAGTTCAGTATTTTACAGTCAGTGTCCTCACAGGCTGCTGTTAGCATGCTAACTGTTAGCATGCTAACACAGATGTTACAGATGTTTTGGGAACATTAAAGTGAAGCAGCAGGTTGGCTCCTCAGAGGTGATGTCATCATCCTGCTGACGAACTGTTGCTTCAACAGAACCCTTTCACACGGGGGAAGCAGCGGCAGTGAGCAGTGAGGAGTGAGAGGAGAGGAGAGAGGAATCAGGACTGAGGAGGGATCTCTGAAGGACTACCCCCCCATTAGAGAAGAGTTATTGATTGGACGCTTCTGATCAGTTGATCATCTTGGTGTATTGAAACATATTCTCAGAGAGAGGAGGCGGAGTCAGAGTTTGACTGTGTTGTTGTTTCTGATCAGTCTGATGTGAGAAACATGACACAGCAACAACACAACCTCACCTGTGAGTCAGTGTCTGACTCACCTGGATGATGTTTGCATGCTAACACCTGAGTGAGCCGCTCACACTAACATACTGTCTATGATGTCAATATCTACATGAAGCTGACTGGCTGACGGCAGCATGCACACGCCCTGCACAGCTCACTCTCCTGCAACTGCAGTCATACCGGGTCGACCAAGGAGCCGTCTGCAACGGAGTGAGGGAAGGAAGCAAGGTAGGAAGGGAATGACTGAAAGGATGGTATTGACATAAGGTGAAGTCCAGGTCTCCACGATGATATCTGTTTACAGCGATCAGTCCAGGAGGGTCCATCACATGTGAGCGTGTTTGTGTATGTGTGTGTGTGTGTGTGTGTGTGTGTGTGTGTGTGTGTGTGTGTGCACGTGTGTGTGTGTGCTCGCTTTAGCCCCAGCTGAATGAGGCCGATAGGAGCAGGAGCAGCAGTAGAGTGGGTTTAGCAGGGCCGGTGTTGAAGCTCGGGGCCACCCCGGTCCCTGAGGAGCCCAGGTTGGAGACAGTTGCCCTCTCTGAGTACAGAGGGATGATGTCGAACTGGCCACCTTCCTCACCCTCCTCCTCTTCTGTCTGTGTCAGATCCTCCTCTTCCTTGCTCTCCACCACCTGGCAGGGAGACAGAAGATCTGTGACCATCCTCACATTCCACTGATCAAACTGATCATCAGATCTGATTATAGATTATCAGTTTATTAGAGATGTGTCTGCAGATGATGAGTCAAATTTCAACTGAAATGATCAAACAGAATTTATTATTTTTCATATGTTGAAAAATAATCTGTGAGTTTTGCTCTGAAGAACAAACCAGCACAGATTCATCATGAAAACTGCTTGTCCCGACTTCCTGTCGAAACAATGAAAAAAATCTTTTAAAAAACCATAGGAAAAGGAAGTTTTTATTTATTTGGACAAGAAGGAAGAACTGGTGTCTTAATAAAAGCACACAGTCTAAGACCTCTGTCACATTCATGTTAAAGGTCCCCAGTGTTTCATCTGAAGTGTTGATATCCAAGAAGAACCAAAAACCATCTCAGTGTAGTCTTAGATCTTCTCTCTCTCTCTAGTAACAACAGGTTGTTGAACTCTGAGCTTCTCCTTAATATTTCATAATATAAACAGTTATCCAATCAGATCTTTTGTTTGTCGTTGTCTCTAGGCAGAGTAAAGGTTACTTAGCTCACTCATTCGTTAGGACAGAAGACCTGAGATTTCAGACCTGAAAGCTAAGCGGTGTGCATCATGTCAATGCTGACAAAAGTTTCAACATTTATATCATCATATATTTTGTTTCGCTGCTTTGCACGAGCTTTAAACTAGTCGCCGGTGACCAGGGGGGTAAATATTACAACTTAGGGGGCAGAGCCTTTTAAGATTGGATGGTTGGCTCAGGTGGGCAGTGCTTGGGGCGTGGCTGAGGGTCGATGACTGTTTTGTGGTGACATCACAAAGTTCCAGAAGTCCTGACAGCTCATTTTAAGGCTCAGTTTCTGAATACAGGCTGTCTGCATTTCTCTGTGGACTGAGGCTTTAATACTTTCACAGTATTAATATAGAACCTAGACCTGCTTTAAAATTGTCTTTTTTTCAGATTTAGCCATTCAGGAGGAGCTGGGGCAGCTGCAAAAGCTGCAGGAGCTGCAGGAGCTGCAAACACAGCTGATGTCCTGCCTTCAGGCTGCAGAGATGGATCATGGGTAGGTTCTTCTCCCTAATTTTGTTCATCAGTAGTGACACAGATTCCAGTCTGTGTCATGTACTGTCATCAAAGATGAAAAGTTAAAGAAATTAAACCTTTTTTCCTCCAGTTTGATCTGTCTCTGTCTTTTATCCTTTGATCTGCTGCTTTTATAAGTGACTGGTGAGGGAGACTGAAGAACACTGTTCATGTTTCTTTGAAGATAACTGGAGTGAACAGGACATACTTGGTCTTTTAAAGGAGCTCTATTTAAGTTTTGCTGTTGCTACATAGCTAACGTTAGCATCAACAGCTGTTTACTTGCCAGTTTTATCAACAGCTTCATCCATCGTTGTCTTTGTAAGACCAGAGGTTATAACACATCCTCTGAGCAGATACGTCTTCAGGATAGACTGGAGGCTACAGTGAGGAGATGGGCCGGAGCTAGCTGTTAGCATGCTAACTTCAGTAAAGTTAACACTGGTGTTTGTCTCCACCTCTGGAGACAGATGTTGGTGAGTAAAGAATGAAGGTTGATGCTGAACTTACAACGTTTCTTCTAGACTGGTGAGTAAACAGCTGCCAATGCTAACGTTAGCTATGTAGCAACAGAACAACTAACATACAGCTCCTTTAAACTGACGCTGAGCTAGTGTATAGTTGGAGGACTGATGGGGGCTGACCCCAACATATAGTCCAATAACAGACAATGTGGGAACAAGTGGAGCCACAGTGAACAGCAGGTGGATATCATCAGGGTAAACCACCTTCACCTGACAACAAACTACCTGTACATCAACTCAGGATACGAGCACCATCCTGTTACCACTTGGAATGATTTGAATGCATTTGAATTTTGCATTTTGAGATTCAAACAAGATCAAAAAAGGTTATCAATACCAGGTATAAAATGGTCAGACGTCACAGATCCCGTTAATACCAGGTAAAAACAAGGTTGTAAAGATACTTATAAATTATATTATAGATTGTAAATACAGTCTACTAATTATTATGTTTTCCCAGTTTTTACACAATGACCGGAACATTAACAAATAGGCTGTCGGTTTTTTTAATACTCAAATGAATATGATTTTTGCATTCCGATTGGCTGCCCAGCACTCTGTTGATAAAGCTCAAAACAAATATGAACATCTCTGCAAATGACGATAGTAACAGGCTGTAAAATGACGTTAACATCCCCCTCCCTACACATTTGACTGTAGAAGTGAAACAGTGAAAACAAAGAGCTCGTCTGTGCCTCTGAATGTGACAGATTTCCTCTGCTGCTGCAGAGACTCTGAACCTTTCAAATTCTGGAAAAATCACTTTAGAGAAACAAGCAAAAGCTCCTTGGAGAGACAAGACACACTGCTGAGTGAAGGACAGATGAGATGTGGAGCAGGTATGGATGGTGGGGGAGCAGGAGGGGAAGATGTAACACTGAATGAACTGAGCGAACGAGTAAAAGAACAAAAGGTAGGATGGAGGAGCTGAGGAAAGGAAGAAGGAGCTGAGGAAAGGAAGAAGGAGAAGGAGAAGAAAGTAAGGAGGGAAGAGAGGGATTTGGGCATAGAGGAGACATATGGTGTTGAATAAATTCATACTAATGAAGCCTGACTGATGCTCAGCTTCTAACCAACACCTCATCTAATCCGCTCACTGGGAGAGAGACACAGATGGACAGAGAGAGAGAGAGAGAGAGAGAGAGAGAGCGGAGGAGAGTTAGTTGGAATCCCCTCTTGTCTGGAGGCCCAGATTATCTCTGGCAGTGAGGCATGCTGGGAGCCAGGGAGCCACAGTCACAGCAGACTGTTGTCTGGCCAAGGTTACAGTAGCCAGGACCAGGATTGGATTGGACCACATTTAATGGTCAGTGTGGACGAAGGGCAGCCCAGAGCTGAGGCTCTGACTGCGTGTGTGTGTGAGTGTGTTACTGTCTGCACATCGCTGAGCTGCAGACACAAACGTCATCCAACAGGACTGAGACCAGAACACTTCAGGGCCAAGACTCGACTGTGTGCTGCAGACTGAAGGCTGATTGGCTGGGAGAGACCAATTAGACAGACACAGTCAGAACAGTCTGAACATTTGTTTGCTCACAGTTGAGTTTGGACCCTGGTCCTTGTGTGTGAGTTCACATCTGAACACACACAGGTGACCCTGCTAATAAAAGCTGACTGACCTCTTTCAACTAACAGTCGAGTTTGTCTTTCTAGGGTTAGGGTTCTGACCCTGATCCGAGCCAATTGGAGCCAGAGTCTATAAGGAGCTGCTAACAGGAGATGCTTTACATATCCATATACACCCTTTCAGTATGCTTGTGTAGTTTCTGATGAGGCAGGTGTAGCGAACCTGTATTAGTGTGTTGTCTACTCAGAGCTGTGTGTTATTGCCATGGATGTATTATAAGACCTGGATACGGCGCCGCCGCACAGCCTTGCAGCCAATTTTTTCCAGTGGCCACTCGTGGTATTGCAGAGAAAAATCCCCTGCAACCCAAAAAGCATTTTTCCCATAGACCACAATAGTAAAAGAGAGGTCTGTAAAACTTTTAACAGGAAACCTCCAGCTGTGCACACAGCCAAATATCAATCTTTCTATTCTACATTTTTAAGCCATGGGGTTTTAATCTTTGTAAAGGACATAAAGCATCACTACAGCACTGCACAGTTTTGTTTTTGTTTGTTTTTTTTAAAGAAGACATGATGTATAAATATGCTTTTCAATGAGTGAAGGAAAACTTAATAGCTTTATCTGATGAGTTGTAGTTGTCTGTTACATACAGCATCTATGTCTTAAAAATGCCTAAAAGACTATTTAAACTCTGCCTGGTTATGATTTTTTTATGTTGATTCCAATGTGACTTTAGGCTCTAAAGCTTCAGTCTGAATGTTGACACGTTTCCCTCTAACACCAACAATAAATGAACTCTTTACACGTGAATTACCAGCGATATCAACGACTGTCGGGTTTAAAACCACCTTACTTATCAGAACATTATCTTCACTGTTTGTTGCTGTTGACATTTGTATAAATCCGTGGTCTCAAGCCCCAGGCCAGTCCTGTAGAAGTCTTATTACTCATCCAAGTCCTCTAGCAGAGCACTCATGAACGTGCAGTGCCAGATCAAGAACGTTGTTCGCTCGCTCTCAATGTCCAAAGGAACGATGAGAGTGACACTACTGCACAGTCTCTATGGGCCACATAACACAGAAGTAACCCGGAAGACAGAAACATTTTTGGCGTATGTGCCAGGCGAGAAATTCGTTTTAGAATGAATGGACGCCATTTTTAGATCCAGTATTATTACAGCCTCATGCTAATCTGTTATTAGCCTGAGATTCTCAGCACTTCCTGCTGCTCCTTCACTGTATAAGCCTGCCAATGGCATTACCTTGAAACTGTTAATATTCCACACTCAATTAATGAAATTACTACATACCCTATGATCAATAATATTCTGTCATCATTACGATCACATTTCATTTGATAATAGTGTGAAATACATGACAGTAAACCATTAGATCACATTCTGCATGTTAAGGACTTTATTCATCAGTTTTACAGCTGATTTTATTTTTCAGCCTTTGATCACTATGAGAATAAACTGTGTAGATTCATTAATAAATCACTATTGTGTATGTTGACTGTTGTTGTATTTATGACACATGACTGTAAACTAAATATCTTCGTACTGTTAATAACACTTGATAATGTGCCAAACACCTAATGTGCCCATCAGCCTCAGCTGTGCTTTGTGCTATTAGCATGCTAACATGCTAAACCCAGACAGTTATTGCATGATAAACACCATGTTAGCAAAGTGAGCAATGTGGTCCTGTTTCTGACGTTTCATGATGAGACGATTAATCAGGAGAATAATTAGCAGCATCTCTTATTGATGATGATGATGATGATGATGATGAAGTGTACTCACGATGTTGTTGTGCTCAGGCAGGTGGTTGTTTCTCAGCAGCTCATCCTCCTGAACCAACGGGGAGGGTCTGGGAGCCGGAGGGGGGGTGAGGTCTGCCGGCAGGGAGCCGGGGCTCCCCATCCAGCTGACAGAGTTACCTGCACGGAGACACAGCCCATCACTCCCTGTGTGTGGATGGGTGTGTGTGTGTGTGTGTGTGTGTATGTGTGTGCGTGCTGCAGCTGAGTGAGCATAAACCTTCACATCTATTTGGCAGCTTTATTGTCAGAGCTGTCGGCAGCTGGATAAATCTCAGAGCTTTATGGGAAGTGCATCGACGAATTGATCCAGACTTTAGTGTTTGGACATCACAGCTGAGTGTGTATCGACAGTCTGACTGGCAGCCGCTGTGATTGAGTGACAGCTGGGGGGCTTCACCCTCCAGCTCCTCTCCTCCTGCTGCACACACACACACACACACACACACACTGAGACTCTAATGAATGCTGAAGCTGTAGCATGTAGCTGACACACACAGAGGTGCAGCTCCGTCTCTGCAGGTCGCAGCCACCCAGACACACTCATCATGTCCACGTCATTCTTCATTTATTCCCTTTGAGCTGCAGCTCAGAGCTTCACTGTGGTGACACATTTGTTCTAGTCTTCAGATGCATTATTTAAAACAGGCTTTATTGAAACAATAAGATAGCAGCAGTCCTCAAACAGCCCCCAAAATACTCTGCTGCTTCGCTATGAAAAGCATCTGAAAGGCAAGCAGAGCATCATGGGAAATCATTTCCTTCTGTTCTTGTAGGTTTTTTTTTAATTAGACAAATTGATGCACAGAATCAGATCAAGTTTCATCATTTTGGTTAAATATTTTTTCTGGTTGTTTCCTATGTGAAGATGAGATAAGAGTCTGGCGTGGTTAGCCTAGCTTAGCATAACGACTGAAAGCAGGAGGGCACAGTTGGCCTGGCTCTGTCTAAATCTCACAACAGGAATGTGAAACAAAGGTGGGTCAGTCTGTGAGTGCAGGTTTGGTTCAGGTGTGTGACCTGTGACCTTTCATTTCCCAGATGAGTGTCATGTAGAGTTTTACTCAGCTGTGCTCTGACTAATCAGCAGGGGGTCCCAGGTAAAGCAGGGCCCACCTGGTGCCACTCCAGGTGATAATCAGGTGTGCTCCTGCTGGACTGAGACTAAATGAACCTCTGACACCTGATCCTGCAGTCATTAGTCAGTTTCAACATTAATGACCCTCACTGATGTGAATCTGGTCTGACGATGTGGAGCGTGTGGGCTCAGACTCACGCAGGCAGCTGTTATAGGTGAACATGCGCTTAAGCCTCAGACAGTCCTGCCACTGGTTCCCGCTGCCCTCACAGCTGCACCACAGAGACACATCAGCTGAACTGTTGCTGATGTAGTTGGGTGTCATGATGGTACCTGCAGGTCACAGGGGTCAAAGGTCACCAAACAAACCAGATTTCAACATCAATGAGTTTGTATCACAGTGATTCAGAGATGTAGACTCTATTCTGGGTTTAACTTTGAGCTGATTTATGTTTTTTTAGTGGACTCTTTAAACCCTGAACCTAAAGATGTGAGATCAGATCTTTAAGGTTAAAGATAGAGTTTTCATCAGTTTACTGATAAACAGAATCTGGAGCCTTTTGACCACTTTTACCTCTTAAAGAAACAGTAACAGTGAAATGCAGATTCAGTCTGTGATCAGACGAAAAAGCTTCTTTACATGAAATTACAGCTGATCCACTGAGAACAGCTGTTTTTTCTCCAGTTATACAAAACTGATTATTTTTCCTGTAGAAGAAGGTGCAGCCTGGGGTCCAGCAAGGGTCAGGCTGGATGGTGGACTTGGTTTGATCCTGGATCTGGTGAGTGGTTTGGGCTTGATTTAATGAGATGTTAAGTAACATGTTCTGTCTTTAATGAGGCTTTAGTCATGAGTTTGAAAAGGAAAGATGAGCCACAGTGTAGTCTCATATGGATGATGTCGACATGCACCAATGTGATCAGGGTCAGATGTTGTTGACTCTGTTCTGTTTTCACAGTGTTCTGTTACAATTTATCCTTCAGGTCTCAGAGAATATTATAGGGTTTTTAAAGACTAACTCAGTAGTGTGAGGTAACCCCCCCCGGTTGTGTCCCATACCGATGAGTCCAGCGTAGGCTCGGAGGCAGAGGCCTGCTGAGTCCTTCAGACAGCCGCTGGCCATCTGAGGAGACGGCTGGCAGTTGCTGAGGAAATCAGCCAGTCTGGACCTGGCAACGACACAAACACCAACATCAAAGATCACATGAGGAGACGTTTGGACCTGAGTCAGTTCAGGTTCAGTGGATGTGGGATTTTTTTTTTTTTTTTTTAGTATCATACAAGTGTTGACATATTTAGTGATTTTCTCTCTCTGATAGTTTTTCTGTTCCCTCAGACTGGAGGGAACAGAAGTCACACTTTGTCTCCCATACATTAAACATTAATTAATAAATCTGGAGTTCTCATCATGTGACCCTCCTGAGTCTCACTGACCTGGTAACAGTGAACCAGCAACAGACACAGGTCAGTTCAGATGAACTTCGACCCTCAGGTCAGTGGGATTCTGTCGCTGTTGGAGTTAATGTTGTATGTCTACTGACTGATGTGACTCACTCTGATCAGAGTAACGACTCCTCAGTTACAGTCGGTTACATCCTGACGATAACTGAGACACCACCTCATTGAGTGTCTGCTCCACAGAGTTCTAACAACAGAGAGTCATGCTCACCTGTGCTCAGGTTTACCTGAGCTTGAGGTCACTATGTCTGACCTGATGAGCTGTCAGTGATCAGTATAATCTGTAGAGTTTAGAGCCTCCACCGGTCACTGTCCTGGTGTTCTCTACAGCTGGTCAGAGCTGAGATTGAAGGACTCGACCATACGACTATAATTAATATTTATTCACACAAACAAGCACAGACACACGCTGTGCTCTGTGGAAGCAAAGTTACATAACTCTCCTATCAGTTCTGCAGCAGATACAGACTCATGTCATTTTACAGCCATTTAAATGTTGTCATCAACAGACAGTATCAGACTCAGATGTCGGTCTGGCTCCAGGACCAACCTGCACAGGTCGTCACGGCGACAGAAACTCTGCTGGTGGAGGCAGTTCGGTTGGAGTCCCTCCATGTCCTGGTAAGAGCAGGAGGGTACGATGGTCTTCCTCCTCCTCTCTCCACACAGGGAGTTGGTGCAGGGGCAGAAAAGTACGCCCAGGCTGTACTCCTCAGGGACCCGCTCCAGGAAGCGCCGCAGGGCCCTGTGACACTTGTGCTGGTTGCACCGGTTGGAGCCGGGAACCCGCTTGGTGCAGGCCAGGACGTACTCGGACCGCAGGGAGCCACACTTCTCATACAGGCCACAGTCCTGTGCCGCCTTCAGGCACTGGTTCTCACCGTCCAGTTGCATGAAAGACGAGGCTGAGCAGCGGAGGAGACGGTGAGTCAGCAAAAAAAACACAATAAATAACAACAATCAACAATATATATAACAAAATATAGCAAATCTACACTTAAAGAATCGTCACTAGCACTTATTGCTGCGCTAACACTTCTTATCGCACTTAACCTTGATTGTTCCCCTTTCTGTAAGTCGCTTTGGATAAAAGCGTCTGCTAAATGACTAAATGTAAATGTAAATGTAACAACAACAACAATTATCATAAGAATACAGTGAAGCAGAAAGGTTAAAGGTAGCAGCTTGCACAGTAAACCAAAGAAACTAAAGAATCAGGCTGAATCCAGGTGGATTTGTTCAGACCGTGTGACCTGTCACAGTCTCGGTCTTTTGGGTCTGGATTCTGTGATCATTCACATCAATCGTCACTATGACCTGGTCAGCAGAGGTTGGACCAACCGAGACACTGGTGAGCCAGTCCTCTGGCCCCACTATAACTGACTGCTTAGGGCTCCACAGAGGTGCAGTGTCCAGGTGTCAAATCCAGCTCAAACCCTACATCACATCCAGTCTGCTCCTAATACTTCAAAAACCAGACTAGTTAAAGAAATGAATCTAATCTATACCACAATACCCAGCACCACTGAGCTGAGGCCACAGGAACAACCTGGGATGAAATGTAGGTCCTGAGATGACAACAGTAGTGTCCCCATGGTCACTAGTCACCGTATCTGTATTGACTGATATGTACTGATTATCATGTCTCAGGTTATTGATTCACTGAGCTGTTATCCTGGTGTGTATTTGTTTGACTGGTGAGACAGAACTATAGAGCGTCTGCTATTAATCCTCCAAGTGTGACAGTGATGGATACTGACTCAAATCATAACAAGGACTGTTTGTGTGTCAGAGTGTGTGTCTATGTGTCAGAGTGTCTGTGTATGTGTGTGTCAGAGTGTGTGTATGTGTGTGTGTGTGTGTGTGTGTGTGTGTGTGTGTACTTGTACTTGCTGCACAGTAAGGACCAAAAAAAGTATTTTACTATCAGAGTGAGGACATTTTGGGAAAGTGAGGACATTTTGGCCGGTCCTCACTTTTTGAGACACCTTAAAATCACATTTTGAGGGTTAAGACTTGGTTTTAGAGTTATGGTTAGAATTAGGTTTAGGTTAAGGTTAGGGTTAGGCACTCAGTTGTGATGGTTAAGGTTAGGGTAAGGGGCTAGGGAATGCATTATGTCAATGAGTGTCCTCACAAAGATGGAAGTACAAGTATATGTGTGTGTGTGTGTGTGTGTGTGTGTGTGTGTGTGTGTGTGTGAGTGTGTGTGTGTGTGTGTGTGTGTGTGTGTGTCAGAGTGTGTGTGTGTGTGTGTGTGTGTGTGTCAGGGTGTCAGAGTGTGTCTTACCTGCCACTAAAGATGCCATGCGAGTATCCATTGGGGTGTCCTCATAGGGAGATATTTCTAGCTCATCCTCTCCTGGAGAGAAGGAGACACAAACAGCTGAGTGACAGAGATGCTCACCTGATCTCCCTCCAACACGAGCAGTGATACTGTCTCCACAGCTGAGCTGATACACTGCTCATGTTCTCTGTGAAGGTGGTAAGGTGTTCAAACACCACCGCAGGTCATTTTAGAAAAGTCTTCTGGGAAACATCAAACAGCTAAAACAGAAGAGACTGACCCTTGTGGAACACTGTACATCTTCCCTGAGGAAACAAGGTGGCTGGAAACAAACCCTGACCCAGTCTAGAACCAATGCTGCAGAACCTGAGACATAAACCTCTGCACAAAGAGCTGATGACTAACTGGAGTGAAGAGCCAATAAAAAACATCTAATATGATTTACACTCTGTAAAACCTCTGACAGAGAAGATGAAGCAGCTGCTCAAACATTTCAGCGTTTCTTCCCGTCATCAAGAGTCTTTTCAGGGAAACCTGAAATCTGACAGAGGAGAGACACTGAACTCCTCAACCTCGTTACAATAGGAAGTAGTTTGGTCATAGATCCAACTGAAAGGTGCCGTCTGGAAACTGGTCAGTGTTCAGGTGATCTGGTCATCACAGAGTCAGTGAAGGACTCATCAACAATGACAGTACGACATCACCTTCACCTCTCTGTCCTTTAACTCTGTCAAGACCAGACCAGACCAGATCAGATCAGATCAGACAAGATCAGACCAGACAGATAAGACCAGACCAATCCAGACCCGCCAGATCAGACCAGATCAGATCAGATCAGATCCCCCAAATCAGTCCTGACTAGACCAAACCAGATCAGACCACACCAGATCAGATCACATCAGACCAGACCCCCAGATCAGACCAGACACCAGACCACATCAGATCAGATCAGCTCAGCTCAGATCACAGTACAAAATAAATGTAAAATGAATATATCAAACACTAAAAAAAAAAAATTAAAAAGATAAATAATATAGTATAGAGATATAGTATGTACAAATAGATATAAAAATATAAATATGTTAAATAAGATGAGGAACACTGCACAGTTTTCAGCAGGAGGAGGGACAGACCTGGTCTTTGGTCTGAGGAACAGACCTGGTCTGAGTGGTCTGAGGGACAGACCTGGTGTGCGTGGTCTGAGGAACAAAACTGGTCTGTAGTCTGAGGAACAGACCAGGTCTGTGGTCTGAAGGTTGTTCTGTCAGGTCGTTCTGTCAGGTGGTTCTGTCAAGTCATTCTGTCAGGTTGTTCTCTCAGGTGGTTTGTCAGGTGGTTCACTCAGGTTGTTCTGTCAGGTGATTCTGTCAGGTGGTTCTGTCATGTCCAGGGTTTCCCACACATAAACTTTACTTGGTATATTGACAGCTGCCCAAGTATAATTGGCAACGCATTTCACCTAATACAATTGGCAAACAGATTTATCTTTGTTTTTAATTTGTTCAAAAGTTGCCTCCCTGTAAGCTTACCTTTGCTTTAACCGTGTCTCATAACGTTGGCTTACGTTGGCTTGTCTGTGACTATCATGTAGCCTAGGCTCCTCTTTGTTCGGTGAGTGTGGAACTTTATTACAGTGGTCCGCATGTAGCCTGTACGATAGAAGTATTACGCCCCTGCTGGCTCAGCAGTTGAGATTGTCACTGGTGAACATGAGACCTGCTGAGTTTCTTACAGACAATATGCTATTCAAATCAAAATGAAACGAGTCCTTATTGGAAGGAAGAAAGAAAACAATGCCCCATGTCATACGCATCTTTGTTTAGCATGGATCCATTCAGTTGTTTTAAGCTCGCAGGACCCTCTTCCAGTTTCTTTTTGGTCAATTTACTCTGAGCTAGAATATCAATAAAATGCTCAAAAGGGGGACTACGGATGCTGCAATAATGTCTATGTTTTGAAAAGTGGAGCCTACGTGTTCACAACAAGATCTTTTCAGAAACAAGTTTGGTGATCGCACACCTTTTTTGCCCCACTGCCAACCAGCCCTGGCTACTAATCATACTAATCATATCATATTGATAAAACACTCTGCACGTAAATGTTGCAATGGCCCACTAATGATTTTAACTTGGCGAGATACATTCTAGTGGGAAAGAAACACATTTTAACTGAAGAGACGTAGGTTTTACTAGAGAAGATACATTCCAGCAGAAATACAATTCTGAAGAAGACAGAAGTTGAATATTGTAGACCAGAGGAGTTGCAGGCAAGGTAAGTTGCAGCTGTTTTAATCCATATACCCTTGTCGGTCTATGAGGGAGAGTTTAGGGGACTGACCGGCTACACAGCTGTGTATGTTATGACTTCAAAACAACAAATGTTTGATTGCATGACATGTCAAATCACACAGGAGCAGGTTTATAGCTTAAGTTCACTATCATCTCGCATGCATTTTACAGACATGAGCATCACAAATTATTTTAAGGGAATACGGCGTGAGGAGACGGTCCCCCCACCACCACCACCGCCAAGTATATCCCAGATCTGTGGGAAACACTGAGGTTGCTCTAAACACTATGGCCAAACTCTGACTTTTTTGCTCTGTGACTTTCCGGATTCAATTTGTTTCCCTGTGCTTTTCCTAGTCTCGTGGTTCCTGTCTGGATTTTGGTTTTCCTGCCCTGCTCCATGGATTCCTGTTTGTATGCCAACCTCTGCCATCATCATTCATCACGGTCACCAGCCCTATTCCCCTACTCCCTACAGGATTTAAAATGAAAGACTTATTTTTCACTTCTACCCTCTGCACTGCTTTGTGGGTCCCAATCTAGTCAAAGAACCTCACAGAGTCTCACCATGCTCCACCTGAATGTTACCATCACCTCTGAGACACAGCTGAGTGAGTCAGAGTAAAATGAGGCTACACAAGAACGTGTAGCACGTTTCATCAGACTCCTCTCCACATCCACTCTACCTGCTCAGGTAGGCTACAGGTAACATGATCTAATGATCCAGGTGTTTCTTCTTATCACTCTGCCTCTGACACCTCATCATGTGGACAGGATGAAGGATGAGACGAGGGTGAGACTGACAGAAAGTCAACCACAGTCCTCATGTGATTGGATGTAGCTTTTGTCTTGATTGACGAGTGGACTAGTCATTTGTTCCTCAAATAATTGAAATACACTCCAGAGAACAAATTCAATCAGGAATGTAATGGCATGTAAAGTGTTTATGTATGTAAATCCTATCCCAGGCTATATATTTATTGTAATGACACGGTAGAGCAGCCAAGCAGCGTCAGGAGCTGAAGAGTGTGTAATTACACTAATGCTCTGCTGACTAATAGGCCACAGGGGAGAGAGTCTGCTGGCTACTGCAAGCTCACTTACTGAGTGTGTGTGTGTGTTTGTGTGTGTGTGTGTGTCCAGTGTGAGCTCTTTGTGACTGAGGCTGGTTTGGGATTATGACACATTTATGGTTAATATTAGATTATGTATTTACAGTAGTAAGTGATCCTCATTAAAACAATCAGACATCTGTTCTACATGTTGTTGAGTTGTTGTATTGTGTCGTTTGAGTGTTGAGTTGTGTTCTCTCATCATCACAAATGTTTCCATCAATTCTCAAACAGAAATCAGTGATTTTAATCATGGTAATGCTCCGTTTCATTGGTCGCCTGTCAGTGATGTTATATCCTCTCTGCTCATGTGTCAGCGTTGTGTTTGTCTGACAGAAGCTTAAACTGACTTTGATCCAGTTTGAAGTCTCATGTTTCAGAGCCTCTTTTTCCTCCTTGGTGGTTTTCAGCCCTATATTTGAACCAGATGAAGGATTTTAGTTGTCGGGCGTCTGGATCTGAAGTTATCAGAGAAACAAGCTGAGGAAATGTTAGACAGTTCAGCTACAGCCTATCAGAGACGTCCTGTGTCACTGAAGACCAATCACTGACTTTAAATGTGAAACTGTTTGATTGAGTGTTTTTACTGGTTCTAAACAGCTGCTCTGTTTGTTGAGGAGAGTAGGAGACCTCTGTGGAGAATTCAGCTCCAGGTCAAAACCTCCTGAACCACTGACACTGAAGAATCCAGACCAGGAGAAGACTACAACTTCCATTTAATTGATTTGAATTTGAATGATTTAAAGACCCTTGGTTTTTAATCACACATTCACGTAGACAACAGAATGTATACAGGATACATGAGGCAGCCATCGTGCGCTGGCGAAGGCATGGCCTGGTTAAAAGCAGATGTATCTCCACCTTTAGGGGTTGATCGATTATCAGCCTCTCTCTGTATATTTCACCTCTGGGCCAAATCATATTCATGACATGAATTTCCACTGATGCTGATGCTGTTTAGCTGTATGTTGATGTGAGACGTTCAGAATAACTGAACGGTTTCTTCATCCTCTTGAGGTAAATCAGTCATTTGTGACATGAGTCTAAAAAAATACAATCTGACCTTTATTGAGTTTATTGAGACTTAAACACTCACCACAGCACTGTGTATTAATCCATCGCTGAAAATAGACTGAGCCTTTTATAGAAATTCAGTTTAAATCAGTTTTTCTAATTGACATCGTTGTGGATGGAAACCCAGCCACCCCCCACCCCACCCCCCACCCCACCGACCTGGTAGCAGTCGGACCCTCCAGTAAATGCGCAGGCACTGCTCCTCCTTGCGGTAGCCGCGCTGACACTTGCAGGTCAGCAGAGCAGGGTGTTTGGCGAGCAGAGCATCCTGTCTCTCCAGGCACTCAGCGGCCACCTGCTCCCCCAGCGGCGACACCGCCGCGTCAGCCGCACACAGCTCTAAGCCCCGGTACAGAGCCTCACACCGGGGGTCGGCGGAGCAATCCCGATGAGCTTCAACACAGTCAGTGGGAGGGAAGGGAAAGATGGGAGCTGAGGCCGGCAATGCATCTAAGGGAGGACAGAGATGGATGACATGTCAGAGGAGTAAGGGTCGTGAGTCCTGAGAGGGACAGACAGACGTTAATGTTCAGAGACACAACCTGAAGCTTTGTCCTGTGACACATCATCAACCAGGAAACAAGTCCAGTATTGTGTTCAGGTTCTGTCGAAGTGACACTGCTGCATTTCTGACAGTTTGAGCAGCCTCCAAACATCCAACGCTCCAGCCAATCACCTGTCTGCTTTGTGGTGCAAAGCAGACAGGCAGCCTCGCCTCCACCCACAGCGTCCCGTTAAAGGCAGCATCTTCCTCCTTTGATAGACTGATAAAACCCAGGTACAGTTTTCCTGCATGGAGCTACTGATGAGTCTATGACCCTTCTGTCTCCACGTGTCTCCACGTGTCTCCACGTGTCTCCTGTTTCCTCCTGTCTCAATCTGCCTCCACCTGTCTCCTGTCTCCACCTCTCTCCACCTCTCTCCACCTGTCCCCTCCTGTCTCCTCCTGACACCACCTTTCTCCTGTCTCCTGTCTTCACCTGTCTCCACCTGTCTGTGAGGCTGCAGCAGCGGGAGGAAGGAGAGTCTGTGGTAAAATCCAGTGGCAGATATTCACAGAGGAGCAGAGGAGTTGTGTGAGGACAAATGTCACACAGGGAGGAGAAATAAGGAAACGGAGAGATAGATGGAAACTGAGCGAGGTGGGAGAGAGCGAGCAGGCGAGAGACATAGAGGCAGAGTCAGAAAGCGAGCGCTTCAATGTGAACCTTGATGGGTTGGACACGCGCACAGTATGAGGCACAATCAGAATGCAGCACCGAAAATGATGTTCTTAGAGACACACAAAGATGAGCGGACACACAATCACAAAAACAACACACACACACACACACACACACACACACATACACACACACACACGGCTGCCCTGAGGACCCTTTTATGTGTGTGTCCTGCTGGGAGGGAGACTGTGAGGCACAGAACCCATCATTATTACCAGAACACAATACTGCACAACCAGGGGGAGGGAGTGAGGGGGCAAAGCAATCTGTCTGGCACACACACACATACACACACACATACACACACACACACACCAGAGTCAGAATAAAGTGGCTGATGCAGCATAAACAGCTTCACATTCAGCAGCTGATCAGTTGACAGTATGTAAATTGAAAACTGAGTCTGTTGATGAGAGAAACATAAAACTGCTATTACATCAAACCCCACCTCAGCCCCGTCCCCTCCATCTGCTGCTCTGGAGATGTTTCCACTCTAGACTATTATGATGTTAGCAGCTCCCTGTGTGGTCAGTCTCTCTCTCTCTCTCACACACACACACACACACACACACTGCTTTCAGTTACTCTTCCACACACCTCTGATCAGTCCAATCCACTGCTACACAATTTCAGACAAACGGCAGAAGATGTCTGATTTCAAAATAACAGCCCAGTGAATTCAGTGAGTCAGGGGGGTAGTGCTCCACAGCAAGTGTTGACTAATTGTCTAATATTTTCAAATGGTAAATGGACTGCTCATATACTGCTTTTCCAGTGCTATTGACCATTAAAAGCGCTTTACAATGTAAGCCACATTCACCCATTCACATACACAGTCATACAGCACTTACATCTACACATGGAGCACTTCTACCATTCACACACACTCATACACTGATGGAACAGCCATCAGAGGCAGTTTGGGGTTCAGTGCCTTGCCTAAGGACACTTTGACATGTGGACTGGAGGAGCAGGGGATCGAACTGATAAGTGGATGACCTGCTCTACCACCTGAGCCACATCCACCCCAAGGTTGTCACTTTAGGTTTAGTCCTAATATCAAAAGTTCAAAAGTTTAGTGCGGACTGTAGTGGACTGTAGTGGACTGTAATAGGCTGTAGTGGACTGTAGAAGACCAAACTGGCTGCTGCTTCTGGACCATCTGTAAGCGTTTCACTGTGAGTGAAGGGAGGTCTGTCAGAAGAGGTGAGAGAGAACCAGGACCTGGACCAGGATCTGGGTGAAGTACTGAATCAGGTCAGACCTGATGTTTCTGATGTTTTACAGAACAAAGAGTCAGGACCTAGAGACAGACAACATAGTCTCAGAAGGAGAGCTGGTCCTCAAACATGATTCCAGGTTTCTCTGGACCCTGGCTGGGGTCAGAGATGAAGAGGAGATGATGATGTTGATATGATGATGAAGAGACTGATGATGATGAAGGTCTTAGAGTCAGTCTTAGAGAGGTTCAGTTCCTTCATCCATGAGGACATATCAGAAAGACAGACTGAGATCCATAGAGACAGACTGACGTCCATACAGACACAGGCTGAGGTCCACACAGACAAACTGAGGTACACACAGACAAACTGAGGTCCACAGAGACAGTAAAGTCGTCTGGTGGGAACACCAGGTAAAGCTTGGTGTTGTCTGCATAGCAGTGACATGAGAAAACATGAGAGGATAACTGGACCCGAGTAGGAGGAGGTTATTGTAAAGAGGAGGTGCTTTTTGTAAAGAGGAGGAGGTTATCTGCAGCATCATATTTAAAGTGCCTGTCTCTTCATGTTGGATCCCATCTCCGTCTGGTGTTCAGGCTCTGACAGTGAAGTGACCAGGTCCAGATCAGCTGTGCGGGTGGTGCATTTGTGGTTGTGGTCCTAGTGTGAGGATGATTCAGGTGCACAAGGAAGACAAAAGTGCAGAGCAGCTGTCCAATGAAAAAAGAGTATTTGTGTGGTGTCAGTTTCAGAAAAAGTCTCCTCTCTTTTCACGATCAAACACATACAGACAGTTTCATTTTCCATCCATTTTCTTCCGCTTATATGAGGTTGGGTCACGGTGGCAGCAGGCTAAGCAGAGAATTCCAGGAATCCCTCTCCCCAGCAAACACTTTCCAGCTCCTTCTGGGGATCCTAAGGCATTCCCAGGCCACATGGGATATATAATCACTCCAGCCAGTTTTGGGTGGGGCCTGGGGCCTCCTTCCAGTTGGATATACCCAGAAAACCTCCAAAGGGAGGCACCCGGGAGGCATCCTTACCAGATGCCCGAACCACCTCAACTGGCTCCTTTTGACATGAAGGACCAGCTCTACTCCGAGATCCCCCCGGATGTTCAAGCTCCTCACCTTATCTCTAAGGCTGAGCCCAGCAACCCTACGGAGGAAACCCATTTCTTTTGGTCTCTACCCAGAGCTCATGACCATAGGTGAGGGTTGGAATGAAGATCAACTGGTAAATCGAGAGCTTTGCCTTCCAGCTAAGCTACCTCTTCACCACAACAGTCTGGTACAAGGTCCACATTACTGCATTATTGCTTTTGTTAATGACAATAAAGATTTAGTCCCAGTTAATGTTAATGACCTTGTTTCCTCTCGTCAATGGGGAGAAAAGCCGTTGACATTTTGTCACAATTATCATTGACACCACTCCTCAGCACCAGACCGTGACGTCAGCAGTCACTGTATGTGCACCATTGTAGAGTTTCCCTATGACTGTTGAACAGGTTGGGAAATGAGAGGACATTCACCAACAGTTCAGCTTAGTGTAAAGACAGGAAACAGAGACACAGTTCATCTGACTGTCCAACAAAATCCTCCTTCAGCTGCTCTAGAGATCACTAAATCACATATCTTCAAATCACAAACTACTGAAACATTAAACAGAAACATGAAGACAAAACAATAAACTTGGTTCAGGAGAGAGTTTATCTGCAGCAACAAACAAGTAAACGAATATCCTGGTTTTTCCATCAATACATCATCTAATACTTTGATGCTTATTTTTCTACACTGTCACTAATCACAGCAGCTTTTCTCCAGTGAACCCAGTGAAAGCAAAGCCCCAGACACACTAATACCACATCAAAAACATTGCTATCTGCTGGCCTTTACTAAGCCTCCTGCTGAGAACACAAGGAGGAACGACAGGTCCACAGTCACCGCACCAAACCTGGGCAGTGATGTCTCTGCTGACGACAATTATTAAACTTCTCCTCATTAAAACAACCACACCTCTCTTCTATATATTAACAAGTTGTGTTCTTACATCATCACAAATGTTTCCATCAATCCTCAAACAGAGAAATCTGTGATTTTAATCATAGTAACACTCCCTCTCATTGGTCACCTGAAGAGTGTCGGTATATCCCTTCAGGTCCTGGTAGGCGGAGTTAGCATTAGTGCACCTGGATCGCCTGGCCAGTCCATCCAGAATGAATTTCCTCTCTCTCCATCACTCCCTAACTGGATCTCCCACATGCACCACGTGGCTTCTTATGTTTGGTTTGGTTTACAACACCACCTTTCATCCATCCACTTACTAACACCACTGACCTGCTGACTTCTCAGCTCACATCTGCACTTACTGAATTTGGTTTTTATTCATGTAAATAAATGTGAATTGTTCTTTATCTAAACGTCAGCCGTTAATTCCCTCCTTTGTCCTGGACTGGATCCAGGTCGTTACTCAGTGACCTGTCGATGTTGATGAGTTGCTGCAGTGTGTGTGTGTTTATATTTTTAGTCTTTATGTTGTTCATCTGGCAGGTCATCATTAACTGAGCAGCTCTGGAGTCATTGT
Source organism: Trachinotus anak (assembly GCF_046630095.1). Classification (NCBI taxonomy): domain Eukaryota; kingdom Metazoa; phylum Chordata; class Actinopteri; order Carangiformes; family Carangidae; genus Trachinotus; species Trachinotus anak. The sequence goes on from NW_027273872.1 coordinate 29,038,633, forward strand.
TTGTCTTATTCAGCAGCAGCTGACAACTGAAGGAAGTGAAGGAAATGTGCCAGAGTGAGACAGCCTGCACACATGGCAGCGACTAAAGCCAAACACTGAGGATGAGGCCTGATGAAGAACTCAGTGTGCCTCAGTCAGGTACAGGGAGCAGAGAGGGGTTGACACAGCTCTGACTTTAATATGAGATGTGGATGTAGATGGATGTGGTGAGAGGATCAATCCTCAAATACTGAAACTACAGATCCAAGAGGTTTCTGATCCAGGATCAGTTCTTAAAAGATCAATATAAAGTCTGAGATTTGAGATAAATGTGTATTTCATCATCAACAGAGACACAGTAGAGTAAGACCGCCAGCTCCAGGATCTGGTCTAAATAATATCTGGTTTATAGGGACTACTTCTCCTTCCGCCTGCCACAGTCACATGTATAAAAGCATAACTGAACAGTGTTGACAGTGATGATAACTGACTTCTAGTTTAGAACAGCAGCAACGCTGTGTGTGATGTGTGTGAGATGTGTGAATTTGTGTGTGATGTGTGTGACTGTGAGGACTGTGGCAACACCACAAGCCTCGTTAAGCCTGTGAGATTTAAAGACAGTACAGACCATGATGTGGTCTGAGGGAGACAGACTTCATCATCCAGACACAGACCATGGTCAGAGACTCACACCTGTTCACCACATTCTTACAGCCACTCACACTGATGGAAATAAATTTGTCAGATAATTAAATAAATATGATTTGAAATTAAGTGAGATTTGTGTTTGTATCAACAACCGTCAGTATCTCTTTGTTTTAACTATGACCTCCATCTCTCCTTGACCTCCATCCCTCCCTGACCTTCCCTGAGTACTTGTTCTGATGGTGGAAACAGGAGTTTGACGAACAGGATGCTGGATGGAAGTGTGACTCACTCTGCAGTTTGAACTGATTTTAAATCAGTTTTTCTTTCTGGAGCAAAACCCACAACTTCCAGTTTCACTTTTCTTCATGTCAATGAACAAAGATGTGAATGACTGACAGTGCTTTATTGCAGCCGCTCTTCATGTTGCTTGTGTTGTGTTAACAGATGCCAGCATCTCTGCTGCACCTCTCAGTGACAGGACTCAGGAAACAGTCTGTACAGGGCCATGCTGACCACACAGGGGCCTAGCACAGAGGTGAAAGGGTTGCTAACACAGCCTCACCACAGAGGATCATGAGGTGATGAACACGTATACGTGCCTCAGTTGTTCCAGAAGCTATCTGTCCCCAGGAGGAAGCAGCAGGGCAGATTAAACCACTGTGTGTGTTACACAGTTCCCATCATGTTCAGGTTTATCATTGTTTCCCTCTGATGGACGATGAACATCCAGATCACCCTCCTCTGCACATCAGCCCGGTGTGAGGCTCAGAGGAGGCTGTGAAGACGACCACTCACACTGAGTGCGTTTGTTTAACATTCAGTCGACAACTGGTGACCTGATGCTGCAGGTGAGTGTGAAGCTTTGTTTGAGAAACACACTCTGATCCAATCAGACTGACTGGTCACAGGGATACAGACATGATGTTTGAGCTGTTCTTTGGTCCAGGTCTGTGTAGGATCAGGTCCACATGAAGACAGTCACAGATTAATCTTATGACCCCTCTGTTCTGCAGCTGGCTGGTATCATGTTAAAGTCAGTATCAGCAGTGCACACCTATCCTCCCTCTGCCTCTCTCGATGGACCCAGACCAGGACTGACATGAATGGACTCAAATTAATAACCTACACTCTTTTCACCACTTGCTTGATTTTTCTACATATGTCCTGTGGTGCTAGATGGCTATATGCCACACAGTTGTTGGCTGGTGCCTTTAAGACTCCAGGTTGGTACCAACCAAGAAATTACAGCATGACCCCCACCACATGTTCAATGAACAAGATATACCATGTGTCCTATCAGTCCAAAGAATTCAGCAATGTTTCTATTTATTGATTAGGCACTGACCTCTCATCCTTATAATTACTATCAAGATCATAACATAGACAATGTATACTGCCAAACATTATCTATCTATCTATCTATCTATATATATATATATATATATATATATATATATATATATATATATATATATATATATATATATATATATATATTAAACAAAGACGTGTATTTCATTTGTGAAACAGGTGGATTGGCCTTTAGAGGTGGATTTTGTTACCTCTGGACAAAATGACAAAAAAACATTATGCTTCATAACCTTTTAGAGACAAGAGCAAAAGAGAAATAAAGGACAGAACTGGTGAGTTTAGAGATCAGTCAGAGGCTGAGCAACAGGCAATCTACACACACACACACACACACACACACACACACACGATCGCTAGCCTGTAACTATTAGCTAGTTTCTAACTTTAGCCTATAGTTACAGTTTAGCTAACTTATGTTAGCTAGTTTCTAACTTTAGCCTTTAGTCACAGTTTAGCTAACTAATTATAGCTAGCTGATACCACACCCTTGTATTGTCTTGTCATTTCATCACCAATATAAAATGTCATATATGATCTAATGTTAGCAAACACTGGTGCTCAGTCATGAGCAGTGGAACAATGGAGGATTAGCTGTTGCAGAGATACATGTCGTCATCCATATATAGTTTATTATTTCATGTTAATAGTTTTTTGTGTGTCTGTGGTAGTTTAGTGTTTTATCTTTTTGATATCAGCCTCTATGATAGACACCCTCTTTGTTTTCACTGAGGAAAAGTTTGTGAATTGAAGGCTCAGTAATTCTTGCAGCAGTGGTGGAAAGTACATTTATTCTCAGTACTGTACTTAAGTAGAATTTTGAAGCACTTGTACTTAACTTGAGTATTTCCATGCGATGCTATTTTACACTTCCACTCCTACATTTCAGATTGAAACATTGTACTTTCTACTCCACCACATTTATTTGACGGTTTCAGTTAAACAAGTAAGAAACGGTGAGGACTGTAACACTTCAGTTCACTGAGGCACAGGTCTGCCATGTTCTGGGTTCCCTTTCACCCTGGAGAAAAAGTCGACTCCCCTGATTGTCACTGTATAATTCACCCTCCGGGTACAGCCAACATTTGAACAGTTGGTTCACAGACTGTTTGAGGTCAAAACACACAGACTGGACTTGTGGATGTAAATAGAGGGTCAAAGTGAAACTGGGACATTCAGGTTTTATTCCAGAAGTAAGAAAACCTTGTTCAAAACCCTGTGGACATAACATTTCTAAAAATCTCAGTGTCACATTGACTGTTTCATATTTAGATGAGAACAACAGTTTTTTTTTGGAGGAAAGATTGAATATCACTCTTTATTCATTATCTATGGTTTTCATGGCCTTTACTTTTCTCATCAGCCCATGAGATTCTCAGGCTAAAGGCCAACTCAACAGAAGATTCTGTGAGGAAGATGAGGGCTGCCACTTTGCTGAGACGAGTCTGTGATGACACCACAGAGAGTTTAACTACAAAGTTAAAGTCTCTGACAGAACTAGTTAATATCTGAAAAATGTCATAAGAAGAGAGCTTTGGGGAGTTTTATGGATGTGGATAAAAGCAAGTCGCAGTGACATACCTTCACTGCCAAGCTTGTGGTTTTGTGTTGGGAGCTGTAGTTTTTCCTGTGCTCACAAAGTTGCCTGTGAAAATCACAAAGGTTTAAATTTCTCTTAGCAGAGCCAGGAGCACATTCATTTTTTTCATCAGGACCAATGAAATGAAAGACAGTACTGACTCACAGAAGCTAGTGGAACAGAGGCTGGTCCAGGCATGATGGTATCTCTGTTAGTTCTGAGCGAGGTGAGCTGATGGGAAGATATCTGTTCTTCTGCTGAACCAGTTAGCTCCGGCCTGTTTCCTCACTGTAGCCTTCAGTCTGTCCTGAAGAAATAGCTGCTCCAAGGATGTGTTGTAACCTCTGGTCTTATAAAGCTGAAGCTGGTGCTGACAGGAAACCAGGTTGAGCAGCAGAGAAACTTACAGATAAAATCTTAAATGACTCCACTTCATGAATGAAGAGACGAGAAGTGAAGCTGCTCGGAGGAAATAATGGAAAGTTTGAGCTCAGTAGACACACTCCACAGAGAAACACACTCCACACGCACACAGTGGGTACATCTGTTGCTAACTGCAGCTAACATCTGTACAATTGGATGTTTGGGAATAAACAGCCTAGAAGGAGTGGGCAATGCAAACTAAGATGAGAAACGACCCCAAGTCCCAACCATATGAGAAAGAAAACAACAGACACAAATAGATTCTGGTCGGTTTCAGATCAGAGGCTGAGCTGCAGCTCACAGTCCAAACAAGGTCAGCACATCAGGTATTAGCTAGCTCATGTAAAAATTAACACTAAAGGAAATAATACGAAGTTAAAATTAATCACACACATACACCAAACATACACCTGACAACAGTAATGTGTCATCTTTTTTTTCTTTGGGTCTGTATAATTTTCTTTCACAGAGGACAGATGAACCGACAAATACACATGAGCTGTGATTCAACTGCAATACATCACCTGAAGCTACTTCAACTATAAAACAGTTCGTCTTCTAATAATGATGCACTTCACCATCATAAATAATTAGTAACTTAATTCTGAGGCAGTAATATAATCTCCATAAAAACTACTCCTGGCTTTTACAGTGTATTTTACATCATGTGCCACAGGGCTGGATTTAATGTGGAGGCTGCTGGATTAGTTCAGAGCACAAAGCTCAACGGTAATCCACAGTGATTCTCTTCTATTATTACAGCTGCACAGTTTCACTGACTTACCTGAATATAGTATACATATACTGTATACTGGCTTTTGTTTTCAGCTCTTATCCTTCTCTCTGTTCTAATGTCTTCCTCTTATATTTGGCACAGAGAAACTGGCTGTGGTGGAGAAACAAGGTCTGTGTTTCTGTGGTTCTGTGGGTGAAAGTATTCCCTCCACTGTGATGAGAAGTGGAAGTGGTGTGCTTAGGACAAAGGCAGGAATCAGTGGTCGGTTAGAAGGAGAAGTGATGGCAACCACAGCCAAGTAAACAGACAGAGAAATGACACCTGGAAAAAATACATCTCAGCAGTGACTACATTGTTTGCTGGAAAATATACTGTTGCATTGATGAGTGCTGAGGATCAAGATACAGAACAGACATAATCACACAGACTCTCACTGAAATGCCCTTTCGGTTTCAGATGGTTGGAGTCAACATTTGGAGACTGAGATAATCAGTAAGTGACCAGGAAGGTGTTCAAGTTCAATTATTCATTAGCACTTTACTGTAAAGCTGAAGTAGAGCTTTGGTATCTAAACATGCAAAGTCACATGCAGCTGACTCATGTCTCCAAAAGGTCTTCAGACATCTTCAGTAGCCTTTGACCTACTACAGCAATGTTACAGTAAGATACACTGATGTGGGTTTAATGAATGACCATGTTTCATGTTTCACTTATACAAGAGAAAAGTCTTCAGTAATTAGGACTCTCCTCCTCATGGAAACTTTCCAACAGGATGTGCCAGAGGATTTCCTATCCTCAAAAAGTATTTTTCTCAGAAACAGCTGTTGGAAAAGGTGGATCATCCTACAATCAAGGTTGTCCTACAGTCAGGGCCATCTTAAAATTAGGGTCTTCCTGCCGCCAGGGTTGTCCTACATTCAGAGTCGTCTAATAATCAGGGTCATCTTCTAATCAGGGTCATCTTATTATCAGGGTCGTCCTACAGTCAGGGTTGTCAAATAATCAGGGTCATCCTACAGTCAGGGTTTCATGCAGCTGACTAATTTCTCTAACTCATTTACATTTATAATTACTCATTTGGCAGATCATTTTATCTAACAAGGAAGGACAGGAGTAATGCTTCAGTCCAGTGGGAAACCATGTAAGTATTTAGTACTACATCTATTTAATAAGTGCAGGGAACAATGTAGGGTCATCTTCTAATCAGGGTCATCTTATTATCAGGGTCGTCCTACAGTCAGGGTTGTCAAATAATCAGGGTCATCCTACAGTCAGGGTTTCATGCAGCTGACTAATTTCTCTAACTCATTTACATTTATAATTACTCATTTGGCAGATCATTTTATCTAACAAGGAAGGACAGGAGTAATGCTTCAGTCCAGTGGGAAACCATGTAAGTATTTAGCACTACATCTATTTAATAAGTGCAGGGAGATTATATAAGGAAGTGCACCAGAAGCGTATAGGAAATGCTAGTTTAGACATGTTAAGTTTTTTAGGAAAGGAGATGCTCTCAGAAGAGATTAGTTTTCCAGATATTCTTGTGTGGTGACCAGGCTTTTAGGTTAACCAATTGATACACTCTAACCTTAGCTCAGTGTTGCGCCACCCTGGGAATTTCACCCAGGGAATTATTACAATCTTAAGGCACTCAGATCCGTCATACAACAGGGCAGAGACGAGGTACAGTTACAAAATTACAGATTATAAAACACAGAACTAAAAAGGCTGGCAGGTGGAAGCGAACAACCGATAACCCTCCGCAAGGCAAGGCAGTCCAAAACGGGGCGACAGTCCAACAGGCCAAGCTGTGCGGCAAAAGAAATTCGGCCCCCAAAAATACAGCAATTCTCTAGACAGGGCAATCCTCTAAAGTCAGAGTAGTTCTCTAGAGGCAAAGCAATTCCCCGTAGGCAAAGCAGCAGTGGTTGAGCGGGCAGTTAAATGTTACAGTCTTCCCCCCCAGTAAAGCGGTTACCAATCCAGCTGCTTCCGTCCACACACGCAGGAGAGGGGAAGAAACCAAGGCAGCGCTTTTTCTGTGGCGGCGACCGGCAAACACACACCGTTTGCCACATGCACAGCGCAGCAACAGCTCAGTGCATGAAACAGAGGACCTGTTGTAGGGCAGTGTTATGCAACCAACAGTACCCCTGGCGGCACGGATGTATACGCTCTTGCTTCAGGTGACATGCTTTGGTCCTGTTATGTGCACAGCCTGTGAATACACGTTACTGAGAGACACAGCTCGACTCTGTCTGTTATTTACGCACCTACACCTGTAACATGGTGTCAGAAGCTTGCACTGGAACCCAGAATGAGTGTAACGTTGCTTGTTGCTGGAACGGCGTGCTTTTATTTGTTTTGATAGGCTTAGTTAGAAGTTTCAGTTAGCCTGCTAGCATTAGCATCGCGTCGAGACGATGGCTTCCAACATTCCTCCACCGGAGCCCATGAAGATGACCAGGGAACTTCACAGCAACTGGGTTAACTTTCGCTTGGAGTTTGAGGATTATTTGCTTGCGACCGGGCTCGACAAGGCAGAGAAGCCGGTGCAGGCAGCAACGCTCAGGAGGCTAATGGGGAAGGACTGCCATCATGTTTACAAGCACAACCTGGGACTCACAGCGGAAGAGCAGGAAGACGCGGGAGCGATACTCAACAAACTGGGACAATACTTCACACCCACCAGAAACGTCATCTTTGAGAGGTATGTTTTTGGCAACCTGAAACAAGAGGAAGGAGAACCTGTGGATGCTTTTGTTACAAGACTGAGGGAGAAAGCTGCCACATGTGAATATAGAGCTATAAGAGACGAGCTCGTTAGGGACAGGCTTGTGCTTGGAATAACTGATGAGGGGGCCAGACGACGCATGCTAAGAGAGAAGGACCTTAAATTGGAGGGGGCTATTGACATTGGCCGTGCAGAGGAGGTGCTGGACAATAAGTTAAAATCCATGTCACTCAGCAGCTCCGTGCCTGGGGAGAGCGTCAATGTGGCATATGGACAGTGACCAGGACGGAAACCTACCAGCAGGCCATCCGAGTCCACCGACACATCTGCACAGCCACAAAGAGGCACAGGTGACTGCAAGTACTGTGGCACACTGCGCAGACGGGGGCGAGACCTATGCCCCGCGTTTGGAAAGTCATGTCACCTGTGTGGCACCGCTAATCACTTTGCCAAGGTATGCATGAAAAGAGGCCAGCAAGCACGTCAGTTGAATGCTGTGGATGACCCACTGCTAGTGGACCCGAAGGACAGCGACCGCGATGAGAGAGATGTGTACACAGCTGAGAGCGTGGGGGCAGTGAACACTGAAGGAAAAAAGTGGTTTGTAAACCTACCACTGCACAGAGGGGTCCAGCGATGCCAGCTTGACTCTGGAGCCACCTGCAATGTGATGAGCATTAAAGACAAGATTAGACTGGCACCAAGAGCGCCTCTTCAGAAAAGTCTCACCAGACTGAGCCTCTACTACAGTGAGTGGATGAGCTCAATGGGCGTTTACAGCACACAGTGTGTCATCAGAGGCAGGGCACACAAACTGGACTTTGAGATTGTGCGCACCAGTCAGAAGCCCTTGCTTTCAGGGGAGACATGCGAGAGACTTGGCCTGATACGTTTCACCATCCCCGATGAGCTGAACAAAGTGGAGCACTGCAAGACAGGTGAACTAACCAAAGACTGTCTCATTAACACTTACAATGACGTGTTCACCAGCCCAGTTGAGTCACTGCCAGGCGATGTTCACTTTGAGTTGTATAGCACTGTGGCGCCTGTCCAGTGCGCACCAAGGAATGTTCCTCAAGGCGGCTGTTAAGGCGCAGCTGGACCGATATGAAAAGGATGGACACTTAACCACAGTCACTCAGCCTACAGACTGGATTAGCAATTTGGTCATAGTGAAGAAACCGGACAAGTTAAGGCTTTGCATCGACCCTAAGCCCCTTAACCGCGCCCTGAAAAGGTCCCATTACCTCATTCCCACTTTAGATGACGTGCTATACAAGCTGCCAAAGGCACGTATCTTCACCCTGGTGGATGCGTGTGACGCATTCCTGCAGTGCCGCCTGGATGAGGAGAGCAGCTTGATGACAACATTCTGGACGCTGTGGGGTAGAAAGCGATGGCTGAAGCTCCCTTTTGGCGTGTCAGTTGCACCGGAGCTGTATCAGAGGAAATAACATGAGCTGCTGACCGGTTTGAAAGGGATTGAGCCCATAGCCGATGACATCCTCATAGTCGGCTGTGGGGACGAAGAGGAGGAGGCTGTTCACGACCACGATGCAAATCTCTTGGCTCTGATGGATAGATGCAGGGAAGTGAAGCTGAGGCTGAGCATAAAAAAGCTGCAGTTTCGAGTGAGGGAGGTCCGCTTCCACGGCCACGTACTGTCAGCAGAGGGCCTCAAGGCTGACCCCGAGGAGGTCAGGGCGGTCCTGGACAAGCCAAACCCCACAGATGCAAAAGGGGTTCAGCGGTGTGCCGGCTTTGTTAACTATTTGTCAAGGTTCATGTACCACTTGTCGGAAGTGTGTTAACCGCTGAGGAGGTTGCTGGACAAAGAAGTGCCGTGACACTGGTTGCCCAAACATGATGCTGCCATGAAAGAAATCAAGGCGCTGGTCACAGCGGTGCCAGTTCTGCGCTACTATGATGTCAGCAAGCCAGTCACGATACAGAGCGACTCCAGTTAGACGGGGTTGGGTTGCTGTCTGCTTTAAGGGGGACAGCCGGTTGCGTTTGCCAGACGGAGCAGAACTACGCACAGATCGAGAAGGAGTGCTTGAGCATTGGATTCGCTTGTCAATGCTTCCACTACTACTTATATGGGAGGGGTGATGTGACTGCAGAGACCGACCACCGCCCACTAGTGTCAATCTTCACTAAGCCCCTTCTCAGTGCACCAAAGCACCTTCAAAGCAAGCTCCTTACACTCCAGAACTACTGCCTCATGGTGGTGTATAAGCCAGGCCCTGAAATGTATATCAGTGACACACTCAGCAGGGCTACCACCCCGCCACAGAGAACGGACTCTCAGTACAGACGTGACATGGTCTGCAGCATGCAGCAGGAGCAGTATGACGTGGCAGCCATTCGGCAAGCAGACTACCTGAACGTCACCAGCCAACACCTCGCACAGATTCGACGACACACAGAAGAGGATGTGTGTCTTCAAACACTCAAGTCGGTTGTGCTGGGGGGATGGCCAGGACACAAAGAGGAGAGTCCCAGGGCCATCAGAGAGTACTGGGCCATCAGGGATGAAATTAGCGCACAGGACAGTATGCTTTTTAGGAGCCAGCGTGTCATCGTTCCAAAAGCTACACATCCTGAGATGCTGAGACGGATCCACTACAACCACGTGGGGGGTGAGGCTTGCTATCGACAGGCCCGTGATACTCTCTACTGGCCTAATATGCAGGGGGAAATTAAAGACTATGTGCAGCAGTGCTCAGTGTGCAACGAGTATGCACATGAGCAACAGAAGGAGACGATGATGTCACACCCGCTCCCCACGTGTCCTTGGCAGCTGGTGAGCATTGACCTGTTCAGCTACGCAAGGCAGGACTTCCTGCTCATGGTGGATCACTATTCTGACTTCTGGGAGATTGATCTGCTCCCAGACCTGTCAGCAGAAACGACTATCTGAAGGTGCAAGGCGCAGTTTGCACGGTACGGCATCCCTGACCGGGTCATTTCCGACTGTGGAGGTCAGTTTGACTGTGGAGAGTTTTGCGCATTTGCGAGGGAGTGGGGCTTCGAACATGTCATGTCCTCCCCAAGGCACCCAAAAGCTAACGGCAAAGTAGAGTCTGCAGTAAAGATTGTGAAGGGCCTATGCAGAAAAGCAGACCGTGGCAACGAGAACCCCTGGACGGCTTTTCTTCACTGGAGGAACACGCCCACTGAGGGCATGCGCTGCAGCCCAGCACACTGGCTGATGTCACGGAGGCTGAGAACTCTTCTCCCTGTGGCCGACCAGCTGCTGGAGCCTCAGGTCATCACTGGGGTCACTGACAAGCTGAGAATGAAGCATCAGGCTGCAAAGCTGATGTATGACAGATCTGCGAGGGATCTTCGGGAGCTGGACATAGGCCAGCCCATCAGAATGAAACCGCTTCCAGGTGACAGGACGGGCCGATGGAGGAGAGGTGTATGCCTGCAGCAGGTGGGGCCGCGGTCCTATCTCGTTAATGTGGAGGGAACCGCCTATCGTCGCAACAGGATTGATCTCCGACCAGCGGAGGTTGCACTTCCACAGCCCTCAGCCCACACAGAACGGCCACCTGAGCAGCCTGGGGACACAGGTGCAACTGTAGGGTGCCATGCGGGCAGGGGCAGCGCGGAGGAAGTCGTCAGCAGCCCTGCAACGTCTTCAAGGTCGTCAGCCCCGAGGTCACCGCCATCTTCCCCACAGGCTGTGACCACACCATGCCGTGAGTTACAGGTCCGGGCCCGGAGCGGGAGGCATATTAAGCCTCCAGACATACTCGACCTCTAGGTCATACATTGAGGTGGGACTGACGCATATGCACACACACACACACACACACACAGGACAGTGGACATTAGTTGGTTACAAAAAAGAAAAAAAAAAATAAGAAACAGAAGATCAAATGTTCTGATGTTACAGTTCTGTCTTTATTCTGTTTTTATTCTGTTTTTATTCTTCCACAAAAGTGCTGGTTGACATTGAATTTCTATCTCTTCCTGATAAACTATTTCTATGGCACTATTTTGATGTTGTTGTTCGGTGTTGTATTCTGCTAAAGAAAGGGAGATGTTGTAGGGCGGTGTTATGCATCCAACAGCCCCCCTGGCGGCACGGATGTATACGCTCTTGCTTCAGGTAACATGCTTTGGTCCTGTTATGTGCACAGCCTGTGAATACACGTTACTGAGAGACACAGCTCGACTCTGTCTGTTATTTACGCACCTACACCTGTAACAGGACCCACTGGGGAAGCAATAGAGAAATCCAGTGACACCTACCGGCTTTTATATCCCCCCTCTCCCTACTGCCATTGGCCAGAGGGAGACATGCAATTAGAGGTCATCTTTTTTAAACTGATAACACAGAGCCACAGTGCTCATCATCTTGCTACACTTGAAAATAAAGAGAGCTGCTCTGATAGAATTCACTAGCTTGTTCCACCATCGGGGAGACACAAATGAGAACAATCTGGACTAAGATCTCCTTATATTCAGCGATGGCAATGCCAGATGACATTCCCTGGAGGAACAGTGGCTGAGAAGGATCATAAGGTTGTATGATTGCGTTCAAGTCGATGGGTGCAGACCCAGAAGTCACTCTGAAGGCAGCATTAGTGACTTGAATTGATTCGGGCAGCCATGGGTAGCCAGTGTAGGTCGATGAGTAGTAGAGTGACATGTGCCCTTTTGGGCTGATTGAAGACCAGACATGCTGCTGCATTCTGGACCATCTGTAAGGGTTTCACTGAGCACAGAGGAAGGCCCGCCAAAAGAGCATTGCAGTAGTCAAGGCGAGAAATATCCATGGCCTGGACCAAGAGCTGGGTGGCACACTGAGTCAGGTATGGCCTGATTTTCCTTGTTGTATAAAGCAAATTGGCATGACCAAAAGACAGATGCAGTATGGTCAGAGAAGAATAATTGGTCATCAAACATGACATCCAGGTTTCTTGTAACCTTAGATGGTGTCAGGGATGAAGAGGTGATTGAAGGTGTTGTTCCTCCATCCATGCAGATATGTCAGAGACACAAGCTGAGATCTGCGCAGAGACCATGGGGTCGTATGGTGGGAACGACAGGTATAGCTGGGTGTCGTCAGTGTAGCAATGATAAGAGAAGCCATGTGAGTAGATCATTGGACCAAAGGAGGTGGTGTATATGGTGAAGAGGAGGGGTCCCAGAACCAATCCTTGGGGCACCCCAGTTGGAAGGGGATGTGCTAAGGACCTTTTCTCTTGCCATGACACAGTGAATTAGCACTCAGTAAGATGGGATTCAAACCAAGATAGGGCTTTGCCCAAAATGCCCATGTTGGAGAGTAGGGATAGCAGGATGTATCAGGCTGTTGCTGATCAATTGCACCAATCACCAGAAAAAATTCCTTGTATGTGAAAACATACTTGGCAATAAAACTGATTCTGATTCTGATTCTGATTCTGATGTAGTGGTTCACTGTATTGAAGACTGCTGAGAGGTCCATCAAGATAACAACTGAGGACTGACCTGCAGCTCTGGCTGACCTTCTGTCACAGACAAGGCTGTTTCAGTGGAGTGACCACTCATAAAGCCCAACTGGTTTGGATAGAGGAGATTGTTCCGTGATAAGACTTCTGAGACTGCTTAAAAATTGCCATTTCTATACTCTTTGAACAGGTTGACAGTTCTCTACATGAGCAGGGTCAAGTGAGGGTTTTTTTATAAGACAGGTTATCTTATAAGCAGTGTCATCCTACCATCAGGGTATTCTTTTACTCAGGGTCTTCCTACAATCAGGGTTGTCCTACAGTCAGGGTCGTCCTACAATCAGGGTAGTCCTGCAATCAGGGTTGTCTTGCAATCAGGTATGTACTACAATCAGGGTTGTCTTACAGTCAGGGTCATCTCATGATCAGGGTTTTCCTACAGTCAGGGTCATCCTACAGCCAGGGTCATCCTACAGTCAGTTTGTCATAATCAGGGTTGTCCTAAAGTCAAGGGTCATCCTACAAACAGGGTCATCTTATAATCAGAGTAATCCTATAGTCAGGGTCGTGTTATAATCAGGGTCACCCTACTATCACGGTCATGTTATAATCAGGGTAGTCCTAGAATCATGGTCGTCCTACAATCAGGGTCGTCTTATAATCAAGGTCAAACTACAATCAGGGTTGTCCCACAATCAGGGTTGTCCTACAATCGGGGTCGTCCCACAGTCAGCATCGTCCTACGACCAGGGTTGTCCTACAATCAGGGTTATCCCACAGTCAGCATCGTCCTACGACCAGGGTTGTCCTACAATCAGGATCATCTTATCAGAGTCATCTTTTACTCTGGATCGTTCTACAATTGTGGTTGTCCTACAGTCAGAGCAGAGTCGTCCTGCAATCAGGGTTGTCCTACAATCAGGGTCAACTTATAATCAGGGTTGTCCTACATTCAGGGTCATTTTATAATCAGGGTTGTCCTTCCGTCAGGGTCATTTTATAATCAGGGTTGTCTTACAATCAGGATTGCCCTACACTCAGAGTCATCTTATAATCAGGGTCCTAAACTTGGTTGTATTTTGTCTGAACCTGATTTTTTTAGCTTGATGATCTGTCCCTATATCAGAGGAGTGACAGGTTTAGAATTTAACCTAACCTTGGACACTCTGACTTTAATACCATACCAAAGCCTTGCAGCCTCATTTGACATCAAATGAATAGTTGATTCATGTCTTATCACTGAAGTTTCAGAGCCAATAATTGGAGTCTGACTGACCTTGTAACTGAGCAAAAACTTTATCATATTGTTAAAATTAGTTCTGCAGCACCAGGGTACATCAGCCAATCTAATAATAGAAAACTTTGAGGGAGCAAGACCATGCAGAGCAGTTTGCAGAAAATCAGTAATATGAGCTGAGTTTTGGTTCCCCCTCTCTGCCACTTCACGCTGACAACCCAGTGCCCCCCTCCCCTTCTACCCCCAGATGAACCAGAATCAGTTGTACAGAAGGCAGTGTGTCACCTGCAAATTTCTAACCACATTTTCACTGAGAGACTCTGAATCACTAAGCCTCTACATTCTCATTTCCCTGCTCCCTTGTTTATGAAAGGCTGAGGTAATAGAGGAGACATAATTAGTGTAATTATTATCAAAGAGCACAATAATAATGGCTGAATATTTGCAAAGGTCTCAGACAGTGATGAATGCAGCACATTTTTCTTTACATTTGGCAAAGGAACCCCTGCCGAGTCTCTAGTCCCTGTATTTTGGGAGTGTTATAGTCTGAATGGAAAAAGGGGCATCAGCTGTGACCTGCAGGATCTACTCAGCACTGTGATGTCAGCCTTTAAGACAGTAACGCTCCGTTCACACATACAAGCCATAGCCTGCAGACACAACATGGTGCCAATTATCGTGAACTGAACCTCAAAAAGCAAGCTGAGACTCAGGCAGAAAAAAGATCTGAAATGAAAAACTATGTAAATAAACTTTGACTAAATGAAAGAAAAGCTGTGTCACAGTTAATGGCTTCTTTAATCCTCTGCTATACAACTTTAACAACCTGCTGGGGTTTAAAGAAAGACAAGTCATGAAAACACGCCGCTTGGTAACAACTGTGTCATGTGACTGTATTAAAATTACTGCCCAATCAGAGCTGAGTGCCCATGAGCTTTAGGCTTGTGAGATCTTCAGGATCCTGAACACAGACCACAAATGAGCTCCTACCACTACTGAACCAGAACTACAAGTACATCCATTCACCAGACTGCTTTAAAGGCACATTTAGAAAACCCTTTAATGACCCAGTGGCCATCAAGTGAACTGCAGTCAGCTTATGCTAGGCACACACTCACTGTCACTTAAACTTAAAGGCCCAACTCATAAATGTCTGCATCCTCTTTCTCCTCTGATTTTATTCTGAAAGTACTGACTGGAACTTGTGATTTGTATTTGTCTGCCACTTTGATGTTTCTTTTGATTGTTTGAGAGTTTGCCACTATTCTTCTCTCACAATGCTGTCTTCTGTTTACAAATAATGTTACAACCAATCAGACTTATTTATATGCATAAGGGACAAGGATGAAAACATGACCTTCAGTCCCTCACTGCATTAAAACCATCATGGCCGTATGGTGGACATTCCCACAGGAGCCCTGGAACATTGCAGAACACAACTGCCGCAAACAAAGTTTGTCTCTACATCTACAAATTAAACTTCAGACTCTACCATGCAAATCATACTGACCCCTGACCACGTTTCATCCAGAGTCATGGATGTCGTCCAGACTGTTGTGTTCAGAAGTACTTTACCTACATACCTTTAAATATTATGGTTCCAAGAGGATGATTCACAACTTTCCACATTTTGATTTTCAATGTAACCTCTTCTCTACTGTCACTGGGGGGTTGAACTTTCAGGTCTTCAAAAGATTCTGCAGTAAATGTTTGTTGACTGAAACAAACTGAAAGCACGAGACTTGTTTTATGATGTCACTTCTGTTCCTTTGCATTTGTGTTGTGTGTTCCTGCATCTGCACAGACAGATGGTGAACGACACACAGTCTACATCACTATTATTCTGTACCTGAGACAGTCCCACTGCTAGAGTCAGGAGCCAAAAGCCAACTGTCCCACAGTCACACCCAAAGGCTGAACGTATGTAGAGTCCCTGATTTTCCATGTGAATGCCTTCCAGAGGAGTCTTCCCTGTTTGTTTTATTCATGATAATCTTAGACAGAGGCTGAGGGTGAGGGGTGGGGGGCTATGACAGCAGGCTTTTCACTCCAGCCATAAACAGCTATAAACTGTTGCAGCAGTTATAAAGTGCTTTGCCTTCAGACACGGTCAAATGACACATAATAATATGTTGTTGAAGCCTCAGGACACTGAGTTGTCTCTTTTCAGTTTTTAGGATTTGTTCAAATTTCGACACATTATCTGAGTTTTCAGCTCATCCTTCTGTAACTTCTGTCTCTGTTTTATTGTCATGTGTGAAACCTTGTAGGATGTTTTTCCCTGGCAGAGAAACCACTGACTATGAGTGTTTTTGAAGATGATGATTTACCTCTTCATCAGACCTCTGTGTCATCAGCTTCAAGCTTCTACAGTCACAGAAACACGTTGGACTCAGTGAGTCTCCAGACATATTCTGGATCTGAAGCACTGAACTAAATGTCTGGCAGACGGGGGCGCTCTGTACGAAAGACTAACTGGGGATTGTGGGTCCAGCCACAGATCTAAGGCCAGTCTTTGACACATCTGTCATCATAATAGCAGATGGGCCTCAGGTCAGACCTGGGATCAGTCCAAGTCTGACCACAGAGAGCAGCGGTACCTTCAGGGACCACCGACTCGTGTCTGACACAAAGTTTGGGTAAGGACATACCAACACACACCCACACACAGCACTCCATCTAATGCTTGTCCACGCACTTCACTCACTCACACACACACACACACACACACACACACACACTCACACAGCCAAGGAAGCAGAAGCCAACACACCATCTGCCGTCCCTGTGTTTGAGCTCCAAATCCCAGTTATCAACAAAACACACAGAAGACATCCAAACTTCCCTCTCGGATACAACAGAGAAGAATGGCATCACACACACACACACACACACACACACACACACACACCTCTGCACCCAGATCAGATGGAACCAGGTGGACGGAGGCCAGTTAAGTTGCTCATTTTTCATTAAATGTGACAGAGGAAGGAAGATGGATTTCCTCACTTCTTTCACCTCATACACTTCAGTCCTCCTCATCTCCCTCCCCCCTCCTTCTCTTTCTCTCCTCCTCTGCCTCCCATCGTGACCCAGGATGACCGCCTCTCCTCTCCCAGCATTTTTTACACTTATCATCAAAGAAGGTTCATAATGCTCATTTCTCCGGCCTCATTGCTCTTCATAGAAGTCGTCGTCTGTCACTGGAGGTCAGAGCAGATAAGGACCCCCACCACCACCACCACCACCACCACCACCAGCCCTCTCTGTCTGCCACCCCACCCCTGCCTGGTGGAAGGACTCCTGTTGTTCACAGCTCTAACCCCTGCAGTGCTGTGGAATCATCGTAATAGTTGTGCTACCACGGTAAGACAGCCTGCACTTTCAAACACGACACCTGTGTCTGTGCGTGTGTGTTTGGATGACATCATGTCTAAGGTTAGACAAATAGATCACTTATATTAATTATTTTCCTTTAATATAAATGAAGGTCAGATGGATCGGCCGGGCTGAGATGCGTGTTGTGTGTGTGTGTGTGTGTGTGCGCTCTCCTGCAGCAGAGCAGAGCGGAGCAGCAGCAACTGTGGGGCTATCAGAGGTCTTTAATGATGAGAGAAATGTTTTATATGTAGTACTAACTTGTGTCAGTATTTAGTGAAAACATGTTTAGAGCCGTTTGCTGCCATTATCAATCCAGCGGCGGTGGTGTTTTTTTTTCCATAATCGGTCATCGGCTAAGGGTGATGGAAAAAAATCGGTATCGGCATCGGCCCCAAAAAACCCATATCGGTCGATCCCTACTCAGGACCTCAGTCTGGTCTCAGAGAACACATCTACCACTTCCTCAGGACCTCGGTTCAGTCTCAGAGACCACATCTACCATATCCTCAGGACCTTGGTCTGGTCTCAGATACCCCTTTTCCACCAAACTGGTTCCAGGGCTGGTTCGGAGCTAGAGCCAGACTTAGCACCAGTTCTTTGGTTTTCCACAGACAAAGCACTGGTTCCTGGCTCTCAAAACTGGTGCTAGGCAAGCACCAACTCCTTGCTGGGCCAGTAGAAAGAACCACGTTACGTTGGGGGCTTCGGGCTTACGTCAGCGAGCGGGGGCGGGATTATTGACCGTCTTCTCGAGCGTGATCGCTGTTCGCTGCATAATCGTCGAGCAGTATTTACTTGCTGGATCGCCAAATTTTGCTCCCCAAGAAAGGCTCGAAAAGCCAACAGCTAGTGACAGAGGTCAGGGGATGTTTTTTTTTTTTTTTTTTACTCCGCCCGGGCCCGGTATTATTATTTTTTAATAACGCAGGTTAAAATACGGGATATTTACGGGAAAATACTAGTACGGGAGGAGGGCGGGAAAGAAGGGTAAAATACGGGACTTTCCCGGCCAAAACGGGATACTTGACAGGTATGACCGCAACGTAGTTCTCCATCTTTGTTGTGGTGATTGAATTTGGCGCTTGTTCTATTGAGGAAATGACATGACGTATACGTATACATTGACGCGATGACGTGGCTCTCTGGCTGGCACCCGCCTGTGGAAAAGCAAACCGGTTCGCAGTTGAACCAACCACGAACCAGCTCTAGCACCAGCACTAGCACCAGCCCTGGAACCAGTTTGGTGGAAAAGGGGTAAGAGACCACATCTACCACATACTGTGAAAGTATCAAAGCCTCAGTCCACAGAGAAATGCACACAGCCTGTATTCAGAAACTGAGCCTTAAAACGAGCCATCAGGACTTCTGGAACTTTGTGATGTCACCACAAAACAGTCACCACCCTCAGCCATGTCCCAAGGCCCGCCCTCCCAGACCCAACATCCAACTTTACAGGACTTGGTTTCTCTGAGTGTTTACCTGAAATCTGCTATATTTTTATTGCATCACTCAGAAAACAGTCAGCCAATCAGAGGAGAGGGTCAGAGCCTCTCTTCTGATTGGCTGACTGACCTTTTGTTACTAGAGCTCCAGAGAGAAGCCTGAGACAAGAGATGCAAAACTACACTGGGAAAGATTTTTTGGTTCTTAAAATCACAAATATATCTTCTGATGGAGATCAATACTTCAGATAAAACACTGGAGAAGTTAAAATATGGAGCTTTAAAGTCTCAAAAAAAGTCAGTCTCCATGTGCTAAGTGATGCCAGGGGAATTCCCAGAATACTTCATCTCCTTCTGTCATGACGTCAGACTTCAGTAAAGTATCATCAGACGTGGTCGTTCTCAACCACTAAAAACCGGACAAATCAACCAGGAGACAGATTCAAAATGAGCATTCACCATAAAACATCATTCAATCACGGAGTCTCTTTGACTGTCCTGGTGTGGCTGCACATGTCAATAACCACAAGTCTTGATTAGACACCAGGTTCCTTGGATGTATTGTCACGAAACGTGAAATTTAAACTGTCGGTTAACAGATTTGAACAAAAGTCAGAAGAAGCAGTGACAGATATTTTTGTGTCTCAGGAAGATGGTAACAGGACCAGGTGGTGGAGGGAGGAAGAAGACGGACCTCGTTTCAGTCTCAGAGACCACATCTAACACATTCTCAGGACCATGGTCTGGTCTCAGAACCTCGGTCTGGTCTCAGAGACCAATCTACCACATCCTCAGGACCTCAGTTCGGTCTCAGACACCACATCTACCAAATCCTCAGGACTTTGGTCTGGTTTCAGAGACCACATCTACTACATCCTCAGGACCTTGGTCTGGTCTCAGAGACCACAGCTTCTACATCCTCAAGACCTCGGTCTGGTCTCAGAGACCATATCTACCACGTCCTCAGGACCTTGGTCTGGTCTCAGAGACCACATCTACCACATCCTCAGGACCTCGGTCTGGTCTCAGAGACCACATCTTCTACATCCTCAGGACATCAGTCTGGTCTCAGAGACCACATCGACCATATCCTCAGGACCTCGGTCTGGTCTCAGTGACCACATCTACCACATCCTAAGAACCTCAGTCTGGTCTCAGAAAGTCTGTTTTCCAAACTGGAGGTGTGTTTGAAAGATGTGAGCACACAGAGGGTCTGATAAAATATGCTGTTGCATTATGGGTAATGTAGGATATACCTCTGCCTCTACTGGTTTGCTGATGTGTCAACATTATGGAGGCTCCTCAGTGAATATCTTTGAATGGACTCATCATTATTATCAGACTGTGGTCTATGATTGTAACTAATCACTTTCTTGTTTTTTCTAACATATTGTTTGATGGAAGCAAGGAGTCAACTCTGAATATTTCACCTCAGGCAAATGCAGTTTAACCCTCTCTCTCTTCCCCTTTCTTGTCACTCTCTACTGTTATGAATAAAAATCTGTTTTAAAGTTATTGGGATAGAAATATCTGTAGATGTTATTTAATTGTTTAATACTGAGAAACTCAACTGCTCCTCTTCATTAGGACTGTGTGGGTATGCTCCTCCTCCTCAGGACTGTATGGGTCTGGTTTGATCACATCTGATTGACTTAGATGTTAAACTCTGATTGGTCCATGGGAACAGGTGACAGAGAGGACAATCTCTGTTAACCAGTGGGGTCATCACTATGGTGAGAAGCTGACTGTTTTCAGGAGGAACCCAAAGGTGGAAGCTGTGTGCTATTGTGATCCAGATAAGACGGTAAATGTACTCTGTGGGAAAAGTACTGGTATCACTGTAGGTCTTCAGAAACCCACTGGCGGAGTCTATGCAAAGTGAGCCCTGTTACCCCCCCCCACACACACCCACACACACACACACACACACACACACCCCCTAAAAACTACACACAAACACACACACCTGCGTGCACACCGATAAGACGTCAACCACTGCCGCTCCAAATGTGTTTGCACACCGGCGTCGGTTGACTGCACTTCCTCATTGAACGACTTGAACAATTTATTCTGACGCGCTGCTGAATCCGAGGGGGAATTTAGATTGAGATGGAAAAAAAGAAAAATCAGACACGACCTGAAAGCCTGGAGGGGGGAGGGGGAGAGAGGGGGGAGCCTGGGGGAGGCTGACGCAGAGAGACAGGAGAATATATGAGCATGTCACTCCACATTACAATGTCACTACAAGCTGGACAATCGTTAACATGGCTAATGGACACAGCAGGTTCGTGCTACAGGACATGTTGCTGGTACAGCAAAGGGTCTGCAGATCCCAGGGGACACCTGGGGGGCTCAGGAGCAGCTCCGCTGATCACAAACATTTTAAAGGTACAAATGATTTGACACCACATATTATTGTAACGATCTTGTTTAAAGGTCCATACAGTCTAAATGTTTTTAAAGGTCCATACATTCAAAGGTTTTTAAAGGTCCATACAGTCTAAAGGCTGATGTCCATGTGTTTTTTATTATAAATCAGGTCTAGGTTCTATATTAATACTGTGAAAGTATCAAAGCCTCGGTCAACAGAAAATGCACACAGCCTGTATTCAGAAACTGAGCTTTAAAACGAGCCATCAGGACTTCTAGAACTCTGTGATGTCACAAAAAAATAGTCACCACCCTCAGCCACACCCCACCGGGACCCACCATGAAACCTTGCAGGATTTGGTTTTATTGCATCACTCAAATATATCTTTTGATGGATATCAACACTTCAGATAAAACACTGGAGAAGTTAAAATATGGAGCTTTAAAGTCTCAGTAAAGGTCAGTCTAAGTGCTAAGTGATGTCAGGTGAATTCCCTGTATACTGCATCTCCTTCTGTCATGATGTCAGACTAGAAAAGCATCATCAGACGTGGTAGTTCTGTCCTCTTAAACTCTCAACCATTAAAAACCGGCCAAATCAACCAGGAGACAGATTCAAAATGAGCATTCACCATAAAAGTTCATTTAAACACTGAGTCCCTTTGACTGTCTGGGTGTGGCTGCCCATGTTGATAAACACAGGTCTCGATTAGACGCCGGGTTCTTTGGATGTATCGTCACAAGACATGAAATTTGATTCGGTTATCAGATTTGAACAAAAGCCAGGAGAAGCAGCAGCAGACATTTCTGTGTCTGAGGAAGATGGTAACAGGACCAAGTGGTGGAGGGAGAAGGAAGATGAGAGGTGATGAGCTGGAGCTATAGACGTGAGAGAGGATCCACATCATGGACGACATGTCAGAGATGATGAGGACGAAGCTGTTACTGTTCTGCCTTCAGTCAACAGGGTCATTACAGCTGCTTTATTTTACTTTACACAAGAGATCAAATGTTTTTCACACAAATAATGGTTTAAATAACTATGGTAACATTTCCAAGGTAGACAACCAGTGTTTTAACATTGGTCTCTTTCTCTCTCTCTCTCTCTCTCTCTCTCTCTCTCTCTCTCCGTTGTTATTCTATGGCCTGCTCATTTTTATACCAGTAACATTTACACTGGTTGAAATAATGAATTAATAATTAAAGGTCCATCCCAAATGAAGCTCAGTTGAGTTCTGTGACTGAAACAAATAAAACAAATTACAAAATATTCAGACAGATCTCACTGACTCTCTGCAGTCTATACACACAGTGGTAACACACCTGTGTGTGACAGGTAACACCACATGCTGGTCATGAAGTCCTGATCATTTCACTCACAACGCACAGACTCACATCACCACTGCACAACCACACACAGAGGAGTGAACAAGGTCATTCTCAGGACATCGTCTCACCCAACACTCAGTTAATTACTGAAGTGATTGTTAAAAGCTGATGCTCAGCTCCTGTTCATCCTGCAAACACTGACACAGGATCAGCTTTTATTCAGGTTTTCAACTGTTCAGAAACTGTGCCTGTTTTTAATTCATCAAATTATTTATTTCCAGTCTACAAGAACCCTTCAGTTAAAACCACAATCAGAGCTTCTGCTGCACATGAAGAAAAGGAGAACCATCTGTACCACGTCAACAGAACATGGAAAATACAAAAGGTGAAAAATAAGATATAGAACGGTTCTGCAGTATCTAGAACATTTATTGTGAGGAGAGGGATTGTGTTGGAAATGTTCCTGAGGATGAAAATCATCTGCGGCATCGTAAAGATCTGAGAAGGAAAATCACAGCTGGAGGAAAATATTTCACTGAGTCTGAAAAAAAATAAATTCACATAAAAACCAGTTCATCCCGCCACTGTTCTGGTCTACGGACAAGGTTTAAGGTTCTGGTTTACAGACAAGGTCTAAGGTTTTGGTCTACGGAGGAGGTCTAAGGTTCTGGTCAACGCATGAGGTCTAAGGTTGTACAGAGGATTACAGGTGCCTGATTTCAGCAGGTTTTCAGGTGTTTGACTGATTTAGTATATTTTTTCTGATGATTCACTTTTTAACTTGAAATATTTCATTCATTCCATTTCATTACATTATTATTATTAGGAGTAGTAGTATCATCATCATTATTTCTGTTGTCTGCCTTTTCATCCACAAATGACACAAAATATGACATTCAAAAAGTCACAGGGTGGCTTTAAAATATTGTATTTTCTATATGTGATGTATAATTTTATTTTTGTGGTGTATTTTTTAAATAGTTGTATTTTATTCCATATTCTGTATCTATTTTCTGATATTTCTATTTCATCATAAAAAATAAAAAATTCGGAGCTCCTCTGTCTCCATGTAGACTAAATAAATCGTAGCCGTAGTCTGCGGCTGGCAGTCTGATCTGACTCCATCAGTGAGCCGGTCTCTGGGCTCAGGGTCTGGGTTCAGAACTCGGAGCTTAAGGGCGTAGTCTAGAGGCGCTTTGAACCAGAAAAACCGGAGGTTTTTATTATGAACAACAGAAAAACTGAACCATGAGACTTTGAACAGCCACGTGAAGATTTTCTCTCTCTGCTCAAACGATGGAAGAAAAACTGTTTTACATCCTCATGGCTCCAGGACCAAAATGAACCAGACCAGAACTGAACCCAGAGTCAGGTCTATGAAAGTGAAGAATAAAAAGAAGAGTGATGTGTGTTCACTTTGAGGCTCCGGAGGAGACGAGACTTTTCTCTGCAGCTAAGAACTGAAACAGACTGAAACCAATGAACGCACCTGAGAAGAGGAGAAACAGCACAGCCCCGAGCAGGATCATGGTGGTCGTGTTCGTGACACCGTGGGGGGGGCAGAACGAGACGTGGGACGGGACCTGGTGCGTCCTCCGGTGGTCCAGCAGCACCGCTGTGCGCCCCGCAGACTGACGCTCTGCCCGCCTCTACATTCACCGCGCGGACTCCACCGGCCGTTCTCCCGCCTTTTGTTCTGCGACGGTAAAGTCCCTCAAGTTTCAATCCCCAGACGGAAGCGGCAGCAGCAGCCTCGGAGGACCAGCAGCAGTCTCTGAGAGTGACTGTGTCAGAGAGAGTGTGTGTGTGTGTGTGTGTGTGTGTGTGTGTGTGTGTGTGTGTGTGTGAGTGTGTGAGCCCGCGCTGCGCGGAAGAATCGGCTACTGTAAGGAGGAGATGTCAGGCGTCAGGCTGCAGCTCTGCCCGCAGACAGTAGTCATGACGCAGCTCCGCTGGTGAGGAGGTCCCGGCACATTCTCATGATGCTGAGGCAGGGGTTATTAACTGGAGATACCCCTCCTCCTCTTCTGCCCCCTCCTCCTGCTCAGATCATCATCATCATCATCATCATCATCATCATCATCACCTTTAGGGACAGTCTTGTGTGGAGTCATTAGAAATGAGTGGTGAGTGTTACATATATATATATATATATATATATGTATGTGTGTATATATATGTGTGTGTGTGTGTGTGTGTATATATATATATATATGTGTGTGTGTGTGTGCGTTTTATGCATCTATAATCTTGTGACATCAGAATTCACTGAAGCGCTGAATCAATGAAAGAGCAAATATTTACAGTGATAATAATAGTCAGTGTTAATGTCTCGGTCACTGGAGTTAAACTGTCCATGAGATCTGACTGATGTCCACTGACACAGTCTGACAGATCAGAGCTGCAGTTTACACACACAGCCTACACACCTTTAGGCTCAGTGCTAGGAGCTTTCATTGTGACTGGATCATGGTCTTTAGATCCACATGAACTCCTCATCACTGTGGTTCACACCTTCAGACTCTGATAAACCTGGTTCCTCCTCCACCTGAGCAGCAGAGGAGCTAGAGTAGATCAAACCCTGAGCGAACAGAGGGAGAACCCTGGTTCTACTGCTGGACAAACACTGAATGTTCTGCTGCTTTAATGTTAATGTTAAAAAAAATAAATTTACCACCTCCTGTTTTATTAACTCATCAACATACAACCTGTTTCCAAAAAAGTTGGGACTCTGTATAAAATGTAAATGTAATGTAAACAGAATGTGATGATGTGCAAAATCATGTAAACCCATATTTAACTGAAAATAGAACAAAGACAACATATCAGATGTTGAAACTGAGAAATTTTATTGTTTTATGAAAAATATTTGCTCAACTTGAATTTGATGCCAGCATTTCCTTCTCTATCACCACCATCTCAGTGACACACTTCGAGGGAACTTCTCCAGATTTGGCACAAACATTAATTTGGACTCAAGGATGAACTGATTAGATTTTGGTAGTCAAAGGTCAAAGTCACTGTGACTTCACAAAACACACAAACCAATAATAATTCATTCACTAATTATGAGAACATTAAAGAAGAAGAGACCGTGATCACAGGAAACAACCAGAGGAGGTGATTCTGGTTCTACAACGCACACCTGTAAAACACTGTGTCTCACATTAAACTCTTCATTTAAGACTTAAATCCTGCAGTCATTTGGAAAACACGCCTGAACTTCCCACCACACACACAAACACACACCTGAGAACAACTGAACAGTCTGAGTCTTTAATATAAATCTCAGGTGAGCTTCTGTTACGACTGAAAACATGGAAACAGTGATTGGAAGAGGAGGAGAAAGAGGAGAAGGAAGACAGAGAGGAAGATGAGGAAGAAGAGGAAGACAGAGAGGAAGAGCAAGAGGAGGTGGAGAACCATGTCTAGAACAAAGAGGACCTGTCAACAGACAGACACATCAGACACTGTGTTGGATCATGGTCTGACAGTGAGGGAGTCCAAGCAGAGTCCAGTATTTTCGTTACGTCAGACTGAGAACAGTCTAATCAGTCTAAACAATCCTCACTGATTCCAGCTGAGGATGAAGCAGCATTAATCTTCATCAGAGAGGACCAGAGAGTAACACAGTAATGACATCGACTGTGCTGTTGTACAGTCCAACGAAGGAGGACGTGACCTGCACCACTGCCCCCAGTCTGGAGTCTGTGGGGGCCTCAGTCTCAGTTGTTGCTGCTCTGACAGACTCATTCAGATGGTTAATGTGTGTGTCATTGTGTAAAGGATTGTCAGGTTGTGATTGTGTTTCATTTTGACAGAAGTAAGATGTTTGTGTGGAGTTTGACACAATGAGCCAAACTGACACCGGTGTGCAAATAGTTGCGTAAGCAATCACACAACACTGTAATAACTTGTCTCTGTTGTCCAGTCATCAAACACAGACACACAACTACATGAGCAAAATGAACATCAGTTCTAAATGTTGTGGGCTGAACCAAACAACCAAACACAATTAATGAACACACACACAACAAATAAAACTTATCATGTGAGACAATTCATGTCAGAGTGACAGACCTGTTACAGACCTGTCAGGTTATCTCTTTTATTTATATATAAATCGGAGAACCAAGATGACACCTACAGTCCAGATCAGTCCAGATAAGACCAGTGCAGATCTGATCAGATCAGATCAGTCCAGATCAGACCAGCAGAGAACAGAGACAAAAACATTTTATTCATGTGTCCACAGCTTCTTCAGCCAACTCACAACTCTTTCACTGTAATCACAGTCCATTTACATGATGATACACACACACACACACACACACTTCCTCACACACACACACACAAACGTGTTACAACCTTGTCCCATCTAGTAGATTACATGCCCTTCCGTTCACCCCCAAAGGTCATTGAACCTCACGGCCCGTTGGGCAACAAGCTGTTCAGCTAATCAGCGGAGATCCCTCCTGTCTGAAGGGAGACATATGGAGAGCAGTACTGTGACATCACCACAAACAACAACCACTGTGATGTCACCACAAACAACAACCGCTGTGACATAGAGGCTCTGCAGTGGTGTCGTTCATCTCTGTGTGACCACATCTGGCTCCACCATGAAGGCCTCCTGCCACGTCGGCTGTGAGTCTTAAGAGTATTAAACCTGAAGTTACCTGGATGACCTCACCTTTGTCTGGGTCTCTAGAGGAAGAGAGGGGTCTCTGGAGGAAGGGAGGAGTCCCTGGAGGCCCTCCTCCAAAGGGTTTTCACAGTTCAGGTCTGTGAGAATTAAAAGCAAAGCCTGGACCTAGGTCACAGCCTCACATGGGCTTAATGCTGCACACAGCAGACACACACGTTTCTGAGGAATGATCCACAGACAACAGGCCAATTATCCAGATCACAGATGAAAGCCCAGGTGAGTCAGAAATATTATAATAGTAATATAACAGCATGCTCTCTGAATGCATTAATTACAATAATTGACTTGGTCCTGACTCACAGTGTAAGACAGCTTTGTGTTGTTGCATTAGGCCTTTTGAATTGACAGAGTTGGTGGTTGAGACCTGCTCGTTGGGCAGACAGGTCCTCATTGTCCCTGTGTGAAGTGGTCAGGACTTGACATATTATTGCTGAGCTGCTGGAAAAGCTGCAGTTTGAATTGTTGGTTCTGAATCATTCACACTGTTTGAATTTTCATTCGTCGTTTTTCACGTGTTACAGTTTTCAGCCTGCAGGAGACGACTGAGTGGAGACACTGTCACAACAGTGAAATTATAACATCCAGACCAGGAGTGTGGAGTTCAGTGTTTGGAGCACCTGTCTGACATATTCAACTTAACTTTGGAGCTGTCTCATTCTTCCTTATTGCTGGATTTAGACTCACCCTTTCCCTCCTTTTAAAAACATTTAAAGTTACACCCCAGTCTGTTTCCACTTGTGCAGTTTCTCCTCACCACTGGTCTCATACTGAAGATCCAGGAGTTCTGTTCGATTCAAAGCTGAGCTTTGAACACCACATCACAGAGTTCTCCAGTCCTGCTTCCTCCAAATACAAATAACCCTGATCTGGAAAAAGTCACTTATCTCTCACATTAATCTTCTTCTACAGACCTGACCACTGTGACGACTCCTCCCGCCTCAACTGCTTCAAAATGCAGCAGCTCAGCTTCTGATTGGTTTTAACAGATTACCTCACATCACCTTGATCCTGGCTTCGCCTCATTAGCTCCCTGTCTGGACACCTTTAAACTACGCCCCAAGCTACGTAACGGAAACGTTACATGAGCCATCGCAGCCTTAGGTCCTCAGGCCCTTCTGGCTGTTTCAAAGTCGAGGCATAAATCTAAAGGTGACCGAGCTTTTGCCTTCAGGACTCTCGACTTTGGAACAACCTGGTGGATGAGATGAGGCAGAGTCAGTGACTAACCCTACCAACCTCAGTTGTTACAGTTACAATAATAAACATGCAGTCTGTACTGACAGCAGCGTCCTTACCATCATTGTCGTGGTTACTATAATAATGGTCATGGATTGGTTAGGTTTAGGAAAAGATGGTGATTTAGGTTAAAATAAGTACTTCCTCCACATTAGACAATCTTTGTTGTCATGGTTACAATAATAACAACGAACGGTCAATGATAATAGAAACAACATAAACTGCTACTTTCACATGGGAATCAAACACTGCTCTCCTGTGTCATATTCCTATGCTTTGTTGTCCTATCCATCCCCCCCAACCTCCTCCTGACATGGACTTTGTTGCTCCATAAATTACATCACCACACTTTTCCTTTTGCTCCTGTCATCATTACTACGACCACTAGATGTCGCCTAGCAACGAAACCTACGATAACCTGCTGACAGATGACCTATGGGCTCGTTTGTTACAGGACAGTCTCTTAATTTCTGTTGTTATAATGTTGTTGTTGCTTTTGCTTCATTAAACAGTTTTTAAAGGTCCTAAATAAATAAAGTTATTATTATTATTATTATCATTATTATTATTATTAACTACAAACCATATAAGAGGTTCCTTTCTTGACAGCCAGAGTTTTCCAGAATAAAGACTCCAGTTTGAGAAAAAAAAGTTGTATTTAATTAAGTGTTATTAAACAAGTTTAAGAAACCGTCAGTAACCATCAGTAACAGATCAGTAATTATCAGTAACCATCAGCAGACGTCAGTAACCATCAGGAACCATCATTAACATATCAGTGACAGTCAGTAACCATCAGTAATCATCAGTAATAATCAATAACACATTAGTAACCATCAGTAACGGTCAGTGATCATCAGTAATCAACTGTAACCATCAGTAACACACCAGTAATTGTCAGTTACCCTCCGTATCCATCAGTATCCATCAGTAACCATCAATAACAGTCAGTTACCATCAATAACTATCAATAATCATCAGTATCCATCAGTAACCATCAGTAACAGTCAGTTACCATCAGTAACTATGAGTAATCATCAGTATCCATCAGTAACCATCAGTAACAGATCAATAATTATCAGTAACCATCAGCAGACGTCAGTAACCACCAGTAATCATCATTAAAATATCAGTGACAGTCAGTAACCATTAGTTACCACCAGTAACCATCAGTATCCATCAGTGTCCATCAGTAACCGTCAGTATCCATCAGTAACACACCAGTAACCGGGGGGGGCTTTATGAGAGCAGACGGTGGGGGGGAAGATGTTTATAATGGCACCATGAAATAACACTAAATGACAATGTGATGCTGTTGATGAGTCAAGAGGTTTGTCAGAGGAGCAGTATTCTGACAATGACCTGAAACAGATCACACAAGAGCTTTTAAAGAGGAAAGAGAGTCATGATGTATGAGAGTCTGTCACTGACTTTAACCCAATACTTCACCCCACCCCAGCAGAGAACAGATCTCAGGTCACAGTTTGACAGAAGGACTGAATCAATCATCAATAATAGATTATTAACAAATGAAAAGAAAGGAGTTGGTTGGTTTTCATAGTTTAACCAAACACTAACATTTTTTTAATTAGTCTTTTATCACTTTGACCAAATCAAAGTTTTATTGTGGCCACTGAACACTTTAGTTGTGTTTTAGTTGGATTGATGTAGTCACTGTTGGGTATCACTGTCTTCCTCCTCAGAGGCAGCTCAGTCATCCTCAGTCTACCAATAAACTTTTTTAAAATATCTGCAAAACAAGAGAAGAGAGAGCTGCGATTGAACCAAATTGTGATGTCATCAGGTTTGAAAAGGGGGCAGGGCTGCATAAAGTAAAGTAATGTTTACATTTATCAACTTAGTTCAATGAGTCATTCTATATTCTTATATTCGTTCTTATAAACAGTCTACCCTCCCTGATTTGACTGTCTACCCTCCCTGATTTGACTGTGGTGAAAAAATAATAGGAACACTACAGTCCTCCAGAACGACCACACAGGTGACTCAACACTTCGTTAACACAGGTACAATAAAAACTGAACATTGAAACCTTCATGAAGGAGGATTTATGACAGGACTGTTCTGTTAGACTGACAAAGGTGTTCCTAATAAACTGCGAACTATACTGGATTTAGTTTAAGTGCAACATGGAATTATTGTTTCATAAAGATAAAAAAAGAATATGACAGTAGTTCAGTCAGCCTGATGTTGACACAAACACACACACACACACACACACACACACACACACACACAGACACCCTGACCAAACAGGCTCTATGTAATCAGATAAACTACAGAGCTGAAGAACTATAAGCTGGTTGATGACATCATGACCTTTCACATTACACAGTTATGATGTCATGTCATTAACAACTGGATTTCATCTGGTCTGAGACTCGGTGTTGAGAGATGCCCCCAGACCTGGTTTTGAAATGTAATCAGTATTGGCTCAGCAGTGATCCACTCAGTGATCCAGCTCTGTGTTTCACAGAGACCTGAATGGAGTGGTGACCCATCATCACAGCAGCTGCTGCTAACAGGAGGAACAATCAGAGAAGGGGGAGGGCCGGGGGGGTGGGGGTGGGGCAGATCCGTGTGAGCGTGAATAACCAGATACTGTTACCAAATCTGTTACCAAATTTCACAAACAAACAGTGGGAACTCAGCCTCTTCCTCTCTCTGAGGTGTAGCTCTCATTTCCTCTCATAGCCTTTGTTTCTTCTCATCCATCTCCTGATCCTCTCCTCACCTCCTCCCCGCTCCTCCCCCCTCCTCTGAATGCCTCCCTCTCTCCCCTCCAGGTTGCTCTCAGCCTCCTCCCGTCCTCCTCTCGTTACCATTTTATAGGCTTGTTAGTTCCACTTGAGATGCCAAACAAAAAACAATCCAAACCCAGCGAGCTGCTACCTTTCTGCAGAGTCTAAACAAACAGGATATGAGCTGAAACAGTGACACAGTCCACCCCCACCCGCCCGCCCACCATAAATCCTCATATAGGATTTAGACACTTAAACACACACAAGCTGTGTAACAGCAAACACAAAGTCATTTTTTACCTTTGAATTCACAGGGTCGGAGCAGATATAGTTCTTCAGTGAATTCTGCCTGATCGATGCCTCACTCCTCAATAATAATTAATTCTAGTTTTTATTGGTATTTATTAGGGTGCATCCCTTTCGGTGCATCCGAAATGAAAATTCTTGGCCGAAAACAAAAAATGAGGAAACCAAGGCCAAAAACCGAAAACAGAAACACCGAAAGAAATGATTATGTCAATTATTAGAACCATAGCATTTTTGGCTACGATGTGTACTAACCTCACTAAAATCAAGGCATTGCAATAAATCAATTACAAAAGTATGAAAATATTTATTTAGCACTGACATTACAACAATGCACAATATAAATTAAAATTAAAAATAAAATGTTTAACTTGACCCCACTCATGTGTACATTACATAGTAATGTGCAGGCTTATAACTGACTGGCCTGCTGAAAGGCTGTAAAAATTAAATATGTTCTCTCATAAAAACACAAAGTGCTTTTTAAATATTTCTCTGTAGGACTACTACACACAGGAAACGGGATAAGAGCCAGCATGTCTGCAGTGTGGACTTATTTCACTATCTCAGAGAAAGACCCACGAATAGTGATTTGCAAAACATGCAATGCTGAAATTTCAAGAGGGGGTGCATCTGCAAAGAGTTTCTCCACGTCGGGTTTAATTTATCACCTGAAATCCAAACATCCCCATCACCATTCTGAATATGAGAAGAATGCTGCTGGCTGCACTGTTTGCTCGCGATCACGTTTCCCGCGTGCTGGACGCGCTGTCTGCCACGTGATCACAAGTTTCGGCCGTGTTGTTTCGGTGATTTAGGTCTTTCGGCCGAAAACCGAAAATGCACTTTTGGGTCATTTTCGGCCGAAAATTTTCAGTGGCCGAATTTTCGGTGCATCCCTAGTATTTATCAATACACTTCCTATGGAGAGTGTCTCTGTCCAATCACAGTCACGAATTCAATTCTCTAAAATATACAGTGGCATGGACCCAACTGTACACTCACTGAGCACATTATTAAGAACACCTGTACACCTGCTTATTCGTGCAATTATCCAATTTAATCGAATTCAATTCATTTCATTTGTATAGAACCAAATCCTAATCTACATGATACCAAGGCTCTTTATAGGGTCAGGTCAGACCTTTATCATAGAGAAAAAACCCACCAGGTTTCACAAAGAGCAGCAGGGGGGAGGAATAACTCCCTTTAACAGGAAGAAACCTTCAACAGAACCAGGAGGTGGGGGGAGGGGGGGACCAACTGGGTTTAAGAGGAAAAAGAGGGGGAGGGGAGAAGAGAGAGGGGAAAAGCAAGAGAGAGAGACCAGGAACAGCTGTGTAGGTAATGGTGTTATTATTATTATTTTTTATTATTATTATTTTTTATTCATGTTGTATTGGTGGGTCTGGATCCTGCTGCTGCAGAAACTGAGATACCTGAGAATCCAATCCAATCAGTCAATCATGAGGCAGCAGTAGATCCAGGTGAGGAGCTTCAGTTCATGTTCACATCAAATATCAGAATCTCAGACACTCTGACTGACATGATTGTTGCTGCTTTGAGTGTTTCTGAAACTGAAGACCATGTCAAGGTCCACTTCCTGTCACCAAGACTAGAAACCTGAGGCTGCAGTGGACTCAGGCTCACAGACACTGGACAGGTGAAGACCTGGTCTTATGGATCTGGATTTCTGCTGAGGCACCAGATGGTAGGGTCAGAGTCTGGATCCATGGACCAACCTGTCCAGGTGGTTGTCAATTGATGGTGTGGGGATGTTTTCTTGACACACTTTGGGCCTTAATACCAATCAGTCCTGGTCTGAAGCTCTGTTTGTCTGGGTCTTGTTGCTGACCATGTTCATCCTTCATGGCCACAGTTCACCATCTTCTAACAGCTACTTCCTGCAGGATAATGCTCCATGTCACAAACCGGTTCCATGAGTTCAGTGTCTTCTTGTTCAACCATTATAGTTGATGACAGCCATGACATGTCTCATTTTGTTGGGTCTATGACTGCACAGACCAACGTGTGGCACTCTGGACCTGACAGAGGATGTGGAGCTCTGGGATGTGTCTCCTCTGACTGCAGCTTCCTGAACTATTTTCCTCCTGTGCCATGAAGTTCCAGCTTTTCGGTCAATTCCAAAACTCTTCAAGGAGACTTCCAGGGTATCCTTGTTGTGTTTTTTGGAGGCCATTTTGCACTCACTTGCTGTCAAAGAAGTCTTGTTTTTGTCTCATGCAGGGCATTCTGATGCATCTGAGCTGTGCCTTTACCAGCAGGGTGGGGATGCTGGTAGGTAGGAAGGTAGGAAGGTAGGAAGGAAGGTAGGATGGTAGGAAGGTAGGAAGGAAGGTAGGAAGGAAGGTAGGTAGGAAAGTGAGTAAGGAGGAAGGAAGGTAGGTAGGAAGGTAGGAAGGTAAGTAGGTAGGTAGGTTGGAAGGTAGGTAGGTAGGTAGGAAGGTTTTACATTATACTTGGAGGAATTCATTTTAATTTCATGTATTTGTTTGACAAAGATTGATTTTCAAGCAGCAGTGTATCTTCTATCAATATCAAACTTTCATTAAACATAGTTCACTATGAACAATACTGACATTTGACAGAAGTTGAAGTGTATTAAAATCTGAGGGACGGTGAGATTGTCATGTGTGTATGTTGTAGATTTGTTTGAGTGATGGATCATAGAAGTATAAAAGACATGTTATGAAAGTTTTTCAAAATATCCAGAGGAACAGAAAAATCATCATCACCCAGTTGAATGATAACAACATGTGAGGTGCAGCTCCAGTCCTCAGTTCTTTACATCTGCTGCTGCTGTGTTGTACTCCTGGCTCTCGGTGACAGACTGTTCCACACTGCTATCAGAGCCATCAGCACCCTGTCTGTCAGGGTGTGTTTGTTTTCTGTGGTGGAGGGGAGGTGCAGCCTGAACAAACATGTCCTTTGAGTCAGTGGCTGCAGAGCTAATATTGACCAGCACGCTCGGCAACATGCAGCAGGTCAAATTAAGCACAGTAGTGACGGTCACAGTGCAAAGAGCTAATAACACGCCTTATCACCTGGATGAATTAGCCTCTGTCTGTGAGATTGATCACACCATACAAATGCACACATGCACGCTGCAGTAGTGTAGGTTGTGTGTTTGGATCCAGCCTGTGTTGTATTTTCTCCTCAGGTGTTTATTCCCTTCCACCTCATACGAAGAACAGTGTTATGAAGCTAAGCAGAGACTCACTCACTGCTGTCTTTACATGATGTGGTCAGAGCTCATGAGGCAACGTCAGACAAGTTCATCCTGTTAGTGTCCCTGTTCATGTTTATAATTTTCAGTTCAACACAACAAAAAACTGTTCAGTCCTGCTCCACACAAAACCTCACTGTACACACACTTTTTATTGCCACAAGCGCGCACACACACACACACACACACACACACACTGTTGTTTTTCTGTTTCTGTTCTGTCAGACGACTGAATTAGCAGAAACAGTGTTTTAATTATTGATGACTATTTAGAACTTTACCTGTTATTGTACATTCTACTTGTATTTAATCCAGTCTGGAGACTGTGAGGAGACGTTCTGATCTCAGGTGAAGAGATGTTCTGATCTCAACTGATGAAAAATAATTTAAAGAGGAAACAAAAACCCCTTGTTACTGACATCAGCAGAGGGGACAGAAGATGCTGGACCTGCTGTCTCATTATCAGCACATTAAAGCTTAGGTTTCATGGCTCCTGGTCAAATATTAAATCATAAAGTCTGTCTATGTTTGCTCTCAGGCTCGATCAGCACAGCAGCACTTCCATCACTTGTTGAAGAGGAACACACATCAACTGTAACACTGCTACACAAGTTCGACAAAGGTTTGTCATCACACTGTTCTGTTGATTTCATTCGTCAGTGGCTGATAATTTGGTCCCATATATTTAATTTCTTGAGGCTGTAACATGAATAATAACTTGAAAATCAAACTCAACCACCACGCTGAGATGACTTAAGTGTGTTTTTAATGGAGCGCGAACAAGGCATTTCACCTGCAGCTTCCTCAGGCTCGCTCAGCAGAATCCTGAATAATCATTCATTAATTAACACTAAATAACAACTAAACTTAACTTATTCCCCCTTAAGTGAGGTTAACATGACATTTCTGTACAATACTAAGATAAGAAACACAAGTGACCCAATAGACCAATGTTTTTATCCGAAGATTTTGTTTCCCTTAGACCTTCTGAGGCTTGGTGAGACAGATTCACTCATCTTGTTTTTTTGGTTCTTAATCACAGTTACTTCTACACCGTCCTAGGACTCATGGTTAACACAGGAATCCTTGGCTTGCTCCAGCTGGTTCACCTAGATCTAAGATGACTCTGTGTGACTGATGAGGTCAGCTGATTCTGAGTCAGTGATGAGCTGGTCTATTAGCTGATCAATGGATAGAACAGTGTGATGTACACCGGTGTTGTGGGTTGTGTTGTTTAGCCACTCACTCAGTATAGAGGAAAAAGTTTATTATTATCATTACATTATTATCTCAAAAGTTACATGTTATCTCCATCACATGATAACAGGTCAAATATCTCGTTGGCTCAAGAAAACCAAAAGATGATGTTTCTAAATTATTATCCATCTGTTACTTCATAAAGTTAATGTGTAAAAACATCACAAATGTATTTGTGACTGAAGCACAACAGGACTGATGACTGATTGAGAGACACAATAACAAAGACATTCTGTCTCTTCAAACTTCTCTTTCTGGTCATTTTACAGTAAACACAGTGAAATCTCAACTCAGTCTTTGTCTTTAACTGATGTGTTTTGGTGACATTTTGGTTATAAAATCAGGATTTGACCAGAAGAGGTCCAGACCTGGTCTAGTTTTTCTTGCTTTTCTTGCTTGTTTAGGCTAATGTTAGCGTGTTTAGGTTAATGTTAGCCTGTTCAAGCTCACAACATCAGCAGCTACAGTCATTGTTGACAGAGGTGTGAAGCTCTGGTTCTGGTGTGCAGACCGAAATATAACTGAGGAGGAATAAACACACAGTGGAACATCAGCTCTGCTTGAACTATCAGCAGGAACTTTACAGACACATGCCCTCTGACAGATACAGACATCACATGTCAAACCCAGTGCATCTCATTGGCTGTTACTATCCATCATATAGTTCTTGCATGAGCATTTCATATATGACAATACAAAAATATTCATCCTCTTAAGCAATTGAGAACACGTTTTTCATACATGTTAACAGTCACTGTTCAGTCTGTTAAA
This sequence comes from Trachinotus anak, assembly GCF_046630095.1. Classification (NCBI taxonomy): domain Eukaryota; kingdom Metazoa; phylum Chordata; class Actinopteri; order Carangiformes; family Carangidae; genus Trachinotus; species Trachinotus anak. Next base: position 29,075,593 of record NW_027273872.1, read on the forward strand.
GTACAACACTGATTTTTATATTTATAATTTTCACACCACACATCTGTCACCATGTTAGGCATTTAAATTACTGCTGACTATACAGAGATGTGTGTGTGTGTTAGTTAGTACAGTGTTAGAATTTGGTATGGAGACTTGTGGTACTCTATTTACTATCAGGACCTGATCAACCAGAGTGACAAACTGAGGAACCCTGAGAGGAGCCTCAAGTGTCCTTTAACTTTTAAAGCGATGTTTTTTAATTGGGTCGGGAGTGTGCAACAGAGGCTAATATTAATTAATGTCTCTAAACTAATATCACTATATCTCACTAATTAACTTCAGTTTAATCTAAAACTACAGCAACCAACCTCATTCCCCTGACAGTAAACCTTTATTTTGAAGGAGCCATTTTATAGTTTTGTCATGTTTGTTTTTTGTCGGGAAAACAGATGATACTTTAGTACCCTCACTGAACAGAGCTGTCTATAGGTGGAATCAGTGCAGCGTTAAAACTGAGAGTCTACTGTATGATAGCAGTTTGTACTGTAAATAGCACAATTATATCCAGTGCAGAGCCTCCCTGCAAACATAGAAGACTAATACAAGAGGATGCACCGACATTCAGCATCTGCATATGGAGCTTATTGTTGCAGCTAATTGAACTGAGCAGTGTACGCATCATGTGCCTCCATAAAGAGAGGTGAACAAATATGTGGAGGTTAAACGTAGGTGGAAATATGTACAGAATTAAAGGAACTGCAGCCTGAGAGTGTGTAGTTTAAAACACATAAAATACTTAACAAAAACACTACGTCTACCACAGAAAGAGAAAGAAATGTATACACACATCACAATTACTATATACCTATTGTCCCTGTATTGGTTATTAACATGATATTTATTATTAATATATTGATTGTTATTATAGTATTGATTGGCATATTTGCAGCCTCCTGAGAGAAAGAAAGAAGTACTTTTATGTGTCAATTGGTCACTTATATCTGACATCAAAAATAAAGAAACTAACACACCCAGGTTGCATTAGTGTGCACACCCTTCTAACAGCTGCTGGTGCCTAATTGTGTTTTAAAAGATTGAACTAATTACATTACAAAGGAAACCAAAGCCAATTTGCCTTTTCCTGAAACCAACTGGAGGTTTCCTAATCAGATCAGTGGAAACCAGGACTTTACTGAAGAGCCTCTGTGTTAGAGCAGAGGTGGTCATAATGAAAACTGTACAGACTGTTTCTGCAGGGCTGCAATGGAGACGACTGTCATTGTTGCTGGATCAGCAGCTCTGACCTTCACTCTGTTTGTGTGTCAGTGCAGTGGAGGGTGAAGGAACGTCAACAATGGGGAATCTCACCCTGAGGAAATTATTAGAGGGTTTACCCACTTTAGGGCACAGACCATGAAAAGGTCACAGGTCCAAGACCACCCAAAGTGCTGTAGAGTAAAGGATCAGTGATGGGACAACAACACCAGGGAGCCAGCCGCTATCTGCCCCCCAGCTGCTGTCCTGTGAAGAGAAAGCAACAGTTAGCACAGCTACACAGTGTGGGGAGGTTGCACACACTGAAGGCATTCTAACACACCCACACTCATGCACATTAAACTATCAACGCATAGGAAGAGGGGGAAAAAGAAAACAATTCAATCAGCAGGAGGAATCTGAGGATCAACAATTTATAATAAATACAAAATAAAACACAAGAGAATACACTGGCACCTAATGACCAACAACCAGCCAGCCTAAGAACAGCCTACTGAACTATATGAAACCCCCAAAACAATCAACAGAACAAAGAAAAAAAGAGAACAGGGACCCCACGCTTGTACAATCACTGCCAAACCAGAGACACACAAAACAAGACACACAAAGAAATAAAAAAACAGAGAACCAACCAAATGAGATTAATAACCATAACTTTAGCTATAGTTACCACACTGAGTAAAACTATAGAGGAGTAGTAGTAGTAGTAGTGACAAAACAGCAATCGTACCATGGCTTGGAGGACGGATTTGGAGATGGCCACACACTGTGATACACAGCCTGGACCACAACACCTGCCAAGTACACTAGATATAGATACTAAAATTACTAATTAATCATTACACTCAAATTAAAAGCAATGTCAGCCCACGCATACACACCACAGAGCAGCAGCACAGTTTTCCGGACCACACGGGCTGAGAACCACAGCTCAATCACTATATACAGCAGAGAGTCATTTAGTTACAGTTCTGACAGAAGCTGCCCACAGTTAAAATTAAGTTGACCCAGCCCACCTCAGCAAAACAGATGCGTTAAACCAAGGCGCAAGATGCACAGGCAACTAGCACGGCACACGGGACAATCACTTCACGGCAACAGCCTACCCTACAAGCACAGAGGAGCTGGATCATGCAGAGACACCTGAGACGCCAGTCACACCAAACAATAGCCACACCAAACTACAGGCACACAAATCTAAAACCACATCTAACTATAGTCACACCAAACTACAACCACATCAAACTACAGCCCCACCAAAATAAAGCTGAAACATTAGTAGTACAGCCGAAAGCCAGCTGAACTTAAACAGCATCATTGGAGGTGACAAGGACCACCCACTTCCAGCAATGGGGGAATGGGAGACATGATCCGAACTGAGGTCTGATTCCTGGAGGGAGGGCGAAGGCCAAGGTTAGTTTAACTTGGATCACAAGGAGCTAGGACAAAGTGTGAGATCACATGGCCTGAACTGTGGAGACTGGAGCCATTTCACATCTACTTCCCACTCCAATCAAACCTCCACACCTGTAAGAGGATGAGAAGCTGCATAACTGGCATCTTAAGATTTTTTTGGGGGGGGATTTTTTTTTTTTTTTCAGTAATTATTTCTGTTTTATGTACAGTGACTTACTGTATACTGATGCAGTAACTGTAATTCTATTTTTCTTTTTTTGGTGTAAAAACTTTTCACAAAAACTGCTGTAAAAAACTAAATTGATTACTGCAGAAAATCTACTTTTGAGTTGCATAGAAGACTGTCTGAGAAAATGACAATACTGTAAATTAACTGTTCTCTGAATATTTTCAATTTTTGTATTGTGTGAAGCCTGTATGATAACATTCAAAGATATACAGTACAAAGTTGTAAAGACAGCAGTTGTCACAGTCACTGGAGCCGACAAAGGAGAACCCAGAAGCACGACAAAGAGACAGGCGAGTAGCAGGGGAAGATCAGTTTACTAGTTCCAGAAAACAGGCAGAGTCACCCCTCCAGTCAGGGTTTGGAGGGGCGAAGAAGTGGGCTCTCATTAACAGGTTTGACCTTGGAAACATGGAATGTGGGGTTAATCCTCATGGATGATGGTAGACGGAGACGGACAGCCACAGGATTGATTTTTTTAGAGATCGGGAACGGGCCCACAAAACGGGGAGCCAACTTCTTGGAGTCCACTCGCAGAGGAAGATCCCGTGTCGACAGCCAGACACGTTGTCCTGGGGTGTACCGGGGTGCAGGATTGCGATGTCGATTGGCTGATCGTTGGTAACGGTCGGAAGAGCGCAGGAGTGTGGAGCGGGCCTGCATCCAAGTGCGCCGACACCGTCGGATGAATGCCTGAACATAGGGAACGCTGGCTTCCCGTTCTTGTTCCGGAAAGAGCGGTGGTTGGTAGCCCCGGGAGCATTGGAAGGGTGAAAGACCAGTGGCTGAACTGGGCAGAGTATTATGAGCATACTCAATCCACAGGAGCTGCTCAGACCATGAGGAGGGATTGCGGGAAGCAAGGCAGCGCAGAGCTGTCTCCATCTCTTGAGTCATGCGTTCCGCTTGACCATTGGGCTGTGGGTGAAAACCAGATGACAAACTGACAGTAGCCCACAGCATCCTGCAAAAGTCGGACCAAAAGTGAGAGGTGAATTGAGGTCCCTGGTCAGAGACCACATCAGATGGGAGACCATGTAGCCGGAACACATGCTGTAACAAAATTTCAGCCATTTCCTTGGCAGTGGGTAATTTGGGTAATGGTATGAGCCGGGCAGCTTTGGAAAAACGATCAATAACAGTGAGTATAACTGTGTTATCGTTAGAAGGTGGTAGGCCGGTGACAAAGTCCAAAGAAACGTGAGACCAGGGACGGCGAGGGACTGGCAGAGGATGAAGGAGACCGGATGGAGCTTGATGAGAGATCTTATATTGAGAGCAGATATGGCAAGCAGCAACAAACTCCCTGGTGTCCCTTTCCATGGAAGGCCACCAGAAGCGCTGTCGAAGAAGGGCCAAAGTGCGTCTCACCCCAGGATGGCAAGCCAGACGAGAAGAGTGCCCCCACTGGAGAACTTCCGAACGGAGACTGTCTGGAACAAACAATCGGTTCTCTGGACAAGCACTAGGAACAGGGTGTTCAGTGTGGGAGCGTTTCACCCTCTCCTCCACTTCCCAGGTTACCGCCCCGATGACGCATGCAGAGGAGAGTATACCTTCAGGCTGGGATGGGGAATCTTCTGACTGGAACTGACGGGACAGGGCATCAGGCTTGACGTTCTTGGAACCCGGTCTGTACGAGAGAGAGAAGTCAAAACGGTTAAAGAAGAGAGCCCACCTTGCTTGACGAGAGTTAAGTCTCTTGGCTGATCGGATGTACTCAAGGTTTTTGTGGTCAGTCCAAACCACAAATGGTTGCTCCGCCCCCTCCAACCAGTGTCTCCATTCCTCCAGTGCAAGCTTGACCGCCAACAGCTCCCGGTTCCCAATGTCATAATTCTTCTCCGCTGGGGCCAGTTTCCGGGAGAAGAAAGCACATGGGTGAACCTTCTGGTCCTCAGCCGACCGCTGAGAAAGAACAGCCCCGAAACCGGTGTCCGAGGCATCCACCTCCACTATAAACTGGCGAGCAGGGTCTGGAAAGATGAGAATAGGAGCAGAGGTGAAGCGTGACTTCAACTCACCAAAAGCCGCTTCAGCCACGGAGGACCACCGGAAGGGCTCAGTGAGGGAAGTGAGAGCGGTGAGGGGAGCTGCCACTGAACTGTAGTTACGAATGAACCTTCGATAGAAGTTGGCAAATCCCAGGAAGCGTTGAAGCTCCTTGCGTGTGGATGGAGTTGGCCAGTCAGTGACTGCCTTGATCTTGGCCGGGTCCATCCGGATGTTGCCAGTGTTGATGATGAAACCCAGGAAGGATACCTCTGAAGCGTGAAATTCACACTTCTCTGCCTTGACAAAGAGCTGGTTCTCCAAGAGCCTCTGGAGGACTTGACGTACATGCACCACGTGCTCTTCCCTGGACTTAGAGAAAATGAGAATATCATCCAAGTACACAAAAACAGATATGTTGAGCAGATCCCGCAGAACATCATTGACTAATCCCTGGAAGACTGCAGGAGCGTTAGTGAGCCCAAATGGCATGACCAAATACTCATAATGACCACTAGGAGTATTAAAGGTGGTCTTCCACTCATCGCCCTCCCTGATTCTCACCAAATGATAAGCGTTGCGGAAGTCAAGTTTAGAGAAAATGGTAGCCCCTTGTAGTAGTTCAAAAGCAGAGGAGATTAATGGAAGAGGGTACCTGTTTTTTACAGTAATGTCATTAAGCCCCCTGAAGTCAATGCAAGGTCGTAGGGTCTTGTCCTTTTTTTCCACAAAGAAAAACCCTGCTCCAGTGGGAGACGATGATGGTCGTATGATCCCTGCCACCAGGGAGTATTTCTCCATAGTCTTTGTCTCAGGAACTGATAAGGAGAAGAGTCGCCCCCTAGGGGGAGATGTACCTGGGAGGAGGTCAATGGCACAATCATAAGGGCGATGTGGTGGCAAAGAGGTGGCCCGGGCCTTATTGAAAACCTCCTTCAAATCCAGGTAATCAATAGGAACTCCTGACAGGTCTGGAAACTCAGAGGGGACAGTCAAACCAGAGGCAGTTGACAGGGCAGACTTCAAACAGACAGCATGACAATGAGTACTCCACTGCAGTATAGTTCCAGAAGACCAGTCAATGTGTGGATTATGTCTCCTAAGCCAAGGAAACCCCAAAATGACAGGTTGTTGTGGAGCATTGATCAGGTGAAAAGAAAGAGTCTCCGTGTGATTACCTGAAATGGTCATTTGAAGGGGAGTAGATCGATGTGTAACCCGGAAGAGGAGACGACCATCCAAGGCTGAGGCGTCGATAGGTTTCTCCAGATCCACACGACCAAGACCCAGCTGGGAGGCAAGAGTCATATCCAACAGGCTTTCATCCGCACCAGAGTCAATGAGGGCTGGAACAGTCTGATAATTCCCAGAACAGAGCAGCTTGACCTGAACCAAAGGCCGAGAGGGCATTTTAGAGTTCACAAACCGGCTCACCAGCGCCCTCGGGATGACTGGTGAGCCATGTCTTTTACTGGACACGAAGAGGCGAAATGGCCGTCCTGACCACAGTACAGACACCTGTTCTCCCGGCGCTGTCGTTCTGCAGTGGACAGCCGTGTCCTTCCCAGCTGCATAGGCTCAGGAGCGTCACCAGGAACATTAGTGCGCTGCTCAGAAGGACGCCCCGGAGTGCCAGGGGAAGCAGCAGACCGGACTCTCTCCCTGTGCCGCTCCCGCAGACGACTGTCTATGCGGATAGACAGAGACACAAGTGCGTCCAAATCAGCAGGAAGATCGCGGGCCGCCAGCTCATCTTTGATGTCATCAGAGAGGCCGTTGTAGAAGGCATCGAAGAGCGAAGCAGCGTTCCAGTTACTCTCAGCTGCTACCGTACGGAACTCAATAGAGTAATCGGATACAGACCTTCCCTCCTGCACCAGGTTAAACAAACCCCGAGCGACCTCTCTTCCGGGTGTGACATGGTCGAAAACTTTCCGCAGCTCATCGGAGAACAGCTTGACAGATGAGCAAATGGCCGATTTCTTCTCCCACTCTGCGGTTCCCCAGTCTCTAACTCTGCCGGCAAGCAGAGAGACAATATACGCCACCCGAGACCTTTCAGTGGGGAAGGCGGAAGGCTGGAGTTCAAAGGCAAGGGAACACTGCACAAGGAACGGCCTGCAGCTACCGGGAGCACCGGAATAACGTTCCGGAGGAGGCAAACGAGCATCCGATATAGGAGGAGTCTGGACAGGAGGGCTGACAGGCGAGATCAGAATCAGGCAAACAAATCCGACAGGGAGCAGGCAGGTATTCGGAGTCCAAGAAAGGCAAAACTGGGTCAGAGCAGGAAGGCAGTACTGGGAAATGCTGGAAAGCTTGGCAAAAAAGAACACAAGACAATCTGGCAGGGAACAAATGAAAATGGACTGGTATATATACTGAGGAACTAATGAGCAAATGGACTGCAGGTGAGGAGGAGATGGGCGGGGAAAACCAGGTGAGGGAAATGAGTAGATTGTATGGCAGGGAGGGAAGGCAGGATCTGAAATGACAGGAGAGTTAGTGACGTGATATGGAACCAAAATAAAAACAAACTAAAGAGTTAGTGTAGCTATGTTACAGCAGTGTTTTGTGTTAAATTCATCAGTGTGTTGATACTGCTTTGAAAGAGTACTTTAAATTGTGCATGTGTGTATAATTTTAATCCAAAAATGTCCTTTTGAAATAGGATTGTCAGGTTTAAATTGCAGAGTTTCATTTTGACATAGAAGTGAGATATTCAGCTCCAAATGTTGTGTCTCATTTGGCTTGTGTGTGAAGTTTTGACACAATGAGCCAAATTCTGCAATAACTGTGTAAGTATTCACCAAAAACTGTAAATAACCATTGTTCATGTACTGTAAAACCAAAACAAAAGTTCACTAATTAGTCTTTTCATCATAATTAAAACCAGCTGAGTTAACTTCACTTCCAGAACAAGTTCAGTAAACTTCAGATAATAAGTTGAATGTACAGTTTGACAGTTTTGATCGTAGCAGAGTGATATCATTGTTTCTGTTGGTCACTGATTTAAAATGTGTGGTTGTGGACTAATTAATGATCTTGTGTCTCAGCTCTGTGTCGTTAATAGTGGTGAAGGACTGAGTCTGGAGCAGGTCTCTGTCTCTTCTTTACTGCGTCTCTTCTGATTCATCAAACTTATTTAATCCACTTTAGATGATTCTCTGCTGTTTCACTCAGAAAACGTCACAATACAGGAGCGAAAGATGTCATTCAGAAACACAGAAGTTCTCACAGCGGAGAGAGGGAAGAGATCATTACAGAAGAAAGAAGAGTGGGAAAGATGGAGAATGTTGAGGGCTGGGTCCTTCATCACTGAGCAGCTGCTGAACTGCAGTCAGATGACTCAAGTTGATTTCAAAGTCTTTACAGCGTTGTCACAGTCATCTGTGTGTGTGTGTGTGTGTGTGTGTGCGCGTGCGTCAGAGGGGATGAGGACTGAAGAGTGATGGAGAGTGACAGCAGACAGATTGGTGACGCTCACAGCTCAGCCTCAGGTGAGACTGGAGACAGATCACCCCCACTGATGTTCACAGGAAGGGGGGGCACAGCTGTTTTTCTGAGTGTGTGTGTGTGTGTGTACGTGTGTGCCTTTCTGTTTGTGTGTGTGTGTGTGTGTGTGTGTGTGTGTGTGTGTGGGGAGAGACAGAATGAGCGTACAGTACAATCATGTACACATGCTCGGCCTGTAGTTTTGGCCTGTGTATGTGTGTGTGTGTGTGTGTGTGTGTGTGAAACAAGGCCCTGCGGCTCAGGATCTGCTGTCGCTAAGCAGCTGACACTTCTTAGCAACAGACTGACAGATTTTCACAAACTAATTTGACTCTGAGGAAACAACACAAAACTTTTCACATCCTGCAAGTGGAAAATGAGCTGCTGTGATGATGATGATGATGATGATGATGATGATGATTACTAACAAACACACAAAGAAAGACAGAGAGTGAGAGTGCAGACGTTGCACACAGATGCTGATTGAACATCTTGATGACAGGTGAGAGGGTTCGATCACCTGACAGCTCTGTCACTAACACATGATCAGGACCTGACACCACAGCGCTCACTAACCAGAGCAGGGTCCTGTCTCTTTTAATGTGGTGTGATACAGGTTTCCAAAGGTGCATTCACTCATTACCTGCCCTGTTCTTCATCAAACTGTCAACAAACATCTCACAGCAGAGCTCTGACATTGTGTTACAGTGATGGATTTTAACATTAGTTCAAACAATAAACTACTTTTAAAGTTATGATCTGTTCCTCATTAAATCAACCAGAACTCTGTTCTATATGTCGTTGAGTTGTGTCCTTACATCGTCACTAATGTTTTCATCAATTCTCAAACAGAGAAATCTATGATTGTCATCGGTCACCTGTCAGTGATGTCATATCCTCTCTGTGCTGTGACTTTCAGTATGTGACTCTTTTATTCTGTTTACAGTAAATCATCCCCAGTTCAGTTCATCTATCATCCATGTTAAACTGTAAACTGAAGATGTGTCTGTACTGCTGCCACTGTTCCCTGTATCTGCATTCACTCTCTGACCAGTTACGATAGTGGATAAGGTGCTCCCAGCATTTTACACTACAGACCCACAGTCTTCAATACTGAGAGAACGGTAGGATTAGGTTCCTTCTGGCCCTGTTCTCCTGTTCTCTTGTCTTCTCCAGTTCTCCTGTGCTCTCCTGTGTTCTCCTGTGTTCTCCTGTTCTCCCTTGTGTTCTTCTGTGTTCCCCTGTGTTTCCCTGTTTTTCTTTTCTCCTGTGTCCCCCTCTGTTCTCCTGTGTCCTCCTGTGTTGTCCTGTGTTCTTCTGACATCCTGTGTAGCTGAAGAGCGTCAAGCAGTCACTGACTTTAAATGTGAAACTATTTGATTCAGTGTTTTTACTGGTTCTAATTAGCTGTTCTGTTTGTTGTGGAGAGGAGGAAACCTCTGTGGATAAATCAGCTCAAGGTCAAAACCTCCTGAACCACTGACACTGAAGGATCCATTCCAGGAGAAGACTTCAATTAAATCATTGTCATGACAACTGTCAGAAAACAGTGTCCTCACTGACCAGGAAACAGACCAGGTTTATATTTCTGTGATAACCTCATGATTCAAAATAAAACTAACAAAATATATCTTACACATTACACTGTTTTTTAATTCATCATCTTCTAGACATCAAGTCAAAACTCAGCTGGTGTGGTGAACTAGTTTCCGTTTTCTCACAGTAAATTAACTGGTCAACTCTGGAAGCACTTCAGTTATGTTAACATGTGTGGTGGTGTCAGGTCACACATTTAACTAGTATCATGGCAGTTCTGCAGTCACCTGTTAGATGTCAGTCTCCTCAGAGTTTATCTCACATCAGATCTGCCCCGACGGCCTGCAGAGAGGTCGACAGTCTGCTGCAGACTTCACCTGAAGCTGAAACCATGGAGACACACCAACAGAGCCGTAACCTTGGTAACACCTCCTCATCGAAGATGTTTGTGTCTGTTTGTGATTTAAAATCATGTTTAAAGAGATTTCTTCTGAGGATAATCCATCTGGATGGACACTGATGATTTTCATCATTTTCATTACTTTCAGCAGCACAAATCAAATTTCATGAAGTCCTGTTGTTCTGAGGCGTCTGTGTCAATAAACTAAATGACATGTTCTGTACCTACACAGTGTCTGTAACCTGTGAATGAAGGAAAACCAGCTACACAAACACCACAACTACAAGTGCTGCACATTAAGACACACTAAAATAAGACTTCAGCACTTTAACAGTCAACACAAACTAATTTTTATCACTTTGTAAAGCAGCTGTAAGTTTCAGTCGTCGCTGCTCCAAGGCCAGAAGAACAGGATCTAATCAAAAGGCCACACACACACACAAACTCACAGATACACAAGGGCCACATCACACACACCCATCTAGTGGGAAATTACAAGGCTGACAGACAATGGTCTTGTGTGTGTGTGTGTGTGTGTGTGTGTGTGTGTGTGTGTGTACTTGTACTTGCTACATAGTAAAGACCAAAAAAAGTATTTTACTAACAGAGTGAGGACATTTTGGGAAAGTGAGGACATTTTGGCCGGTCCTCACTCTTTGAGACACCTTCAAATCACATTTTGAGGGTTAAGACTTGGTTTTAGACTTATGGTTTTTAATTAAGTTAGAATTAATTTAATTAAACTTAAGAATTAAGTTTAGTTTAGGGTTTGAGTTAGGGTTAGGGTAAGGCACTCAGTTGTGATGGTTAAGGTTAGGTTAGGTGAAAAACGCAGCACTCTTAAGAGTGCTACGAGGGGCACGGGCACACGGGAACCCATAAAAATAAAAAATAAAATATAAAAAAAATAAATAGGTCTCCCTTAAAAACTTCTTGTTGGGTTTCAGTGTTTTCAAATAACTTAGGGGTGGTGGAAGGCAAAGGCCATGGACATTAAGATCTTTTACTGTGTAATTGAGTCTTCTGCCGGGACCAGGTTTCAAACTCCGGTCTACCATATGCAGGTCCATAGCCTAAGCCACTCCATCACCAAGGGGACACAGAAAAATAACAATTTATAAGAGGGTAAAAATAATTTAAAAAATAAAGATAAAACCCCACAGTTTAAAATGTATGTGTGTGTGTGTGTGTGTGTGTGTGTGTGTGTGTGTGTGTGTGTGTGTGTGCTTGTGGCAATAAAAAGTGTTGATGTGAACCGGTGACAGAGTAACTTAGCAACAACATGAAAAGGGCAGGAATTAAATGACACACACACACACACACACACACGCACACACACACACACACACACACACACACACACACCTCTATATTAACTCCATGGGGACCCTCTGATGGTCAATAAAATGCCCTGAGACCTTGATGCAGATCTGATTGTCCTGCCCTGTTATCTGCTGTGTGGAGATAGTCTACAGTAATTCACTTAGGTCCAGATCCTTCAGATAAAGTCTCTTCTGGGAACACAACAACAACAACAATAACAACAGGACACTCATGACAAGAGGAAACACACTATTCCCAACTCAATATCCTCCTCTTTTTCTCTGCCTGCTCTTCTTCTTTTCATCTATCTGTCCATCACCTGTCTCCTGTCTCATGATGGACTCACTCACTGAGAGGACCAGATCCCGCAGAGACCACCATCTAAAAAACTGACACCCCTTCCACACACACACGCATGATGAGTTCAAAACAAGTGTTTAAAGGATGACACCATCACTGTTTACCTCACTCCTCATTAACATAAACACACACACCTGACAGCACACAGCACCAATCAATAAGCAGTTTTAAATACTGTAATGATATATTACTGATGTAATAATGTAAAGACCTCTTGTGGTTTCTGTTTCGCTGTATATTTAACTTGTTTACAGACAGCGAATCAAATAGTGTCTTTTTAAACATGTGACAACTCCACCCCTTCCCGTCAACCTGTTGGGTGGTGGGTGGGCCTGGAATCACCTGAGGTGGGGCTATCTGCTGCTAGCCGTCCCTCCCTCTCCTCACCTGTTCACTCTCTGTGCATTTACATTGTGCATCTAAATGTCCTCAGTGTGTTTCTGCTGTGTGGACGCGGATTTGTTTGGGGAAGTGCTCATGTAATCATTGGAAAGTTATTAGTTTGAAATGAGGAGAAGGTAAATGTTTGTTAACCAACTTATAGAAGAAGAAGAAAAGGAAGAGACCAGTGGTAGTCTATGCAGAACAGTGGTAGTCTATACAGACCAGCAGTAGTGTGTACAAACCAGCGGTAGTCTATACAGGCCAGTAATAGTCTATGCAGACCAGTGGTAGTGCGTACAGACAAGTGGTAGTGTGTACACACCCATAGTCCCTTGACTTTCTTTAAACCATTGTACTGTCTCAGCCAGAGGCTGGTGTGGTGGTCTTTTCTCCTCATAGCTTGTACCTTGGAGATTAGACAAAGATAATATTGTAGGTTAAGTTGTGCTAACTGTTGGTTCCTGTCAGTGCCTGTTTGTTTTCTTTTTATATGCCTCCAGGATCCAGTTGCTTACCTGGAGTTGGGTTATGGGTGACGACCCTGCTCCTTCCTGTCTGCCTCTGGTGGGTGGGGCTGGAAGCCCCTGGGGTGGTCTGTAGTCAGTCTCCCAGTGAGAGTCTTCTGTCTTTATTGGTTTTATATTTGCTTTGAAGCTTGTGCAACACTCTTTATCACCAGAGCCTGGGTCCCTGTCTGTCACAGCTCACCATACACATTAAACTAACATACAGATCAAATGCAGGTTTAGGTCTTATTAAAAACCAAAGTGAAGCTGACCTGGAGGAAGGACCCATCTGGACCTCCTCAGTCATATAGATGTAAAGTTCCTCTCCATGATTAAACCCAGAAAAACAAAGCTTTCTTTCTCAAACTTACATGCTTAGAAGTTTTTACCTTTGTGGTCTTAAATGTTCTAGATGTTATGACAATATTGAACCCTCTGATGAAAAATGTCATCAAACACCTGGAGAACACGAGCTCATGTTTTGGTCATGTGCAGTAACTACTGGACTGAGATCTTTAACATATTGATTGAGGTAACTGGGACACTTATTGAGCCTAATGCCATTAACTGCTGATTTCAACATCCCTTGGTCGCCGTACCCTGGGCTTCAGGGAACCCTAACCCTAACTCTAACGTAAAAAGCAAAATCAAAATAAAATTACAGAGTTCAACACCCCGCCACTCTAGAAGGATGTTTTATAATAATTCTTAACATTAGACCTATTTTAGGGCAGAATTAAAATGTTTTTTGTTTTAGTTTTTTAATCCAGTCCTCTTGTGCCCTCTGCACTCCTTGAGAGTGCTGCGTATCTTATTAAACCTAACATGATTGGCTCACTGCCTAATATTGAGGGGACGTAAATCACCAACACCACCCTCTCACATTCCGTGGATAAAATATATTTTAAATAATTCACATCTTGAAAAAATCAGAGATACATTGTTTTCCCTGAATAAGATCTCACTTTATTTATTTACTTGTTATCTGTAGGCCTATTTATTTATTTCGCCTATTTATTTATCTATTTCTGAGCGGAGGGTGAGGTTCTCAGGTTTTCTATAATATAACTGTTCGTGTTGTGTTAGCACTCTGTTGTTGTGTTTTACTGTTTTGTATGTTGTTGTTTTGTCAACTGTGTCACTTTATTATTTCAACGTCACACTGTCAAGTGCTTAAACACAATTTTCAGTTTATGTATTAAAAAAAAAAAAGGATGTGTCTAGCTACGTCAAAATATGTCACACGTGTCAAATACCATGAAAACCAGATCAGACCATGAAGTCAGATCCTCTGTTCCCCATTGCAGCCATTTGAGCAGCTTGTAGTCAATTGTATTGATGCCCAAACATGTTCAAAGTCTGGCAGCAACTGTCTGTTCATAAGCCAGGTGTCAGAGCTCAAGGTATCCAGCTGCTAACCACCGCAGACCATTACTGCTCAGTCTACTGTATTTCAGTCATTGGTTTCCCAAAGGCAATTCAACATGATCAGGGCTCTGATCTTATGTCTCAAATGTTTGAAGCAGCTCCAGGTGAAACACAATCAACCACCTGTATAAAATTGCTCAGAGCCAAGGGGAACTGGAGAGGCTCTATCAAACCTTTAAATCTTTATTGTGGGGCTATAGAAGTTGGAGGAAGGACAGGGGTTCAGTCCAAATGAGCTGGTGTTTGGGCATATAGTGTGTAGGCCCCTTACTCTGTTGTACAATAAGGTGGCACAATCTGAACCTCCTCCAAACGTCACTAATTACGTCAATGGGATCAGGCATCAGTTGATTGTGGCTGTGGAGAGAGCCTCGGAAATTACACAACTGTACAATCATACCAGTTTAGTTCAGGTGATCAGGTGTTGTGTTGTTGACACTGGTTAATTCTCCATTTCAGGCAAAATTGCATGGTCCATGCACTTTTTTACACCAGGTTTCAAAGCTGAATTTTCTGTTGGAAACACCAGAGCTTTTAAACCAGAACTGTTAAAACCACACTATACTCGGGGGTCAGGGTCTTGTGCAATAGTTAAACCAGTGTTGGAGGCAGATACTGTGGGAATGTGTCTCACCTGATGAGTTGTGAGGCAGGTAAAAGAACTCACTAGGTCTTAATCTTAGCCTTAGTCTGAGGAGCAGTGCACTGAGTTGTCTGCTCTTATTAATGGCTATCTGTGTTTGTTTAATGACCTTCCAACTCATGCACATCCATTACAGCATGACATCAACACCAGTATTTTTACAGAAAACAGAAGGTAACGAAAACAGAAATAAAGAACATGCTCAACAATAACATCACTGAATCTTCCTTCTCCAGATGAGTGTCTCCCTGTTCACTGGTGGATACGGCAGGTTAGAGTCCAAGGTTTTTACTGACTCTTGTGAGGTAAACTAAACCAGATACAAATCCATTGCCACACACTGAAGACTGTGTTGATCAGGTGGGGTCAGTTTAGGTTGTCAGTAACTTTGATTTTGAACTTTCTGCTTCATAACTCCTTCATGTTTTTTTTCCTGTTCACTGAGGAGTATAACTTAAGGGATGCAGGATAGGTTCAATGTCAGACGTGTGGCCCCACACACCGTGATTTTATTGGTTTAACTGTTGAATTTGGGTGGTGTTAAATGACGATTGTGATTGGATGCTATCTGGGAGTGTGGAGATGAGAGTCGATTAGTATGTTAGTTGTATGGCAGCATGAAAAACCACACCCAGTGTTTTTCTTTATTTTTCGTATATTATTCTGTTGTTATAGTCAAATTACACTTTGAGACTTAAGCTGGTAAGGTGGGATTTATTTTTGTTAGTTTTTTTTTTTTTTACATAATATTATTTTTATTTTGTTACAGGTTTGTTACAGTATTATTTTGAGCAGATTTTGTGTTGGTTCTGATCCTGTTCCTGTTGATCAGGAACATGGATCTCCACTTTCCTCCACTGTGCAGTAAACTAAGACTGAGATCCAGATCAAAATGAGATCCAACAGGAGAGACCTGAGACAGTGCAGTGAGGGAAAGGAAGGCTTTTTGTTGTCAGCTGACAAGAACTGAGTAGAAGTTACGAAGAACAGCTAATATCAGTTTCTTTAACTGACTTTATTTTTTCTTGTCTTTTGAGGTGGCAGAGACCATCATCATCACCTTCATCATGCCACCCTCCCACCACTTCTGGGTTCTGTGGATTGAACCCAAAACAAGACAGTCAAACAGTTCCTCAACACAGAGGATGAGAAACTTCAAGAGGACAAAGGCTCCAGTCTGACTGATGTGCCACCTTCAGGGGAACAGCTGGTGGATGAGCTGATTGGACTGAAGGTACTTACTCTTTTTGGTAAATGAGAATTGAGCAGTTTCACTTCTCTGTCATTTTACAAGGTCACATTTTGACTTGACTAACATTGTTTTGACTTTCATTCCACACCTTCAGAGTTGCTCAGGAAACTGTCTCTGCATGGGGAGGGGTCCTAAATGGATCTGGTCCTCAGCTGCATAAAATGATGTTAAACCGTGTAAAAAGGTGTGAGGTGCTTCTGGTTAGTCCTCTCTTATTACCAGTCATTTTAATATGAAACAGTAGAATGGTGGTTGTGCTATTATTTATTTCTCTCCTTCTCTCTTCTCTCCTTCTCCCCTGCTTTCCCTTCCCTTTCTTTCTCCCTTTTCCTTATTTTATCCCTTCCATTCTTTCACTCATTATCCTCCGCTCTCCTTCCCTTTTTTGTTCCTTCTCCCCTTTTTGCTTTCCTATCCTTTCCCGTTCTCCTTTTCATTATTCTTATCAGGTCTTTATCTTTTAGGCTGAAATGTTTGTTGTGTTCTCACTCTCAGAAACCTGGTCTGTGGAGTCTGGATCCTGTCAGATGTTGGCTGAGGAGACATTTCTCAAATGAATGTTGGGTCTATGTCACAGTATTTATATATGTACAGTAATAATATATGTCACAGCATTTATATGTGTACAGTATTTATATATGTATAGTATTTATATATATGTACAGTAATTTATATATGTCAAAGTATTTATATATGTACAGTAATTTAACACCATTAAAGAGCTTGTTTTAGTATCACAGACTGACATGATCATTGTCCTGCTGCAGCGTCAGCTGGCAGACTGACACCCTGACATGGTCCTGAACAGACCTGGGTCCCCTCTATGATGGAACAGGTAGTGTTTGTTAAGATTTTATATATAACATTTATACATAAATACAGGTTCACTTTCTTTCTGTCACTACCATATGTGTGAGTATGAAAAATAAAAGGTCAGTGTTTTATTAGTATATATGATGTTGTTATTACAGCTCCATTAACGTGTGTTGTATTTCACTGCTGTAGATGTTTACAGTTGACACACACACACACACCAATCAGTGACAAGTCAGGAAACATGGTCACGGTCTACTTCCTGAGTCACAGTGTTGAATAATGACCAGAGGTGTTTTCCCTGAACATAAAACCAGATGAGACCAGGACTGAATTGTTTGGTCTCAGACTCCGGTCTTTTTTTGAAAGTTTTTTTTCTCTGAGTGACATCACTACTGTGTACGTGCACTCTATCCAGCTGTGTGCTGTGAGGATGGTTGCTAGGTTACTGCGAGCGTCGTAAGGGTGAGAAAAAGTTAGTATGAAAAGTGAATAAACAGCACAAAGGCAAGTTTTCTTCTGCACACATGAAGGTACATTGATTTTGTGTTTTTTTTGTCACATTTATTCATCACTTCTTACCCTTTGTTTCAGGAATGTAATTGTTTTTAATCGATATATTAGCCGCATAACTGGATTCACTAAGATGCAGTTTTCTTAAGGGTATTTTAATTTCGTAAGCCATTTATCTTATATGTGATAGTTTCTGTGATCTGTGTACTAGCAGTGTCCCATCCTGGCTGGAGTTCACCAGCCTGTCATCACAACAACCGCGTTATTATTTTATAGATTATTTAATGACCTTCACTGTGTCAGCGTGTTAAAATTATAATTGACTTCAACCTGAATGCAGCGTGGGATGGTGCAGCCTGCTCCCCTTCTCCTTCCTGTCCCTGAGGAGAAGAACCGTCCTGGACGTCCTCAACATCGTCTCTCTAACTCCCCACGTCCTCAGTGTGTGTTCAGTATACAGTTTGCTAAATGTTCAGTGGCATTCATCATTTAAATTAAATCTTTATAAAAAATAATTTTGATATATTTTTCATTTTCAAATCAAATATCTGTGAAACAGAACAGTGAAAAACAGAAAGAGCAATGACGCATAAAGCATTGCTACAGCACTGCACAGTTTTGGTTGTTTTTTGTTTTTTTTAAAGAAGAAAAGGCCGTATAAATATGCTTCTCAATGAGAGAAAGTAAACGTAATAACTTTATCTGATGAGTTGTAGTTATCTGTCACATTCAGCATCTGTAGCCGGAACGGTCTGCAGGTCCCGACTACACTGCGTTGTGTTCTGGTGCACAATCAGATGTTGGACACAGGGATATCTTGTTGAACTCAGGTTTATTCCTGTTGTATAACCAGAGAGAGCAATACGCTGTCACATGGATTTCATCTTCACAACAACACGCCTCTCGCAGTCAAGTTCAGCGCCGACTCACTATGCACTTAAAATCAACTCAAAACATTTGAATCAAAAAGGAGTAAATAAAAAAATTATATATAGAGGAATAACAAATGTTGTTACTTTATGTTTCTAATAGCATGACATTCAATTAAATTACACTGCTTTCTGGAGGCTCAGCCTACATTACAACTATTAAACATGAGATGAACCATCAACATTTGTTAGTCAATGATTTGATACCAAAATAAAATACATATTACACAAAAGAAAATTTTTTTTTTTTCTTCCACAGGCGCCCACAGCTACTAGATATACAAAAAAACACATCACTTAACATAATAAACCTGAGGTGAACACTTTTGCTGAACCTGGCAATGGGAGTACGATAAATACACATTCTCCTGTTGTATAACCAGAGAGAGCAAAACACTGTGACATGGATTTCATCTTCACAACAACATGCCTAACACAAGAGAAAGACAACTTAAGCGTGCAAGATGCGAGGGGATGAAATGGCGAACAGCTCACACAGAGAAACGTGTTTAGCTAGCTCACGCTCTCTCAAAATATCCAAATCTCATTCTACAACTGATATACACCATTGAAAAACTACAGTCACATTACCAGACAATATTATGATAATTGTTGCCCCTTAAATCAACATTCAAACATAAAAATCCCACTTTACAATTGTGCGATTCTAAATACATACCTCTCGCAGTCAAGTTCAGCGCTGACTGATGAGAGACAGGAACTAATGCGATTACATCTGCCTGCCTTCACAATAAAAGCTCAAAATTTTAAAAAATAACAAAAAAAAAAAGGGCACAAAAATTCAAACTAATACAATACTCCCAATACCAAGAAGAATAAACATGGAAACAATAAAACTGGTAAAGGATTTTGGTGAAATTAATACATATTATACAAGAACACTAACTGTGAGAAATAAAAATAACAAAAATTATTTCCGACCACTTGTTCTATCTGTTACACATCCATATCTTAAAAATGCCTAAAAGACAATTTAAACGTAATAAATCCGCGGTTTAAAGCCCCGGGCCAGTCCTGTAGAAGTCTATAACACATCCCTAAAGCAACTCATATTGATCTGAATCCGCGCCATTTTTAGATCTAGCATCCAGGTCTTATAACACATTCATGGGTGGAGCTGACCTAAGAGCCAAGGTCACTATGCACGCCCACCTCCACCGGCTATCTGACGGACCGTGCGACGCTGCTCCGTGTGAATCCGAAATCAGTAATTTTCCATTAATCAAGGTAAACTTTAACACTGAGTGATAACTTACTTTTAATAGCTAACTGCATGCATGTCCACATGTGGAAAATATTACACAAGAATGTAATGTACACAGAAATAATGAAATGTTATTGTAACTGAAGTTACCGTGTGCTAGCTTACACACAGAGAAAGCTAACTGTATGTAAGCTAACTGTAGAGCAGCAGCAGTATAACATCTTGCAGTAAAACCATAGACTGTAAATGGTAAAACACTTTACTGTGGTGTTTTAAAATTGGTTCTGTGAATCAAAGGTTATTACCTGACTCCATGAGTGTTAACGATGACAGCGGGTTGTCAGTGTCGTTAAGTTACAAAACGATGATGTTATTACATTGAACTGTTGGTGTCTATGCTGGAGACCTCCAGACCCAGCAGATCAACAGAAATGAGCTCATTTACGCCATAGATCAGTGTTATTGATTAATGTTTATTCTCTTAGTGCAATCGATCGTCATGTGAGTGTGCAGTAATATTAAGTGTGGTTCAGTGTTCTTAGCTATTCGTTAATTTCCTCGTTGAAAATGGGCGTCAAAACATCTGTTGGAATTATTCTTTGTCTCTTTCAGATTAAGTAACATCACTGTCTGCTTGGATTGATTATTGCATCTGCACCCACTCAATGCCCCTGAAGTTAGTATTAGTTTCTATTATATTATTTATTGTAAAACAGTACAGCAGTTTTTACAACTAACCACAGGGAGTACTGTATTGTTTAATAAGAGTGCTTCTTATTTAACCTTTTTCCTGCTAGAATATCAGACATATCTCACTATTACAATGTTTATTTCCATCCGGCCAAGTTCTGGATCATTGGGGACAGCTACGTCCAGCGTGGAGCCCAGAGAGCTACAGAGACCATGGGGAACAACCTTGGTGATGATGGTGTCTCCATCCATTGTTTTGGCTGGGGATGTCTGAAGTGGAAACTGTCTAACACCTCTACTACTTGTTACTAAAAAAGGGGTTGAACAATTTATTATGCAAACTTGTGACAGTTCATCTTTACCTTGATCCACAAAAATATTTTTTATTTTTATAAGTTACTGAATTTAGTAAATTTTTTTTACATACCTTTCCAGTGTTGTTGATGGTCAATGATTTTTAAAGGTGCAATAACAGTATTTCTGAATCTCTTGGTCAGTTTGTTGATGGTTTTATGGTATGAATTATATCTGGTATAAATTTTGACTATAGCAACATGCACAGACTGTACAACAACACACTGATGCAGGTTTTGCCAGAATTTGTAATTAGAAGGCTGTTTCTATGTTAGCTTCAATAAACAAACAATAACACAAAAATGTATCAAATGTTAATGTCCTAGAACACTGACAATGAAGGCTCAAAAGCCAGATTTTTTAGTTTGTGCTTTCCATGTGTTTTATGTACTATGAATTATCAATTTCAATTATCAATTTCAATTTTTTGTATGTGGAAACATACTTAGTAATAAAACTGATTCTGATTCTGATTCTGATTTCAATGACACTGAACACTCATTCACCAAACTGTACTGTTAAATTCATCACAAGGTTTAAGGTAAATCTGGAAAACCCAGGCAACACTTCTGTAGTTCATAGAAAATGCTCTCAGTACACTTTAATCACAGTAGGTTTATTTAAGATTCCATAAACAAAGCTACAATCACAAATTAGAAAAGCACATTAAACACATTTCAATGACAGTAACAGCAGATATGAGTAAAACTAATGTACATAAGCTGTACTTCACTATACAAAAGAAAAACCAGTTAGAATAATATCTGGGTCAAATAAAAAGGACAGATCCAGTAAATGCTATTGTTACTAACCCCAGCTGAGGACTTGTAGTTCTTAAAAGATAAATGTTAGTATCAGTTATAATAAAGTGATATAAAAAACCTTCTTGATGTCTTCATTTTTATAAAATTTGTAAAAATAGTTTAACTCGTAGGTCGCCATTGTTGTTAACGTCGCAATGCACTCTGGGTAGTGATGTCATATGGTTGCACTGGCTGGCTTCGGGACCCTGTTGTGACTGTTCAGTGACATAAACATGGCATCTGTTCAGTTTTTCCAATTTGAATCTGAGCGAAACATTAAGGAGGAGGACAACACTGACAATGTTTCACAAAATGAAGAGCAAGAAAGACGGGATGAGGCGAGAGTGGGACAAAATCGGTGGTGTATGTGCGGCAACTGCGTCTCCATGGTAACCAAGAGGGAGAGTGTTTGTTGTCAAGAGCTCCAATTTTTGTTAGCAGATGTTCACGGTAAGTATTGTGTGATCAAACTTATTCCAATATCAATAATTTTGGAGATTATTAGCATCCAGAGCTGTCGTGTGCTTTATAGATAATTAGGATATACAGTGAAACGCACAACTTTGATCATTTTTGCAGATATCCCGTGCATCACAGCACACGAAAACTTTGAGGCAGTTTGCCTCAACCGAGACGTCTTATGGGCTGCCCTCGTCAGCCTCCACGACCGGGAGAGTGCTGCTCTACCCAATCAGAACCAGGTTACCAATAGGTAGCCTCATTGTAATGTAAAACTGTCGGGACTCTGCCGCGGCGCTGTCCAGATCGCTGATCCTCCTGCCAGTCAGGTAGGAGCAGCTACGGAGCTGTTGCACATCTTGCACAACTTGTTGCACATCAGCTGGCCACTGTACCGCTGCATCTGATGTATGTGAATCTGTCTGAGTGGCCGCATCGGTCATATTTGGAGAACACATTACACTTACTGAAGACTGAAGAGGTGAGGTGAGGTCAGCGTCCTCTGTGACCAGTGGCGTGTCCGATGGTTCACCTGACGTTACAGAAGCGACAACTGCAGGAGTGGGTTGACTGCTCAGGAGAGCATCCAGTGTCTCTTGTCTATGATGCTTTTTAACGCGCATTTCACTCGCTTCCCAAGAGCATTTAGACTCCTTATGTGGGAAAATTGTCGGAAAAGCATTTGGTTTTAGTCTTCATTTATACCCAGCCGCTCCGGTGAGCTCTTTCAGCAGTCGCGGTCGGCTAAAAGCCTCAAATGCATCAGGAGAAAAATGTCAGGAACACAGCCATGGATTTTTGGGAAGTTGTGTCTGTCCACAGGTATCTTCCCACTCCTTTCTCCCCTTCTTGTCAGTAGGAAAGCAGTGCAAACTCACATGACTCCCCTTGTTGCCTTTTGACTGGAAGTTGCATTCAAAAGCAGCACAATGTGGCATTTTACTTTACAATTACTTTGACTGTGCGCACGTAAACAAACACAGGCGTCAATAGCTATTCTACCAAGTGCAACCACTATACGTCATCACCCCCAGAGTGCATTGCGCGTGGAAAACATGGTGTCCTACGTAGGTCAAAATATGTACAAAATATTATAGATTTTTAAAGCAATGGCAATATTTTATTTGTTTCTAACAACATATTTTAGTACAAGAGAACAATTGTGGCTTATCAGGGCCTACAAGTCTACATAGCTGGGGTTCCTTTTTTGTATTCTAATACACCGGACTGCTGTAACAACCTAATTTCTCTTCGGGGATGAATAAAGTCATCTTTCTATCTATCTATCTTTTAAAATGAAGAGGTTCAGATCATCTCTCAGCTGTTCTCAGACACAATCCAACACTGGCACCTGGAGGAAAGAAACATGCATTACACCTGATCTGCAGACTCACAGTTTACTGCTGTTGTTCATGAAAACAGTTTGTGTGCACTTAAACCCTCAGTGTCTTTTCATTATGAAACACCCTGTATGAATAAAGTTTATTTGATTCAATTAAAAAAATCACGATGTTACTCATTTACCTTCTAAAGTGACTGAGTCAGCACGTGAATGAGTAAGACAGTGAGTGAATGAGTGAGTAAGTGAGGTAGTGAGTGAGATTGAGACAGTGAGATGGTGAGTGAGTGAGTGAGTGAGACAGTGAATGAGTGAGTGAGACAGTGAGACAGTGAGTTAGACTGAGTGAGTGAGTGAGTAAATGAGGCAGTGAGTGAGATTGAGACAGTGAGATGGTGAATGAGTGAGTGAGTGAGTGAGACAGTGAATGAGTGAGTGAGACAGTGAGTTACTGAGTAATTGAGTGAGACATTGAGAGTGAGACAGTGAATGAGCAAGTGAGTGAGACAGTGAGTTACTGAGTAATTGAGTGAGACATTGAGAGTGAGACAGCGAGTGAGTGAGTGAGACGGCAAATGAGTGAGTGAGACAGTGAGTGAGAGAGTAAGTGAGTGAGACAGTGAGAGTGAGACAGTGAGTGAATGAGTGAGTGAATGAGAAAGTGAATGAGACAGTGAGTGAGACAGTGACTGAGTGACAGAGACAGTGAGTGAGTGAGTGAGTGAGTGAGTGAGTGAGGAGATCATGTTCAGATCAGATCCAGTTCACAGGTGCTAGGTCGGTTGACACTGCTTTATCACCATAAGGCCCAGTTGCAAGCTGCAGCAAGCACTAAGCAGCTTATCGCATTGCAGACCAGCTATCAAGCTAAGCAACAGACCAACTTGCACCTACAGGAAGGCCTTAGATTCATGAGAGAAAAGATCTCTCAAGCTAAAAAAGTAAAGCATAGCCTCCAGCAGGGTTGTCAGGACCTGCACTATCAGCTCCAAGCTAGGAGAAGAAGAATAGAAAAGGAGCCCATAGAAACTCAGAGCCAGAAGGTATCAGACCCTGGCCCATTTGAATCCAGTTCTGACCCAGATGCAGCCCCTATCTCCAAGAAGACTGTTAAACTTCAGTCCTTGGCATCCCCAGAGGAAAAGCTGCAGGCTGAACTTCAGGCTTCCCAAGCATGGGAAACAGCCTCATTCAAGGAACGTTATGATGTCCGGCAGGCTGCTCAGACAGCTCAAGCCACACCTACTCACCTGAGGACAGTAAGTAGAAATGCAACAGACCTTCGTGCCAGATCCAACTTGATCATTCACCTCCAATGGCCTGCCGTAGGGACATAGATGCCTCATACCCAAGGAGTGCACCTCACCTCAGGCTGTCAGCCAATGCACCATTTCCCCTCCCGAAGGGCGGAGAACTTCTTCCATGAAGAGTGGACATCACTTCCAGTCCTTGAACAATGAGAGGGATTTTGGGCCTTCATCAGCTGGCGAGCTATATGCATGGCGTAACCCACGCCCTCACCATAACTGGACCCCTTCTCCACCACGAAAAGGGGGGTCACATCTTTCTTACTGGGATTGGAGGAACCAACAGTCCTCAGACGACTCACATGATGCGGGCCTGTACCGAGAACAGAGCCTGTGCACACGCTGACTCGAATCCCTAGCAAGGGACATCGAGCGCTTTGACCCCAGAAACCGGGAGTCAACAATAGAGGATCATTTGAGGGAGGTAGAGCGCTGCCTCCTTGATCTTCCTCATGCATCAGCGTGTGAAAAACTCAACTTGATCTGGAAGACAACACCCAGAAGTGTGCATGACTTTATGGAGACTCACCCATCAGCAATCAGGGACTGCTACTTTGCGCTCTGTCAGGCCCTGCGGGAGGAGTACTCCCAATCTACTGATCAAGTTTCTGCCACTCCAAACATCAAAGCACCACCTAAAGTTTCTAAGCTTAGTCTCTTGGGAGCCTGCAACAACTCTTGGCAGCTTATCGCAGACGATGCTGAGATAGCAAGACGTCCCACTGAACTCCATCATAAAGACAAGCCCTTTGAGTTGGGAGAACCTGAAGAGCAGCCCTCCCAGCTGATAGAAGAAAAACTCAGCTCTGCTCCCTGTCTGGCCCACCCTGACAAGGACAGGGAATTTAATCCGGAGGCCAGCTCTTCCCCCCAGTGTCTTAGCGCTGCTCTGACACAACAGCGTAACACAGACAAGCAAGTTGATGCATACGCTAGCAGACCCCTCAACAGTGTGGCGATTAAGTTCCCCGACTGTGAAAAGGCACTTCTGCCTACGGTCTGTGCTGTGGAACACTTTTGTAGCTACAGTGGAGGCCAGAAAGTAATCATGGAGATGTGTCACCAACCAGTGACAGTCCTGAACAGCCAGAGATTGAGGGAGGGGCGGGTGTCGAACAGCCGCATCGCCTCATGGATGATGGCACTACAAGGTTATGACATTGAAGTCAGATATGTCAAAAACAACAAGATGGTTCTGGGCCAGGACCTGGCCAAATGTCAGCATGGTAATTGTGAGGAACAACCAAGCTTGTCACCTCTTCCTGCCATCACTCCATCACTTCCCTCAAATCATGGATACCATGATGAGAATGTCTGCCAAAATCTTACAAAGATCTTTAGGGATGGGGGGTCATTCCACCACGCAAGCCAACCCCAGGCAGGAGTTGGTATTGTGTGTGTTGACCGCAGTGTTTATCAGCCCAACCATTATCAATCAGGCCCCAAGACTAGTCAATACACAGAGGTTGCTGCTGTCCTTATTGCTCCCCAGCAAGCTGCAAGGGTAGCTATAGTACAGTTAGCAATCTGCTCTGACTGTAACTACGCCCACGACTCACCTGTTGACGGTTACCATGGCTACAAAGCCATCCTCCAAACACTTCAGCAGGTTGCATGCTGGCCATCGAAGACCAGCGACACTAAACCTAATGTCCAAATGTGCCTTACCTGCTGTCAATTTCAGCCGACCCAACCCTTAAACCAAGCTCCACCTCAGTTTAGACTCCCTGCTCTGTGTCACACCACGCTCCAACACAAAACAAACACACTGATCCAAACCACTCCTTTCTCTCTCCTTTCCTGTCCACAATATTTGTTTTCATTTTTGTTTGGAATTATGATTTTAATGTGTTGTGTAAAACTATGTACTAGAATCAGCTAGTCTGTTATTTCTATTTAGATGTCTCTGCCCAGATTTTACCTCGGCTCTGCCCAGACATGATAGCCTCTATAAACTCTGAACTTGAACTGTTTAATCCACATTTGTCCACCAGACAGGACCAGTAGAACACTATAAGGATTCAATCACATGGACTATTCGACCCTAGAGTTGCTCTAAAGACTGTGGCCATCACCCCATTCTTCAGACCAAAGGGGGGGATGTTGGAATCTCAAGCCATGGGTTCTGAAAAAGAACAATGAATAGGCCTACGTGTCCCTCCAAAAGCCTGAGCCAGAGTTGGTCGACCGTTTGAACAACGGAGCCACAACCCCCCCACGATTCGCACCTAGGTGTGAATCAGAGTTTGAATGTAAACTCAGCATCAGCATTGGCCGAGGCCAGGCACTCTCAGAAGGGATCCCCGGCGATGTCACTCAGGTGATAAAAACCCTCCACCGTTGTTTATTTCCCGTGTACCAGTTACAGTAGAGAGCTACTCCAAGCTCTCTCCGCG
Organism: Trachinotus anak; assembly: GCF_046630095.1. Classification (NCBI taxonomy): domain Eukaryota; kingdom Metazoa; phylum Chordata; class Actinopteri; order Carangiformes; family Carangidae; genus Trachinotus; species Trachinotus anak. The sequence goes on from NW_027273872.1 coordinate 29,102,639, forward strand.
ACTCGGCTGCTGAAAGGGAACAATCTGCAAACATTTGACCTTTTTCCACAACTTCTTAAAGCCCAGGTCACAGTCTTCAACTCGCGGGCCGAGCACATAGACTGCTGTTGTTTGTTTTCCTTTTTCGTTTTTTTTCATCTTTCGGATCCGACGTAGATCGCTGTGTAATCAGCTGATTTTATGTTCTGTGAGGACGAGCACGCCGACTTTGTTAAGGACAAAACAAAGTTCACCATCCCTCATCTGTGATCTTCCCACTGCCGCCGAGGAACTCATCACATCGTCATCGCCAGTAGAGCGAGACATGAACCGCCAAGCTCCCAGCCAAGGACCGAGCTGTGGATAATCAGAGCAGACTTTCTTTTTCTAACTCTGAAGGATCAGAGCAAAGCAAAGTAAGAGGCTGATGTCTGGGCAGAGACACAGTTACTGTAGCGTGTTGTATTTTGCTATTTGACTTATAAGTGCTGCATATCTTGTTGTTTTAGATCGTTCACTATGATCAGCTTAATAAGCCAAATATCACTAGTTAAAGGACCAATAGCTGACTAGACGAACTCCGTTCGCTGGCTCTGTTATTGGGTAGTGATACTGTGGTGATTATTAACTGTGGTGACGATCTCTTGTGGACTCTTTCCTCTCTTCACCTCTATTCTTCCTCTTTTCTCCCAATCACACACCTCATCTACATCTCACTCACATTCAGGCTGCCCTAGGGTGTGATCGCGTCATACACGTAAAGCTCAAGGGCCCCTCCCTTTGTTCTCGTTGTTCACGCCATTCCATGGATGTATTATGAGACCTGGATACGGCGCCGCCGCTCAGCCTTGCAGCCAATTTTTTCCAGTGGCCACTAGTGGTATTGCAGCAAAAAATCCCCCTGTGGCCCAAGAAGCATTTTCCCCATAGACCGCAATAGTAAAAGAGAAGCCTGTAAAACTTTTAACAGGACACCTCCAGCTGTGCACACAGCCAAATATCAATCTTTCTATTCTACATTTTTAAGCCATGGGGTTGTGACGTCACCACTGTGTACGTGCACTCTATCCGCGGTCGTGCTGTGTCTCGGGAATGAGAATGGTTGCTAGGTTACTGCTAGCGTCATCAGGATGAGAACAAGTTAGTATGAAAAGTGAATAAACGGCACACAGGCGAGTTTTCTTCAACACAAACCAAGGTTCATTGATTTTGTGATTTTTTTGTCACATTTATTCATCACTTCTTACACTTTTTTTCAGGAATGTAATTGTTTTTAATTGATATATTAGCCGCATAACTGGATTCACTAAGACGATGATTTTTCTTAACTTCCTCCGTAACAGTTTTCTTCAGGGTATTTTAATTTCGTGAGTCATTGAGCTTCTATCTGATAGTTTCTGTGATCTGTGTGCCAGCAGTGTCTCATCCTGACTGCAGTTCACCAGCCTGTCATCCGATCACAACAACCACGTTATTAATTTAGATTATTTAATGACCTCCACTGTGTCAGCGGGTTAAAATGATAACTGACTCCGGCCTAGATGCAGCGTCCTCTGGGTCAGCAGCTGTGGCCTGAGGTGCTGCAGCCTGCTCCCCTTCTCCCTTCTGTCCCTGAGAACCATCCTGGACGTCCTCATCATCGTCTCTCTAACTCCCCACATCCTCAGTGTGTGCTCAGTATACAGTTTGCTAAATGTTCAGTGGCATTCATCATTTAAATTAAATCTTTATAAAAAATAATTTTGATATATTTTTCATTTTTAAACCTGTGCACAACAAGAGATGTGAGCTTGTTTCCTAGTTCCTGTCAGGATTTGTGCTGCTACATTTTGGATCAGTTGGAGGCTTTTCACTGAGTTACTGGGACATCCTGATAATAAAGAATTACAGTAGTCCAGTCTAGAAGTAACAGATACATGAACTAGTTCTTCAGCTTCCTTTAGAGACAGGATGGCTCTGATTCTCAGAACAATGGTCAGATGGAAGACAGCTGTCCTGGAGACTTGCTATATATGGGAAGTAAAGGACATGTCCTGGTCAAAACTGACCCCAAGGTTTCTGACAATAGCACTGGAGACCAAGGTGATGTCATCTAGAGTAAGTATATTATCAGATAATGCATTTCTGAGGTGTTTGGGGCCAAGTACAATAACTTCAGTTTGTCTGAATTTAAGATTAAAATTTATGCCCTTAAGATTCACTTGAAATTTGGCCACCTGGTAAGTCTCACCTGGCTTCATCGATAAGTACAGCTGGGTGTCATCTGCATAACACTGAAAATGTATCTGGTGCTTTCTGATAATATTTCCTAGAGTAAGCATATATAGAGTGAAAAGTATCGGTCCTAGCACAGAACTCCATGGCTGACTTTAGTGTTGATAGAAGAGTCATTATTAACATGAACAAACTGGAGTCTATCTGACAAATATGACTTAAACCAGCTTTGTGCGGTTCCTTTAATGCCAACCATATGCTCTAGTCTCTATAATAAAATCTTATGATCGAGGGTGTCAAATGCAGCACTAAGATCTAGTGGGGCAAGTATAGAGACAAGTCCATTGTCTGAGGCTATGAGGAGATCATTGGTGACCTCAACCAGAGCTGTTTCTGTGATGGATCTAAAACCTGACTGAAAATCTTCAAACAAACCATTCCTATGCAAATAATCACATAACTGATTTGCAACAACCTTCTCAAGGATTTTGGAAATAAAGGGGAGGTTGGATATAGATCTATAATTGGCTAAAACATCTGGATCAAGAGTAGGATTTTTAAGTAGAGGTTTAATTAATGCATCTCTAAAAGCCTGCAGTACATAACCTGTTTATAAAGATAAGTTAATCAGACTTAATATAGAGGTGTTGATTAAAGGAAAAACATCTTTGAACAGCCTTGTTGGAACAGGGTCTAGAAGACAAATCAATGGTTTAGATTAAGATACTTTCGAAGTGAGCTCAGAGACATCTACAGGAGAGATGCAGTCAAAATATAAACCAGTGACAGTGGATTCTGAGGCTGCTGAACTGGACAGTACATCTGAGTCGGCAGTGGGGAGGAGATGGTGAATTTTTTCTCTAATAGATATGATTTTATTTGTGAAGAAGCTCATGAAGTCATTACTACTGAGGGCTAAAGGAATCGATGGTTCAATAGAGTTATGGCTGTCTGTCAGCCTGGCTACAGTACTGAACAGAAACCTGGGATTATTCTTGTTTTATTCTATTAATGATGAGTAGGAGATTCTGGCTTTACAGAGGCTTTTTTATTTGTCGATAGACTGTCTTTCCAAGCCTTTAGAAATTCTTCCAGGTTAGTAGAGCTCCACTTCCTTTCTCGCCCCTTGAACTTTGCTGTAAAGCTCGTGTTTCTGAGTTGTACCATGGAGCTAGCCTCCTCTGACTCACTACCTTCTTTCTCAGAGGGGCCACAGTATCTAGTGTTGCACACAGTGAGGCTACAGTAGTATCAACAAGATCATCAACTTGTGTGGCTGTGAAGTTGAGACAGCTGTCCTCTATTATATTGATACATGGCACTGGACTAAATACCAATGGGATTCTTTCTTTAATTTTTGCTAACAGTATTGTCAGAAAGACATCTGTTGTGATGGATTTTTTTCCAAACGCTGAGTAGTCCATGACTGAAAACTGAATGTTAATAGAAAAAAACAGCTGACCCTTGAGTAGTGGACTCCTTTCCTGTCAGTTTATTTTGCAGATTCGATTCCCCCCCCCCCCCCCCCCCCCCCCCCCCCCCCCCCCCCCCCCCCACACACACACACACACACACACACACACACACACACACACACACACACACACACATTAGCTGAGGACGTGGTCTGGAACAGAGCCCCCGTGGCCGTGGAAGATGGGCCGACCTTGCTGTCCAAAAGTGGGCGGGGTCCAGGTGTTGCGGCGGGGCACAGTGGCGTCAGTGTCCGCTCGAACACAGCGATGGTGGAGCTGATGGAGAATAAGAAGAGCCAGGTAAGGTCTTCAAGTCCGACTGTGGTCTGGCTAGAGACACTAAAACCTGGTCTGGTTAGAAGCAGTAAAACCTGGTCTGGTTAGAAGCAGTAAAACCTGGTCTGGGTCAGTTCGGCACCAGCTGTGAAGCGCTAGGCTTTGCCCAACCGGATAGTTTGTATCGAGCGGTTTATAAACACACGCGGCTGCATCGGGTAAAAAGTCCTCGTTCTGTTTTTCAAGGTGACTTTGTCGCGCGGGCTTTTCAACTTTGTTTAGCTGTTATTTTTTCTTTGTTTTCCTGTGTCAGGTTTGGTTGAGCCCCACCTGCCGCTCATTTCGCTGATAAAACTCCCGCCACAGGGTTTGAAAAATGACATAGCCTGTAGCCGAACACACCTGAGCAGGTCAGAGGTGTAGAAAAAGTGTAAACCACATCAACAAACACCACAGTTAAACTCTGTGGGATTCTTTGTTAAACAGCAGATTGTTCCAATTGTAAACTGTGAAAATCAGTGAGTGAACACCTGCTGATGACGAAATGTACAGGTGTTTATCACCTGAGTTCTGCTGATACCTCTGCATGAAATGACAAAGCAAGCTATAAGCTGATGTGAGGAGATGATCACTGTCGTTGACTCAGGTTAAACTCAGTAAAACATGGATGATAGAGTCTCTTCATTTAAAGAAAAACCTCCATGTTGAAGCCTTAGTACTGAATAAGTTGCCTCTTAACCCGTTTAACTCAACAGTGGAACATGTAGCCAATTAGCAGCTAACGCTACACTATCATCCAGAAACCTGTTCTTCTTCTCTGCTAAGAACAGTAACAATACCTGTCAGTGGCTGCACAGCAACACTTCACATGCAGGTGACACAGTAAAGTTAATTAATAAACTGCATGGTATCAGATCCTTGCATAGACTCTGAGTTTACACAGTATCGCAGGTTTTTCTGACACATAATGATGTTTGAGGGAGAAGATGATAAAAAGAAAAACCAGGACACATCATCACTGGTTCACAGAGTGAGAAGAAAATATCTAATTAAAAATGGTAACTTTCTAATTACTGCTGTAACTGCTGATGATGTAATGTGGAGATATTCTGATACTATTTTTAATTTCCTAACCATTAAGTCAACATAATGAAATTAATCTGCAGCTTTTTGATAATTTATTAATCATTTCAGGAATGTCATAGATTTGATGTTTGCATATCCTCAAATGTTTTTTTCTTTTACAGTGAATTATATATACATACATTAAATGTGATGTGATGATGTCACTGTGTGCTCTAGGATATCGTTAAGGATCCTTGAGTTTTGTTTTATAGACCAACAATTAAATTTATCAGCAGATTGATTAGTGATTAGCAGCAGCCCTGTGTGCAGCTCATCTACAGAGTCTGGTAAATGTCCTCAAGTGATTTCACTTGAGTCAGCATCAGAAAGCTCAGAGCTCTGCAGGCCTCTCCTCATCTCTGCTGCAGGTTACGACAGTGTCCAGCACTAACATAAGACACCCTTACCCTGACTGAACTGGGTAGTCGAGTTGCATTGTGGGTAATGTAGGCAACAAATTTTAACTTCAGAGAAGAATGTGTGGGATAAAAAACATGATATCTGTAGTTCGGCTGTGTCAATTTGATCTTTTTTTCCACTGTCCATTATGATTCCAGCAGTGTTAAAGGAGTACAGTGTCATACTGAGGTCGATTTTATATATATTTATATCTGTCCTGTTAGTTGCAGAGCTGCTGTCACTGACGAATTACTCCACTTTGTTTTCCCGTCAGGTGCTGAACCTTGAGCGTGTACAGGCACTGGAAACCTGGCTGAAAACAACGAATATAAAACTGACTCAAGTGAATGGCCAGAGGAAATATGGAGGACCACCTGAAGGTGAGAGAGGCCGCACAGCTCCGACACACTGGGTCAGGATGAAGTTAGATCCTTAGAGAAACTCAGATACAGAAATTAGGACTGAGACTGAAGAGGAGTTTTTTCAGCTGTGAGTTGTATCAAAGGACCAGTGAGCAGGACTCAGAAGGATCTATCAGCAGACATGGGATATGATTTATCATTATGTTTTCATTAGTGCATAATCAGCTGAAACAAGAAGTGTTGTATTTTCATCAGCTCAGTATGACCCTCTCTAATCTTCAGAGTCATGTTGCACCTTCATCTAGCCAAACTAGTCGTACAGACCACTGAACCTTTTAACCTGAAGGTCACATAGCCTCTGCTACACATTGATTTTTTTGCTATTTAAATCAGGCAAAATGTCACTTTACTGTAGAGCTGCACATTGATTTAGGCTAATACACACTAATGTGACTAACACACCTGATACTAATAACCATTCATACACTGGAAATCCATGTGCCGGCGTAAAGAACTAATACTCTGCATTACTACAAACGAGAATCAGCAAAAACAGTCGGAGCATTAAAATGTAACTGAACAACAGCTGCGAGCAAAGACAACAGGACAACGAGGTCAGCAACAACCATTTTGTTCAAGCAGCAGCTGAAACTCATCAAATGAAATTTACAAGGACACAAAGTAAAGAGGAGCTGAGAACTGATCTCAGTCCTGCTAAGGGAAAATGGAATAAAACCAGTGAATTGCTGATCTCAGTGGTGATCATCCAAAACTACTTTTGACTCAGAGACTGTTTCCCTCCTTTAAAACATGACTCAATCCTCACCACACCCTAACCTCTCAGCTGAAAAGGTGGAGGCCATCAGCCTCCAAGCCTCTGAAGCTCTCAGAGACAACCAGTCTCAGTCTTTAGGACGCATCAGTCTCTCTGGGACCAGATAACAACCCTTCTCATGTCCTTCTCTGGTCCTGACCTCACCACCCCCCTCCCTCAGCCCTCCACCTGAGTGCAGGACTCTCCAGTCCTAGTCCTACCAGAGGTCCATCCTGGTCTCCTCAGACTGATGCTGCCTTCAGAGAGACTTCTGGGTCTGAACTCTAATCGAGCCGGATGCTGCAGATGCCACTGGGTTCCTCTAATGAATGTGGTCTGTCATCACCATCCCTGCACACAGTCTCACTCCAGACTGTTCTGGTCTGTGGTTCCCTGATGACAGAACCAGCTCCTGAAGCCTATCAGAGCAGGGGTGTCCCTCTCTATCTTCCAGTTCCTGTTGAAAACTCATCCATGAGCACCTCCTCTCCTAACACCTCTAACACCCTAACATGTCTAACTAGCTCTAACTCTGATTTTCAGTTCACTTCTTTACCTGATCTCCTTCACTTATTAAACATATCTAGAACTGAGTCCTGACACCAAGGTCTCTACTGACCTGAAGCTTCATTGATCAACCTCACTGAGAGTCTGAGGAGAAACAGTCTGAGTCAGTGTAAATGACTAAAACCTCCCGGTCTGTGGAACAACAGTGGCGTCTGCAGGCTTTGTGCCAACCAATACTTTCAAATAAAGAATCAAATAACAAACTATATATTAAATTCCTTTCATCACAGGGAACAAGAAAACCAACAGCACACAGTGCTGACGCAAAAAGCTCAACTGACTTATTTAAAGTTTCCATCTACAACTCCATTTCCAAAAAAGTTTGGAGACTGTGTAAAATGTAAATAAAAACAGAATGCGATGGTTTGCAAATCATGTAAACCCATTTTAACTGAAAATAAAACAAAGACAACATATCAAATGTTAAAACTTAGAAATGTTATTGCTTTTTTTAAAATATTTGCTCAATTTGAATTTGATGCCAGCAACATGTTTAAAAAAAGTTGGGACAGGGGCAACAAAGACTGGAAAAAAACACCTGGTTGAATATCTCACAACTAATGAGGTTAATTGGCAGCAGGTCAGTAAGATGACTGGGTATTAAAAGGAGGCTCCAGAGAGGCAGGGTGTCTGTGCAGTGAAGATGGGTAGAGGTTCACCACTCTGTGAAAGACTGCGTGGGCAAATAGTGCAACAGTTGAAGAATGTAAATGTAAAATTACAAAAAAATTGTAAATTTCAGTATGTATGGTTCATAATAGCATTGAAAGATTCAGAGAATCCAGAGAGATCTCTGTTGGCAAAGGGATAAGGCTGAAAACCAATATTGGATGGCTGTGATCTTCAGGTCCTCAGACAGCAATGCATTAAAAACAGACACAATTCTATAGTGGAAATCACTGCATGGGCTCAGGAACACTTCTGAAAACCATTGTCTGTGAACACAGTTCATCGCTTCATCCACAAATGCAGGTTGAAACTCTACCATGCAAAGAATATCTAAACATGATCCGGAAACGTCACCGACTTCTCTGGGCCTGAGCTCATTTAAGATGGTCTGAGGTGAAATAGAAAACTGTCCTGTGGCCTGACGAATCAAAATTTCAAATTGTTTTTGGAAATCATGGAAACCGCATCCTCAGCGCTACAGAGGAGAGGGACCATCCAGCTTGTTATCAGCGCACAGTTCAAAAGCCAGCATCCATGATGGTGTGTGTGTGTCGGGGGGGGGGGGGGGTAGCACATTGGGAAGGCTCAATTAATGCTGAATGGTATATACAAGTTTTGGAGCAACATATGCTGCCATCCAGACGTCTTTTTCAGAGAAGGCCTTGCATATTTCAGCAAGACAAAGCCAAACCACATTCTGAGCATATTACAACAGCATGGCCCCGTAGTAGAAGAGTCCGGACATTAAACTGGCCTGCCTGCAATCCAGACCTGTCACCCACTGAAAGAATTTGGCACAATTTGAGCTTATATTTTTCATAAAACAATAAAATTTCTCAGTTTCGACATTTGATATGTTGTCTTTCTTCTATTTTCAGTTAAATATGGGTTCACATGATTTACACATCATTGGATTCTGCTTTTATTTACATTTTACAGTGTCCCAACTTTTTTGGAAACTGGGTTGTAAATGATGTTGAAATATCACAAAATTATAAAAATACAAAATGAACACACAAAAAATAACATGACTATCGAAAAATGATTCAAAATATTTATAATAGAATTAACATCAACAATAATAATAATAATAATATCAAAATAAGAGCAGAAAATGTGAGAATGTGATGTGTATAAGTGTAAATCCAGTAGTAATAATACATGTACATTAATACATGGGGGGGAAAAAACATAATCAGCAGCTCAATGGTCTTTGAAGCATCTTTCATAACATTTTATAGAAGAGCAGTTCTTTGCTAAATGGAGACAGCTGTTCCATAATTCAATAACCTCTGAGTTTACTTTAAAACAAGTCTTGAAATGTTTGGTAATATTCCCTTAGATTGAAAATAACTTAAAAATAAAAACTCTTGAGGTCATAAATAGTGAGAATCTGTAGTTTCTGACACGGAGGAGCAGGTGATATGTGTGAATCTGATTGGGTTACAGTCCCAGAGGACAAAAAGTTCTCATCCAAACTACATTACAATGTGAAGGATAGGATAAATTAGACTATAATGAAGAGTACAGAGACAGTGTGTGGTCAGGAGTTGACGAAACCTCATATCAACTGATTTATTTGTTCCTTTGTTCTCATCAACACTAATTCTCAGAAATCTTTCAGTTGACACTTGAAGCATCTTATAATTTTGCATAAATCCTTAGAGTGTGATTGAAAATGTGATTTGAACATTTTTTTTATATTCACAGATAATTTATTCACTCTGAACCAGTTAGTTAAACCAACATTATCATCCTTAATGAGAGAGAGGACCAGAGTTGTGTCATCTGCAAACATTACTCTGAGACACAGGTCCAAGAACAAACCCTGAGGAACCCACAGAGTAACATTAGAACATCAACTCTGAACAAACTGTTTTCTGTCATAATTCTTTAACCATCTATACGTTGTATCATGAAAACTATATTTATACAGCTGTTCTAATTAAATATGATGATTAACTGTATCAGAAGCTTTTGAAAAGCTTTTGAAAAGTTACTGAAGACAATATAACTGCAGAGGAAACTTTGTTAATATATTAAACAGAGTCAGAAACATCAGTGATGTTTGTAAAGAATGATGATCATGATGATGAAGAATCCTTCTGTTCCTGATTTATCTAATATTTTATAAAAACATGGTCAAATAGATAAAGGACTGTAATTATTGAACAACATGAATCCTCAGCTTTAACCAGAGGAATGAATAGAGGACAGTGTTAGTGGTGTTGACCAGAGCTGTTCTCACTTTTGTTAGATTGTGTGTATCAGTGGGTTCACACCTGCTTGATGCAGGTAGATCATTCACTGATTCACCTTCTGTCTCTGGTCCTGTTCAGACCAGGTATCAACGTCCGTCCTCAGTGATCCCATCACAGGGGTTAACCCCTTATTTCAGGTTCTGAGGTGGTCTGAACCACACTGAAGGACACATTAAGACCCGGCCTGAACAGGGCCTGTGACTCTTTAATTCAGCTGCTGATTCTCCAGGTGTAACATAAATGTGATCACAGTCACACTGAGACACTGAGTAAACAAGTGTGTGATGTTACCACAGTGACAGACCTCAATATGATATATGTCTATAGAACTGAACCACGTAGATTTCCACTGACTGTGAGTAACAATCAGTGGCAGATAAACAATGCAAGTACATTCAAGGTAATCATCCTCAACACTATCTGTGGTTATTTGTTACGATATAGTAAACAACACCTTTCCTGATCAGGCCGACATGATAATTAAACTTTAACGGGGCAGGGCTAGTACCATTTATGAGACGAAACTTGAACACAAGGATGAAAGACTGATGGTCAAGGTCGTGATTGTTTTTGATTGGTCAGTGAACCACAGGCCTTTAACCCTGGCAGTTCTCAGTGATTGATAATAATTTTACCTCCATCAAACTTATCATTATTATTAATTAGCTGCAGCTCTTTGTGTGTTGACACCTGTGAGAAGAGATTAAAGATCAGTAACGAGAGTTTTCATGAGACGAACTGATCGTTAAATATTAAATACTGAGTAAACCGTCACCTGATTGGTCCTCACTGTACACCTCATATTAACTCAAGTCTCAGAGGTCATTACTGAAGCAAACAGATGTTTGTAATGTTTGCATTTCTTCTTCCTCTGACATAAACAACACAACTGGTGATAACTTCAATATCACTGCATTAAATTTCACATGTAAAAAAACTGTGTTTAAGAATGACACTAATGACACTCCAGTCAGGTTACTGGATTTTAGATGGTTGAACTTACACATGATTGAAATCCATCAGGTCATTGTCATCGTTGTGTCTTGTATGATCCAGATTCACTGTTGACTGTTTATGATTCACAGTAATTAAAAATTAACCTCATTCAAAATATGAACAGAACATTTTCAGAAGGTGTTTTTAGTCTTCATCATTTAAAATCTAATGTCTGTTCATTTTGTCTCATGTTGTGCAGTGTGAGTAGTGATGTAAATCAGTATCTGATTTTATCTCTAGTACAAAGATTTTTACTGATTGATCTGGTGACTTAAGAGATCTGTTAAAGTACTGGATGGATAAGAAGACCTCTCTGATTGATCCGGTGTTTTAACGAACTCTTCTCTGTACTTTTTGTTATTTTGTAAGATACAAACACAACAGGTACAACGAAGGATGACATACAACCAGACGCCTGATTGTGATGTTTCCACAGTTCAGTGTTTTTGCTGTTACTTGAAAACACTGAACCACACCTTTAATCTCTTCTCTCCACCAGCATCACAGAGAGCAGTGTCTGTGTGTTTGTGAGAGGGAGCTCAGTTTTTCCATCACTGAGAGCAGAACTAAAGATGTCTGACCTTTATAAGCTTTAATAAGTTTGAGATTTACAGTAGATAATTTGTTTTGAAAATGCACCAAAGTAGATGAAGAACTATTTTTGATAAAGAAAGTCAGTGGCACAGAGACAGATGCTCTCTCAGTGGTTGTTGGATTGATGTCAAGAATAAAAAGCAGCTGCTGTCTGATCCGTTCATGAGGATGTTTGACAACATAGCATAGCAAAGATTTTAAAGTTTTACCTGAGCTGATGAACCATGTGATCATAAGGTGACATTTCCTGTCTGTTCTGTTGTCAGTGTGGGACAGTCCCACCCCAGGAGCCCGCTGTGAGGTCTTCATCAGCCAGATCCCACGGGATGCCTACGAGGACCTGCTGATCCCCCTGTTCAGCTCCGTTGGTCCACTCTGGGAGTTTCGGCTCATGATGAACTTCAGCGGGCAGAATCGCGGCTTCGCATATGCCAAATACAGCTCGTCAAGTGTAGCTGCTGACGCAATCCGCCTGCTGCACGGCCACATGCTTGAGCCTGGCTTCCGCCTCAGTGTCCGCCACAGCACAGAGAAGAGACACCTGTGTGTTGGAGACCTGCCGGCTGCCACCAGGCCAGAGGACCTACTGCAGGTACAGTGGCACTATGACTGTGGCTGTGACAGACACACTGAACAGACAGATACCAATCAGGTGTAACACAACAGTCCTGCAATAACAAGGGAAGTAGTAATGTTCTAACTGAGGTCACAAAGAACCCCTGCTCTGATAGACTTCAGGAGCTGTTTCCACCATCAGTGAACCACAGACCAGAACAGTCTGGACTGAGACTATCTGTGTTCAGGGATCGGATGACAGACCACGTTAATTACAGGAACACAGTGGAGGAGAAGGAGCATCAGGCTGAATGGCTGAGTTCAGACCCAGATGTCTTTCTGAAGGCAGCATCAGATACTGGATCTGGTTCAGGATCAAGGGGAGTTAGTGGATTTGGATGAGGAGCAGAGTGATGTAGACCAGACTGGCTGCTGCTTCTGGACCATCTGTAAGGGGTTCACTGTGAGTGAAGGGAGGTCTGTCAGAAGAGAGAACCAGGACCTGGACCAGGATCTGGGTGGAGGACTGAGTCAGGTCAGACCTGATGTTTCTGATGTTGTACAGAACAAAGAGTCAGGACCTGGAGACAGAGACAACCGGGTCTGGGTAGGAGAGTTGGTCCTCAAACATGCCTCCAGGTTTCTCTGGACCTTGGCTGGGTCAGAGATGAAGAGGAGATGATGATGTTGATATGATGATGAAGAGACTGATGATGATGAAGGTCTTAGAGAGGTTCAGTTCCTTCATCCATGAGGACACGTCAGAGAGACAGACTGAGGTCCACAGGGACTGACTGAGGTTCAGTGGTGGGGGTTCGGTTCAGGTTGGTAGGAGGGGATTATTGTGAAAGACCACTGAACCCACCACCGGCACATGCACACAACACACTGTGATGTTCAGTGTGATTGACAGAAGTACAGAAAGGACCGGTGTTATAATGAGTTCTATCTGTCGGGACTGTAAAACATGCCTCAACTGGTTGAGAGGAGAGAGAAGAAAGAAAGGTTTGAAGGTTAAATTTGGTTTTAACATCAGTGCTGTCAGACTCTATCTTCAAACCCTTACTCCCCCTCCCCAATCACAAACCTCTCAGCTGAAAAGGTGGCAGCCATCAGGTCCGGTTCTCTGAACCTCTCAGGCAACCAGTCACCTCTCCTCATTGCTCTCATGTCCTCCTCTGCCTCCTCTGGTCAGGACCTCCCTCACTCAGCCCTCTAAGCCTCCAAAAGGTGTAACATGTGGTACAGACAGGTCTGGTCCTGATTCCACCAGGAGACCTGGTACAGGTCGTTGGTGACGAAGACCTGTAGGACCCTCTGAGGTCTACGAGCTGCTCCAGCCTCTGCTCACATATTCAGCCTTCAGAAAAACATCTGCTTCTCCTGTCTGAAACTTTGTTGTTGTGCAAAATAAGACGGACCAGTGGTAAAGGTCTCATCTCTCTTGGCCTCCACAAAGATTTTCTTTGCTCCACAGCTCTGGTCTGAAGCTCAGGGAAAGACAAGGCATGATTGTCTTTAAGTTCATGTTCAGTGTTTCTGTTTGAGGTGTCCTTACCTCAAACAGAAACACTGAATATGAACTTAAAGACAATCATGTCTTGTTTTTCTGTCTTCTGACCTATGATAACACCTGTTACTGCTTTGTGGATAAAGGTTGTGTGTGTCTGATGTTTGTTTCCAGGTCCTGCGTGCGCTGACGGAGGGGGTGGAGAGAGTGTCTCTGAAGGCAGGGGCTGGTATTGAGGGGGCGTCGGCTATAGTCACCTTCTCATCCCACCACTCTGCTTCTATGGCCAAGAAGATGCTGGTGGAAGGTGAGTGAGCTCCTGTTGATGCTGATGCCCTGATACATTAGTGTAATACTGTGAATATGGTCCCAACCTTTGACAAAAATGATAAAACATCAATTTCACATACCACTGTTGTGTAATTCTTACTGGACAATGGTAGTTGTAGTCAACAGTATAACACATCCTTGTGTTGACCAAAGAGGAGCTACAACAACTCAACAACCAACAACAGACACTAAGAAACAACAACACATGTAGCAGGAAGGCAAATGATGTTTTAAACCAACAGAGTAAATGTTCTTTGTTTTCAGAAGGAAATAAAATAATGTATTTTATTTCAAACTGAATTCATGTAAAGGAAAGAATTAATTGTAGAGACACAAATTACTCAAACTCAGACTTAAATATTAACTGATAAATTAATGAGCTATAGGACAATCTGAACTTCTCCAAGGTTCAGATATTGATGTAGGTTCAGACACTGATGTGGGTTCAGGTACTGGTGCAGGTTCAGATACTGTAGGTTCAGGTGCTGACATAGGTTCAGGTTTTGATGTAGGTTCAGACACTGATGTAGGTTTACACACTGACATAGGTTCAGGTTTTGTTGTGGGTTCAGACACTGATGTAGGTTCAGGTACTAACAGATTCAGATATTGATGTAGGTTCAGTTACTGACATAGGTTTAGATAATGTAGGTTCAGACACTGATGTAGGTTCAGACACAATAGGTTCAGACACTGATGTAGGTTCAGATACTGATGTAGGTTCAGAACAAAGACGAGTTAACCTTTGTCTGTGGGGATGAAATCATCTTCTTCATGTCAGGGATATTCTGTAACTCTGAATCTTTTCTTTTTATGTCTAGCATTCAAGAAGCAGTTTGCTCTGAGTGTCTCAATCAAGTGGCAGTCATCAGTAAACCCAAGTGCTGCTGAGCTGCCACCACAGAAACCTTCAAAGAGCCTCCCAACATCACTCCTGAAGCCACCGCACCTGAACTCTCCTCAGCCCTCAGCCCAGCCTCCTCGTCTCGCCCCTCGTCCACCCATCCCTCCGGATTTCTGCAGAGCAGTGGGAGGACCCGCTGTACCCCACCACCCCTCCTCCTCTTCCTCCTCTCAGAGGCCTTCGGATTCTGCAGTGTCCCCAGTGATGCTCCTACAGAAGGTGTGTGAGGTGGCAGGCGTTGGCCAGCCGCTCTATGAGATGCACTACAGCCATGCTGGACCAGATGGCTTCCTCTACTTCACCTACATGGTGTGTATCCCCGGGACAACTGGGCCCCTCAAAGGCCTGGTCATGATCTTGCCAAGACCCACTGCCACCACCACGCTGGAGGAAGCTCAGCAGGCTGCAGCCCAGCAGGTCCTGCAGAGGGTCTATAGGAACCAGATCACCCACTGACGACCTCACCTTGCAGCACTGTTGTGTCATTAATGATGTAATATCCAAAGAAGTGTTTGATCTTAACATGGTTATTTCTGCATGTTTTTACTACAGTTGACTTGTTTGTCTTGTTTGATCGTTGTGGTTTGTTTTATGCATGCTTTGTGTTGCTGTTGATCGGTTCCTCATTTTAATTAAATGAGAAATGAGAAATGAGAAATGCTGTGTGTGATAATGTATCTGGACTGAACCATTTCCACCACTAGAGGGGGTAAATGTGTCTTAGCATGACAAACAGAACATAAAGGTGAAAGTTGACTGTACACAACTGTGGTTACAGCATGTCCCCATTTACTAAACCACCAATTGTACCAGTTTGTGAAGACACAGAAATCCAGTTGCTGACAGGTGACAGGTGTTGATCACCTTGTCATGGAGGGTGTTTCTGATAATCTGAGCTGAAGTCATTAGAGACAAATATGGCATCTCCTCGGATCACGTGACCCGTCCTTCAGTTACCTGCACAAAACTACAGGTCAACCTTCTCTGACTTCATCAGTCAGGACCTCACTGCTGTGGGAGGAGTTTGGTGACATAATTGGCGAGCAGAGGAGTTGAGTCAGTGTTTGATGTGTTGAGTTAAGACTTTAAATCAACAATTATCACCTGAACATGTGGGGGAAAAATCATCTCACATCTCACCAGGTTATCAACAAACCATCAGTGACCTGTCAGTGGTAACATGGACACGCCCCCTGCAACACTTCTAAGACAACACCTAGCATGCACACAAACTCACATCACAGTGAACACATGAACCATGATGACATGAATGTGTTTATTTCAGACAGTGGACAGAAGAAACTTGTTTGATGAAGTCATGAGTCTTTAGTTTAAAGTCAGAAGCTGAAGTGCAGTTGCTCACCTGATGGTTCAGGTACAAAGGTGAAACACTTCAGGAACTGCATTCGAATTGACCTGATTAACTGACCTGCAGCAGCTGTGAGGAAATTAACTAACATCATTGATCTGAACTCAAACATTCACTGTAAACATCCGTGTCCTGATGACTTCCCTTTAAGAACCTGCTCTGTTACAGTGCCACCTGCTGCCTGTGAGAAATGAGACTGATGTGTTTCAGGGATCCAACATGCTCTAGAAGACAAGTTGACAAGTTTGTGATTGAACCAATCAGCTGATGGAGGCAGAGTCATAGACAGGAAGTCAGGCCTCAGAGGTCCTCCTCCTGATCTCACCCAGCAGGTCAGCTCTGTGGATGTCGAACTGAGGAGAGAGAACATGAAGAGTCTGTGACATTCTGATCTGGAACTCACACAAAGAACCTCTGTAGAACCTGACAAGGTGTAGGAGTGGCCATCAGGTGTTATGGATCAGTACTGATCTGGTTCGTGGTGGAACAGATTGAAACAGAAGTTTCTTTTGGTCCAATGAGCTCAAGGCTGTGGACTGATGTGTTCAGGGACCAGACTGAACAGTCTGTTACTGTCACTGCACAGTTTCTGTACTGTAAGTTATTGTCATCAGCACGTCACTGTGTGTTTTGTGTCTGTTGTGTGTCTGTGTGTACCTCCTCTCTGGTGGACACCACTCGTAGTTTGACCACTCCATCTTTCAGCTCCTGCTCTCCCAGTATGGCCACCAGGGGGATCCCCGCCTCCTCACAGTGCTGCAGCTGACTCAGCAGTTTGGGGTTTTTCTTGTACATCACCTCTGCCTGGACACACACAGACACACACACTGTAAACAAACCTACACTAGCAGAAAAATCACATTTAATGATTTTCAAGATCTCAAGATCTCATTTAAACTGTTAAAACCACGTCTGTCATAATTTTATAAAGTTGTTCTACTCTATCAACCTGTTTGGCTGGTATCAGACCTGATCTTGTTATTTGTTATGTACAGTGTTTGTTTACACGTGTTCTTGCCATGGTGACGCTGTAGTCTACTGTTAGGTCCATAGAGAAGAGGCAGGTGATTCATATGACTACAAAGTTTTTTTTTTGTTTTTTTTTAAATCACCATGGAAACATCAAGCTAATGCTGCCTTGCTACACACACAAAGCTAATGGGCTAGCTATAAGCTACCTAATGCTATAGCTAACTTCTAGAGAACTTCATGAGCAATTCATGATCTGCTGTCTGTAACAATGTTCTGGCATCTGTAACAATGTTCTAACAATGTTCAGCTGTCTGTAACAATGTTCTAATAATGTTCTATTGTCTGTAACAGTGTTCTGACAATGTTCTATTGTCTGTAACAATGCTCTGGTGTCTGTAATGATGTTCTGACAATCTTCTGTTGTCTATAACAATGTTCTAACAATGTTCTATTGTCTAATGATGTTTGTCTGTTATGATGTTCTGCTGTCTATAATGATGTTGTGGTTTCTGTAACGCTGCTCTGCTGTCTATTTCGATGTTCTGTTGTCAGTAACGCTGGTCTGGTGTCTGTAACAATGTTCTAACAATGCTCTCTTGTCTGTAACAATGTTCTGTTGTCTGTAACAATGTTCCGTTGTCTGTAACAACGTTCTGCTGTCTGTAACAATGTTTTAATGATGTTCTGCTGTCTGTAACAACGTTCTGCTGTCTGTAATGGTGCTCTAACGATGTTCTGCTGTCTGTAATTGTGCTCTAACGATGTTCTGCTGTATATAACGAAGTTCTGCTGTATGTAACAAAGTTCTAACGCTGTTCTGCTGTCTGTCATGATGTTCTGTAACAATGTTCTGCTGTCTAAAACGATATTCTGCTGTCTGTAATGATGTTCTGTTATCTGTAACGTTCTGTCTGTAATGATGTTCTGTTGTCAGTAACCATGTTCTGCTGTCTGTAACAACATTCTGTTGTCTGTAAAAATGTTCTAAAGATGTTCTGCTGTCTGTAACGATGTTCTAAGCATGTTCTGCTGTCTGTAACAATGTTCTAACAA
This sequence comes from Trachinotus anak, assembly GCF_046630095.1. NCBI lineage: Eukaryota > Metazoa > Chordata > Actinopteri > Carangiformes > Carangidae > Trachinotus > Trachinotus anak. The sequence continues at coordinate 29,121,063 of NW_027273872.1, forward strand.
TGTTCTGCTGTTTGTAAGGACATTTTGTTGTCTGTCATGATGTTCTGTAACAATTTTCTGCTGTCTGTAACGGAGTTCTGTTGTCCATAACAATGCTCTGTAACAATGTTCTGCTGTCTGAAAGGATGTTCTGTTGTGTATAACAATGTTCTGCTGTCTGTAGAAAATGTTCTGTTGTCTGTAACAATGTTGAAATGATGTTCAGTTGTCTGTGACGAAGTTCTGCTGTCTGTCACGATGTTCTCTAAGACGTGTTGTCAGTGACCTGAGGTGTGTGTGGTGTTTTATTAATGTTGTGTTCATGTGTTTTCTGTTTGATCTCTTAATGGGGCTGATGTCTGTTTCTAATGCATACTGTCACTTTAATGTGATGTAAAGTGACAGTATGTTAACAGCATGTTGAGATGAGCAGCACCCGGGTCACCTGGAGATGAACATGTGACTAATGATGAGGAAGAATAAGATCATTTAAAAACAGAACTGTTAGCATGAAAACACTAGCTCAGACAATACTCAGAGAAGTTAGAACTGATGAGGGAATCGCATTTATTTCGACTGCTCTGAACACAGGTATTTTTCCAGGCCCAGAGAAGCATTGATCAGAGGTCAGTGGTCAGAGGAGAATGGACAGACTGGTTGGAGCTACAGTCATTCAGAAGACCACTCTTTACAACTGTGCTGAGCAGAAAAGCTTCTGAGTGAACAACAAGTTGACCTGGAGGTCAATGGACTACAACAGCAGAGACCACTTCAGGGTGTGTTCAGAACTTTGTGTGAACCAGGACCGAGTTTAACAAACAGAAGAGACGACACCTGACACTGTCAGTACACAACAGAAAACACTCACACACCTTGATCCCAGCATTCCAGAGCTCAGTGACCAGTTTGAGTCTCTCCTCCAGCAGGTTCTTCTGAGCCGACGCCACCATCACCTGAACCTCTGTGGTCCGGACCTTCTCCGCTGAAGCCTGAAAAACACACAAGTGTTCCAGTCTGACACATTTATTATCGACACCCTAACCCTAACCCTGAGACAAACACGAGTCAAACTGGCAGACAAAGATGATGATGTTACATCACCTCAGCCTTCTGCTCCATGATGGAGAAGATCCTCTCGATGCCGATGCTGACGCCCACACACGGCACTTTCCTGCCCTTTGGGTCAAACATGCCCACCAGGCCGTCATAGCGTCCCCCTCCAGCCACGCTGCCCACACTGACACTTTCCTCCGCAGGAGCCCCCCGTTGGGCTTCAGTGGCAACCGGGGCCACACCTGCCTGTGTCAGCACCGCCTCATAAATGACCCCTGTGTAGTAGTCCAGACCACGAGCCAGACTGAGGTCAAACACCACCTCGAGATAAAAGGTACCAGAGTGGAGCAGTCAGTTAGCAGCAGCACAGTACAGAGAGGAGGAAAGGGAGGGTATGATGGTGGAACAGCATTTCTCACCTTGTCTGTGACCTGGAAGAGCTGCAGGTAGCTGAAGAGCAGCTTGATGTCAGAGAGGCCAGCACAGGCCTGCTTACTCTGAGACATCTTCTGGTCCTGGAGGAGGCGTTCTGCCAAGTCCATCCCACCTACAACACCAACAGGTGCCTCTTTTCACATTCAGCAGGTGGAGTTGTGTTTGTGTTCACCTGATTACCAGATCTGTGTTGAACTCTTGTTTTATGTTTCTGACAAGTATCTTTATCTGCTAATTGCTCCGCTATGTTCATTAGCTTAATTTGCTAACTGTTCATTAGTTTTATCTGCTGAGTGTTCATCAAGTTCATCTACTAACTGCTCTGCTATTTCCATTAGCTTCATCTTCTAACTGCTCCTCTATGTTCATTAGCTTCATCTGCTAACTGCTCCTCTATGTTCATTAGCTTCATCTGCTAACTGCTCCGCTACTTCCATTAGCTTCATCTGCTAACTGCTCCTCTATTTCCATTAGCTTCATCTGCTAACTGCTCCACAATGTTCATTAGCTTCATCTGCTGTGGATAAGTAAAATGCACTCAGTGTCCAAATTAATAGGTAAACCTGTACAACCTAATGCACTACCGCAGCTCTGCCATGAAGTCAACTTTTATGATGTCTATAATGTCCAGCTGTTGACACAGAGGTCTTAATGACATCATGAGGTCACACTTAGTGATGTTGTACAGGACTGAATTATAGTCACAATGTGTTCCTAATATTCTAAGACCCTTAAACACCTCTCAGTATAATGTGGTCCAGTACAACACACTTGTACCAAATAAAGTGACCACTGAGCTCATTGTATCTACTGTATATAGTGTTATCCAAAGTGTTGTATTTTATTAACTGTTCATGTATTCTGTATGTTAAATCTTACAACAGCACAGTAACTGTAGCTGTCAGATTAAAAAGGTATTTCCCTCTGAGATGTAGAGGAACGGGTCTGACCAGAGCTGCTGAGAGAACCAACAGCTGGTGTCAGAGGTGGTATAACTAGAGATGGGAGTTGGTGTGAATTAAACAGGAACCACTAGCCTCTGACGTCTGTATCTGGTTTGAATCAGAGGGAGGTCTCACCCTGCATACTGACATACTCCCCAATCTGGTCAGCAGCCTCCTCCGACAGGCCCTTCTCATTCACCATCTCCTTCTTCACGTCCTCCCAGGCCATCTACAGGAGAACGGACACGGTCAACACGTTGACAGAGTATCATCTACGCATCCACAGAGACCTGTCTCTATAAATGAAGAAGTGCTCTGAAAGCTCAGTAAGTGTCTCCACACCTTGTCCAGTTTATCGACTGTGGAACAGATGGTACGGAACTTGTCATCTGGGACGCCACACACAGCAAACATCCCGTCAAGAATGCGTCTGTCATTGACCTGAAGATGAGGACGAGGTCACAGAGGTCACACCTACGGTCACAGTCTGTTCCTCTGAACATTCACCTGAGGTCACGTGACAAACCTTGATCCGGAAGTCTCCGAGGTCCAACTCACTGAGGATCTCATGGACGATCTTCAGACACTCAGCGTCAGGGATCATGGCGTCATACTGCCCAGCTATGTCAAAATCCTGACACACACACACACAGTTAATTAAACCAGGTGAGATTCCTTAACACCTGACTCATCAGTCAGTGACTCCACTCAAAGAGCTGACTATCACTCACACATTGGTAAAACTCTCGATAGCGTCCACGGGTCATAGCTGGGTTGTCACGGCGATAGACCTTAGCAATGTGGTAGCGCTTGATGTTGGTTATCTTGTTCATCGCCAGGTAACGGGCAAAGGGCACCTGAGAGACGGTAGGTCAAGGACAACACAGCAGAGCTTACTGCTCTGGAGGGATTAACATGGCAGAATTAATTTATATTAATTATATCAAAAACATTCACTGACAAGTTTTATTCAAAATTAACCTAAATAAAAAGTGAGTTTGATCATGGGAACTGTGATGAAACTGTAACATTTTTCATCAGAGATTCAAAACTAAATGATAAAGGACAAATTAAATAATTAGTGATAGTGAAAAGACTTATTGAACCACTGCATTTACTGACAGAATCACACTGCAGCTCCTGAACAGTAGAAAACTTTCCCCCACCACCCAAAGTCTCTCAGACTACCTCAAAGTATCTGAAACTACCTCAAAGTATCTCAAAGTTTCTTAAACCATCTGTTCAGACATTGATTTATATGTTTGACCTGTTTACATGGCCATGAAGAAGAAGCATCTCTATTTAGTAAGGTTGTGTCTCCAACACTGATGTTTTCTAACAGAAGCAGATTTATGAACTAAATTCATCTCTGATTCACTGAGAATTAGACAAGAGGCAACATGCAAACAGCGCGCTGACATTTATAAGAAGGTGGGCTAATTATCAACATTACAGGTATTTTCAGTTGGACATCTTTCATGTTGTTACAGAAGAATACAGTACAATTACATTTATGATTGATGTCACATTAGGTTCATCTGAAATGAAACCTGATCAGGATGTACAGTTATCTTTTGGAGTCTGGAGGACCTTTTATAAGGACCTACGTTATGATGGAGGTGGATTTGATGATGAACCAAAGTTCTTTTCCACAGTTTTGTGAGATTTATTTGTTTTCTTATGATATTTACTAATATACTGATGCTGACTTTTCATCACATGTATTACCACCTAAAGGCTGATGTACATATGTAACCAGGAACACGTGGGAATGGATCTTTGTGTGAATATTTATGATGTATGATGTAAGGTCACATTGAAGACTGTATGCCTGAAGTGTTCATTATTTATTAACCTAAGAATTTAATGGTGAACCTGTTAGTCGCTGATGGATTTTCTAATCTTCTAACTTTATATATGAAATCATAAACTGTTGATGGTCTGTTAATTGTTATTTTCTACTTCCTGTGGGGTGAGGCTCACAGCCACTCCTTGTTCAGGTGACTCCTCATTGTTGAAGACTGTTGGCCTGATGAAGGTCCAGTGCTACCACTTTCTGTACTGAACGAGTAGAAAGCTCAGAGACGTTACAGTGTGGCTGAAACATGAGGTGACAGGCTGATACAGGAGGTGAGTGTGGGACGATACATCAGTAACAACTGTGACTGTGTAAAAATAGAAAACATAACAATAATTTTTAGCCAATAAACCACGTGACAGAAAAATATGACATCTACCAGAACTATATCTCTGTGAAACAACGTGTTGATGATGAAGGATACAGTGAGGTCATATCTGAGGGAAAGCAGCTCTCCACCTTGGTCTTTGAGATCGTAGATGAGCTTGGAGTCTTCCCCGTACTTCCCCGTCAGTGTTTCCTGCAGACCAACAGGAAGATAATGAAACAGGCACAGGAGACACATCTACCTGACAATGGAGCTCAAACTGTACCTTTAGTTCAAACACAGGTGTGTCGATGGTCTCTGCTCCATGGCGTTTGAAGCACCTGATGATGGTGTTGAAGACCTTCTCTCTGATGGCCATCTGTTTGGGGTTGTAGTCCCTGGTTCCCTGACAGAGAAAGACATCAGCTGTGTTTTCATCTGTCCATTCATTTTACCCCCCAGGCACCACTTCCTCCTCTGGTCAACTGAAGGTGAAACTGTGACAGGTGAGGTGGGGGACTTGCATGTAGCCAGGGTTGACATGCTATTGCTTCCGCTGCAGGCTAATGGCTAGTATGTTAACACAGTATCTGTTGTTGTTCCCTCAGACATTTTGAACATAGGTGGTGGTAACTGTGTTATTGCAAGTTCACATTGAAGTCTTTATTTTGTGTGTCTCTAAGAATGAACTTTCAATGTGTAAAATGTTTGTGTTGTTAAATGAAGGACGAAGTTCTGCTGTATCAGAACTAACCAGAGACACAGCTCCGTGTCTTTAAAGGAGACAGATCAGCTGACCTCAGGCTTCACTTAGTCTGTTGAGGTGAGTGACAACAGGTTCAGAGGTAACATGTCACCTGCATGAAGACATCACAGTACATAGTCTGAGCCTTAACCATGATGCACCTGTGCTACTGTCCAGGAGATAACAGGAAGTGAAGTGAGATGAGATGACGTGTCAACATGCTGAGGGGACAGACACAGCTGATCACTGAGTTCTGTAGTGCACCTGTGTTTACCTGTTTCTCCTCATCCAGGTAAAATACTCAAACTCAGATCTCGCTTTAACAGATTCCTCTATTCAAACACTACCCTGTCTGTGCATATGTGCATCCGTGTGTGCGTACATACAGCAGCCTCACCTTTGCTGTCTTAAGGACAAACTGATGTTTGCCATCATCCCCTCCTAACTGAGCCTTCAGCTCCAGCAGTTTGGCCACTTCTTCATCAATCTGGAACAAACAAAAAAAACATACACACACACACAAACACAGCAGAGGATAAGAACACCTGCTGTAAACTAAAGTGATGTTTTATTACAGGACACCCTGTCCCATTCACTTGACTGGTACTGCACATGCTCCAGCAGCAGAGGCCTACCTGAGTCACAGTGATGCCAAGAAAGGAGTGCAGTGATTGGACACGTGTTGCAGTCCGAAGGCCCACGAGACCAGCAAAAGCACGAACACAGAGTGTGCCCAGCATGTTTGTCCCACAGCAGAGGGTCCCAAAAATATAACAGTGAAACAAGTCCAGAGATTGAACGAGAAAAAGTTCAGGAGGGCATCATGGGTACAGCATTATCCAATGGTATTGTCCCAGGCCGGACACAGCAGCCAATCACAGTAAGTAGAAGAAGAGTTGTGCAGTATCATCCAGGAGGGGGGGGGGGGTTCCAAGACAGAGGCGAAGGTGATGATGAGGAGCAGGTCATCCAAAGTCAGGCAGGAAGAACAGGAGAAAATTGGTAAGCAACCCTAGCACTAGGGGAGGGCGGGGCATGACGCATCATCATCATCACAGCATGGAGGATAGAACATGAGATGCACCAAGTCAATCAAAGCAGTAAGCCCAATACAGCCCTCTCACACACGCGCACGCACACACACACACACACACACACACACACACAGATGAAGCTGGACTGAGACAGAGACAGAGACAGCTGACTGTGGACAAGTCACTGACAAACAATGACCACAAGAGTAACTTCAGTTATTACATCATCATCTCATAAAACAACTTCACTTTTAATCATTCTCACAGTGTGGGCCTCCTCAATCCTCCACCTGCCTCCACCTGCAGTAACTTATTCTATGGTTTCTGACAGAAGCTCCACATCACACTACCTAATCCAAAACTCTACGCTGCATCTCAGTGCTGAGATAAAGACTGACACAGACCACTGGTCTCAGTGATACACTGTGAGCCTGCTGATGACTGAGCTGTCGGATATATTTAGGACATCCTGTCCCTATGAGACCTCAGATGTTGTGTAATAAAAGGGGGACACCTGAGGAAACCCGGTTAGCTTCGTACTGTCAGACACTGTGTGTGTTAATGAGCAGAGTTATTGCATCATCTGTCTGTTCACGTTTGACTGACAGGTTTAAGTTCAGTGTTCAGACAAATCGTGTCAGACTCCACCTTTACAGTCTGTTTGCTAACATCCGGTCACTTCTGTTCCACCGGGTTAGCATTAGCTAGCTAAGGCCGGTTAGCTTAGCTGTGCTGTACCATGGATGTATTATAAGACTGGGGTACCGGAGCTAAGTAGCTAGCTGTCCCTGTGTCAGATGAACATACTGTTCAAGCTGAGGACTCGTCTCATCATTAAAACCGGAATCAAGACTGACCTGGTCTTTGCTCGCCTTCTCTGACTTCAACTTCCGGACCACTTCACCCTGGATTTTAATGGCTTCTTGTATCTGTGTCTTGTCCTCCATGGTTTTACTATAACGTGTATTCCGCAGGTATGCCGATGTTCACACCTCCATCAACTCTGTGGCAATGATGTTCTGAAGAGAAAGGAAGGTGGCTGTCAAGAGGAGCGGAACCGGAAATATGTAACACTTCTTCTTCTTCTTCTTCTTCTTCTTCTTCTTCTTCTTCTTCTTCTTCTTCTTCTTTACTGCCATCTTCCGGAATCAGTCAGCTCCTACATTGTTCCGGCCACCAAACCGTTTCCGTTGGTCCTGTCGATGACCACCCACTGTTTACATACAGCCCGCTGCAGTGTGTGTCATTGCCTCCGTCTCTGAGGTGTATCTACTGCAGTGTCCTGCAGATATCTTCCTCCATCATGGCTTCCGTCTCTGTATTACAGTTACAGTTATTACAGTTGATTAAATATTCTACAGTTTCTGACAATCACAGAGACCCGTTATAAACTTCATGTCCTCATCATATGAAGAAAGCTGGCTGCTTGCCTCAGTCCGGACATGATTACCTCCTCTCTCCTCCTCTGTATCTTACGGTACACTTTATTTTGAATTCAATGCAAATGTCTCCTGATCCCACTGCTGCTGCCATACTTTGTTCCATATTTTCACAGTAAAAAACTTCCTGTCTGTTGACCTGGTCAAGGTGTAGAACTATTTTCAGTCACTGGATAAGCAGAGGAACTCTGAGTCTTAGGATGGAGTCTGTGTGTGTGTGTGTGTCTTATTTTCTTTAGTGTTTCAGTTGTGGGGACTGCAGATGACAATTAGCTTAAAACTAACTTTCATATAATAATTAAATGGTGACATCTAATTTTAGTATTAATGTTTAATATTGTTTGTGTTTTTGTACTAATTAATTAATGATCAAATAAAGATACGTGTACCTTTATGACCATGTGTACACAGTGACTCTTTACCAAACATTTACAGCACTGTTAAAAGTCAAACTGATGAAAATACTAACACTAAAGAATACGAAGGATACTTTGTCTTTTGTGTGCCACAAATGGTGGCAGCAATGAGACAATGTGACACAATGAGACAGTATGACATAATGTGACACAGTGGCACAATTAGAAGCAGTGTGATACAAAGACACACAATTAGACACAGTGAGATAATTTTAACAGTATCTGTGGAAGATTTGACTGAAACCTTTTATAGTAAAAACAGATGTTTAAAGACATCAAACTGCCAACATGGAGCCTCTGGAGCTTAAACAGTCTCAGATGAACAGGATGTACATGTACAGGACTTTAAACTCATCACCACACAAACAAACATCCTGTTCAAACAGTGAGACCAGAACCAAAGTCCACTTCAGTGCAGGGAGCAGAGAGCCATCATCAGCACGTCTCTGAGTGTCACTGTGTTACTGTTGTTAACAGTGAAGAATACAACATGATGTTGTCTGGAGGAAACAGTGTGAGGTGTTGACAGACTGTTGGATCTTCAGAGCAGTTTCTTCAGTGTGCTGTGGCAGGTAAAGACCGGTCATCATTTTATTTCAATTTATTTCAGCTTAAATCAGTTTCATTCAGTTTCATTTAGTTTAAATCAGTTTATTTCAGCTTAAATCAGCTTCATGTCTGGGGGCTCCTGACACTCGTCTGTCATCATGGAGACTGACCTCCATAAATCCACATCATACAGACTCTTTTTGTCCACAGGCCTCAGTCAGTATGGAGGTGTCCCCCCCTCCCTCAGGCCTGGAAGCAGAGTATGAGTCCCTTTTCACTGCTGACTCCCTCCTCTTCCTCCATGAGCTGATCTCTACCTTTGCTGAAGAAGTGGATGAGGTAAGACAGGTGAGAAAGCTCTTCCTCTGAACCAAGAACATTTTTAACTCAGGATGAGGCGTCCGCTCTCCTCTCATCCTCAGGTCCTGTGGCTGCGAGTGTCTAGAAAAGCCCACCTGGACCTTTCAGGTGGTTTGCCGAGCTTCTTGGAGCACACTGCACATATTAGGAGAGACGCAGCCTGGAGGGTGATGCCTGTCCCCCCAAGGCTCCAGAGGAGGCACGTGGATATTGGGGACCTGGCCCCCTGTAACACCCAGCACTTCATCAAAGCTCTCCAGTCCCCAGCACAAGGAATACAGGTACCGTTCACCTGTGACCATACCTGACTAGTAACTGTAGGATGTGTCACACACCTCAGCCGAGGTCATATTAATGTTAACTATGATATCCTTTAGTGAAGCATTAAGATAAATAATCTGAACCTGTCAGTATAATGAATTTAATTAATAACACACTGAAGAGCACAATGATAACAATATAATAATAATATAATAAAAAATTGTAGTTTGAGTCAACCCCCCTCAGAAATACACACTGATGCACCAGATGTGTGTTTATCCACAGCTGAGTGTGTGTTTTGGTCTTTTCATGAGATGTAAATATATAATGACACCAGCCTGATCCTTTAATCATCAACTCAGACTTTGAACCCTGTCTGTGTCTCCACAGGTCGACTTTGATGATGGAAACTGTCCCACATTTTACAACCAGGTCAAAGGGATTCACAATGTCCTGAGGGCAGTGTACAACCAGCTCCACAGTGAGTGGGTCTCTTTAGGTGACTAACAGCTACATTACACAGACAGAGGATTTATGTGGATCCAGATGGGTTAGTGTTCCAGATGTGGGTCAGTCACAGTGCAGTCTCCCTCTGTGTGTTAACAGATGTTCCTCACATATCTCAGGCTCCGGTGCTGATGCTGCGTCCCCGTGCGTGGAACATGGTGGAGCACAATATGATGGTAGTACCTTCAGTTCAGTTATAAGTCAGTGGTGACCACAGAACTCACTGTGTGTTATCAAGACTTTAAATCCAGATGTGATAAAAAACTCATCATCTCATTTCTCTACAAACACAAACTTTTACTTTGAAAGATGCTGTAATCAGTAAAAGGTCATGTTTAAATTCTATCATTAGATTACTCCTGGGCAGCACAATGATGCATTGTTTACCACTGTTGCCACACACAGGTCTGGGGCCTTTCTCTGTGTGGAGTTTGCATGTTCTCCCCGTGTCCGTGTGGAAGAACATGCACATTAGGTTGGTTAGCAACTCTAAACTGCCTGTAGGTGTTAGCGTGAATGGTTGTTTGTCTCTGTATGTCAGCCCTGTGATATACTGTCCTCTTGTCCAGGATGTACCCTGCCCTCACCCAATGATTGGCTCCAGCCCCCTCCCAAATAAAGGCTTCAACAGTTCTACCCCAGGAGCCACTGAAACAATGTTGATAGAATAAAATTAATTCTAGACGGAATAAAACACTTTCTGTTTATGAAAAATGAAAATATAAAACATTTTTTTGTCTTCCTGGAGGTTTGACCTGATGACCTGTTAGAGGTGACCTCAGCCCTGACCTCAGGCTGAAGAGAGAGATCACAGACATGTTCTTCAACAACTGATAAATAATCAATGACAATTCTAATTCATCATTAGTTTGATTAACATGAACATTTACTGGTTCTAGCTGCTCAGATGTTTCACTGCTGTTATTTTTCATATGACTGTAATTGAATTCCCTCTGATAAAATAACAGTTTTCCAGTAGGAGTTTGGTGCTTTGGTGACATGTCAAGTGACTATCTGTTGTTCAGGTGGAGGGAAGGGAGGCTCCTGGTCCTCTCTTTGACTTTGGACTCCTAATGTTTCACTGTGGAAGAACTTTGTTTGAAAACAAGAGTGGACCCTTCCTCTACCTGTCCAAGGTAACACACACACACACACACACACACACACACACACACACACAAACACACACACTCAGATGATGTGTGTAATGTATTGTTGTTCCTTAGGTGGAGAGCTTCATGGAGGCTAGACTGTGGAACAAGATATTTGTCTGGACTCAACAGAAGGTCGACATCAGTCCTTATCTGACAAAACCTGATGATTTTCATTTTAATTGAAATGCAGTTTTTATTTTGATTTTTATTTTGAAGTTTTAATATGTTGTCAAAATATTATCTTTAAAAAATTTTAATAGTACAGATGACAACAGATGAAGACAGGTGATGACAGGTGATGACATGTAATGACAGGTGACAGCAGATGAAGACATGTAATGACAGGAGACGACAGGTGAAGACAGCTGATGACTGGTGAGGACAGGTGACATCAGGTGATGACAGGTGACAAAAGGTAACGACAGGTGACGACTTGTAATGACAGGCAATGAAGGGTGATGACGGGTGACAACATGTAATGACAGGTGACTAATGAACCTCAGTCAGAAACACAAAGACATACAACACGTGGCATGAACATGTGATAAAACACATGTGACATGAACATGATAAAACACATGTACCTCTTATCTGTTCTTCGGCTCAGTCACAGCAGAGACATAGACTCAGACTCCACCTGCTATTTGTAACACCTACACAACAACCTTGAGGCCTCACCTGTACATTTACCCACACTTGGAGAATCAGAGCCAGTGGAAGTTTCCGCTTCTCTCACTTTGAGCAGTAATTTCATTTTAAATGGTCATTTCATGAAATCAGTTTCATAATTATTCTGTTTATATGAAATAATGTGGGATGTGTGAGCTCTCCCTCATGTAGTTGTGTGTAAGTGAATTAATGTGTCTGTGTTTGTGTGTGTGTAGCTCGGTCTGCCTCTGGGCAGCATTAAGGCGAGCGTGCTGATTGAAAACGTATTAACAGCCTTTGAGATGGAGGAGATCCTGTACGAGCTGCGGCACCATTCAGCTGGACTCAACTGTGGCCTGTGGGATTATTCAGCCTCCTTCGTCAGTAAATTTGGTGAGTGATGTGTTCTCCTCTGAGCCAGATCCAGAGTCACGTACTGTCAGAACCAATAAGAATCAGTGTGATGGACTGTGTGTCTCCTCCAGGACACCGTCAGGCCTTCCTGCTGCCTGACCGCAGGAAATATGTCAACATGGAGAAACGTTTCCTGCGCAGCTACATGGACCTGCTGGTTCAGACCTGTCATCGGAGGGGGGCTCTGGCCACAGGAGGGATGGCTGCTTTGCTGCTCCCCCAGGACCAGCTTCATGAATCCTACAAGACAGTGTTGGCTGCTGTCACCAGGCAGGAAGTGTTCACATGTGTTCATGAGAACTCATGTTCACAGCAGTGAATAAAACATGATCCTGATCTGAAGCCTCAAACAGTCCTGAAGAGCTCGACGAGGCACTAAGACAATAGAATTAAAAACCTCATTACCACTCATTACAGGCCACAATTAAAATACACACACACAAATACAAAATACACACACGCAGAAATACAAAATACACACACACAAATACAAAATACATACACACAAATACAAATATAAAATACATACACACACACACAATACAAAGTACATATACACAAATACAAAATACAAACATACAAATACAAAATACACACACACAAATACAAAAAACATACACACATATACAAATTACACACACACTGATCATTTCAATATTTCTGAAGTAAGCACAGTCGGGTTGAAAAAGAAGTTCAGTCTGCTGCTGAACAGAGACAGAAACAGAGACAGTATTCACTTCATACATTCTACTCCACTTAATTAATAAACACATTTATAAGTGTAACCTGTTGGTCAAGGTGAGGTCAGGTGGGTGAAAGATTAAAAAAAACTGGGTAGATAAGATTATTTTTATTCTTTTGAGGATATTCTTCTTTTCTCTGTAATTATGAAGGAATAATTCAGAAAATTATTCAGATAAAGCATTAACCTCTGCTGCTCTAAAATTACTCATTTATTGTGTAATTTAACTTGTTCTGCAAAATTATAGTTTCACTTTAAAGGAAGTACAAATTAAAAAATGTAGGAATATTTAACTTCTAATGGATCAAAGTGTTTCAAGGGAAAAAGTTTAATGAAAGGTGGAGGTGGTCACCAAAGAACACAAAACCTATAATTTCATATAAATAATGTCTATTCATTTTACTGATGATACTTCAGGTACTGATGATACTTCTTTACTTTTATTGAAGTGGGATTGTAAATGCGACATCTGCAGTAGTACTGCAGTATTTTTACATTGTTGTATTGGTAGCTTTAGTTAAGCTGGGGATCTGAATATTCACTGCACAGAGAAACATTAAATTCAACAGCAGAGGGCAGGAGTGTCTCTGTGTTGATGTCTGTCACACTGAGCTGGTGATGGGATGTCAAACTACAGTCACAATAACACTTATTACACCATGTTAATTAACCACATAGTACAGGGTATCATCAGCGTACATTCACACTGGTGTGGTCTACTCTCAAACATGTTCACAGTGTGTTTAACCTGAAGTGTGTTCACCTGTGACTCTGTCCTCTCCCTCCTCTCAGACTGAAGCTGCTGGAGATCAAGGCAGGTGTGGATGGTTTCATGGTGTACGACCTGGGCCTGATTGAGCCCATGCAGAAGGTGAGTAGTTTATTACACAACTGTGTTCCCAAAAAGAAGAACAAAGAAAACATATCAAATGTTGAAAGTGAGAAATTTTATTGTTTTATGAAAAATATTTGCCCAATTTCAATTTGATGCCAGCAACATGTTTCAAAAAAGTTGGGCAAGGGTCATGTTTTCCACTGTGTTCATCACCTCTTTTTCTAACAACACTCTGTAAATGTTTGGGAGCTGAGGAGATCAGTTGCTGGAGTTTGAAAGTGAAATGTTGTCCCATTCTTGCCTGGTATAGGATTTCAACTGCTCAACAGTTTAGGGTCTCCTTTGTCATATTTTTCGTTTCATGATGCACCAAATGTTTTCAGTGGGCGACAGGTCTGGGCTCCAGACAGGCCAGTTTAGGGTCTGGACTCTTCTACTACAGAGCCATGCTGCTGTAATATGCTCAGAATGGGGTTTGGCATTGTCTTGCTGAAATATACAAGGCCTTCTCTGAAAAAGACGTCTGGATGGCAGCATATGTTGCTCCAAAACCTGCATATGCCATTCAGCATTAATGGAACCTTCCCAGATGTGCAAGCTATCCAAGCCATGGGCACTAATGCACCCCCACACCATCACGGATGCTGGCTTTTGAACTGTGCGCTGATAACAAGCTGGATGGTCCCTCTCCTCTGGAGCCTGGAGGGCACGGCATCCATGATTTCCAAAAACAATTTGAAATTTTGATTCGTCACACCACAGGACAGATTTCCATTTCACCTCAGACCATTTTAAATGAGCTTAAATGAGGTCTAATGAGATATTCAACCAGGCATTATTTTTAGCATTAAACAACTTTTCCAGTCTTTCGTTGACCCTGTCCCAAGTTTTTTGAAAGGTGTTTCAAGAATCAAATTCAAATTGAACAAATATTTCTCATAAAACAATAAAATTTCTCAGTTTCAACATTTGTTTTATTTTCAGTTGAATATGGGTTTAGATGATTTACACGTCATCATATTCTGGTTATATTTACATTTTACACAGTGTCCCAACTTTTCTGGGAACAGGGTTGTAAATACAGAGCAGCCAGTGGTGACTAATGTTCTCTGATTAATTCTTTACCGCCTCCAGCTCTTCCAGCTCCACACTGATGGAGATAATCAACTTCACTGCCTTCGAAATGATGTCACTGTGACCCCTGAGGACCTCCTGTCCATGCCTTCGGTCAGTCAATCACCGGTCTCATAGCGGAGGTCTGAGTCAGTTTTAGTTCATGTCATGAAAGGAAATGAAAAAACCCCTCACACGTCATCCAGGTGGATGACATGTGAACCACCACAGATGATCCTGGTCCTGGTTTGTCCACCATGAGTCTCTGGTCCAGCGTCACTGCTCCTTGTCACAGGTTCAAGTCTCGGAACTGGACTGAAGGATTCACTCTGATGGTGGTGGAAAGAAAATATTCCATGGGGGTTAAATTGGGTTGAAAACTGGATTCAGGTTTTCACAGAGGAGAGGCTGTTTTGATAATAATGAAGTATAATTTGATGTGCTGTTTTCTCTCAGGGGGGGGTCACCCTCTACGGCTTAAAGTACAACATCACAGTTGGTGTCCTCTTCATTAATGCTTGGCTCTCAGGTAAGGCTCACAGGCACATATTGTTGTTCTCCCTGTCTTTGGTTGGGGACAGGATAAAGTGAGACAGGGCAGTACAGATGTGTCACTGACTGTTAAACCATGTCCTGTTTCCAAGGTAACGGCCTCTTCTTCTACAGAGGTCAGGTGGAAGATTCAGCCACAGCTGAGATCTCCAGGTCACAGGTGGGTTCAGTATCAAAAGATCCAAAAGTAGCATCACTCAAGTCTACACCACAGAGATTTACTTGTACATGTATCCAGATGTTAAAGATTACCTTAATGACATTGTTCTCTAACGAAAGAAAATTTCCATCATCAATCCTCTAAAGATCAGCTTTATTATAAATGTTCGAAATGATTTTATCTGCCTCTGGATCCACATATATGTCAGTTTACATGTGGTGAAGTGATTCTTATACATGGTGAAAAATAACATCACATCTCTTCTTCATTGAACTTTTTGTAGCCAGTGGTGGGCAGGGCCTGTTCACGTGGTCTTTGAACCTTTCACCCAGTGTTTGACTCTGCAGGGAGGTTGTGTTTTCATTGTGTTTGTTTGTCAGTAGGATTAAAAGTCCTGAACCCATCTGTACCAAACCTGCTGGAGTGATGGAAGAACCCATTAAAGTCAGGGTCAGATCCAGATCATTTCTCTGAGGTCTGGTCTCCGTTGTTGACACTGGTCTTGGTGGAGGTCTGTCCTGTCTGCTGTGGTTGCGGTAGTGAAGTCCTGGACTCACCTGTTCTGGGTCAGATGTGCCCTGTTAAACAAGGTCTACAGGAACCTTGAACTGTGTTACAAACTGAACTCAGAGCTGTGTGACAATGTTAACGTCAAGCATGTGTGTTCGCTGCTGAGACTGAGGATGTATTACACCAGTTAGTTTCTGATGGCACTGAGGCCACTCAGTACAACACACCTGCTGCAGCTTTACCTGCACTTCCTGTACATGTTGACCTACATCCTGTCTGTTGAGGAACAGAGAGGAGGGTTCTCCAGAGTCTTTCCAGCTCCACAGTCACAGTAGACTCAGGTCTGATCTTATTTGACCCTTTGCTCCAACAGGAGCATGTATCAGCAGTTTTTTTCAAACTCAGGTAAACTCTCTATAATTGACCTATTCACAGACAAATTTGTCATTCTGTTCACACTGAGGACACAGACACACAACTGCAGGGAGCGATGTCATCACTCGGCTGCAGCTCATTCTCAGGTGAGGGTGTAGCCATTGCAATTGTGGACAGGTGACAGGTGTGTTTACAGTGTTTGTGCTCTGAAAGACCTCACAGCACAGAGATGAGGTGAAAATGAGTGTGTTTACCTGGTTTCATGTTTACATCACTGCTGATTGGAGCAGTTAAATACCTGTGAATACTGCAGAGTCATATGACCAGGGAGTGAGTGCTGATTATACCCTTTCACACTGAACACAAAAGCCAGATGTTAACAGTTATTCGCAGGCGTTAGCAGATGTTAACAGGTATTAGCAGGTGTTAGCAGGTCATGGCACAACATACATACAAGCTACAATAATACACATGTAGTATCAAGTTAGTTCACAGTGAGTCATTAAAGACAACTCCACACCTGGATCACGTCAGAGTGTCCTGCCCCCCTCAAAGAAATACTGGTTCCATGTAGCAGTCCAGACCAGGGTTCACTGAGCAACATGGCCATGAAACTCACGTTCCAGATGAAGAATAACCTTCAAGTATGACATAATACTGTGCATGTGTATGTGTATGTGCATGTGTGTGTGTGTATATGTGTGCATGCATGCGTGTGGCAGGTGTGGCAGTGGATCCGTCATCAGATCCAACTGGAGGATGACAGCAGGGTGGTGAGCAGGCGGCTGGTGGCTGAGCTCACTGAGGAGGTGAAGGTGGAGCTCAGCTCTGTGTGTCCTTCTGTCAGGTAAGCAGACTCCACCTGCACCAACAGACACACCTGAGGAGTGATGGTGAAAAACTCAGAGAAGCAACATGAGGGTCAGAGGATGGTTTTTGGTGGCTGGTCCTGATCATCAGTAGATGTTGTTCTTAAATAATAATAATAATAATAACAATAATAATAATAATATAATCACTGATGAAGGTGAAGGAAAAATCTTATTTTGCTCACACACATTAAATCTGTCTGATCACTTCAGAACTCTGGGATAAATCAATAGTTGATGAGATCTGTTAGATCTTAGATGATTTGGCGGAGGACTCTCTCTTCACCTCCGCTGGACCTGTCCCCCCTCCTCCTAATAATCTGTCGTACCTTCTCTGTTGCTCAGGTGTTCAGGTCTTCAGTCTGTACTTCTGTCTTTCTCAGGGATAAACGGAACTTACCCACAGCAGCAGACATGTTCCTGGAGGTGGTCCTGAAGAGAGATTTCCCAGAGTTCATCACCACCTACCTGAATCAGGACCACACCTTTCTCAGCTCCCAGAGCACGGGACAGGTGGAGGCTCTGGACATACACATCCACCATCCCAAACTGTAAATGGACTGGTAAATGGACTGCTTATAGCGCTGTTCTAGTCTTATTGACCACTCAAAGCGCTTTACAGCATGAGCCGCGTTCACCCATTCACACACACAGACATACAGCACTTACATCTATAGTGGAGTGCTTTTAACATTCACACACACACTCATACGCTGATGGGACAGCCATCAGAGGGTTCAGTGCCTTGCCCAAGGCATGAAGCAGTGCAGGACACTTTGACATGTGGACCCGAGGAGCCGGGGATCGAACCACCGACCTTCTGATAAGCGGATGACTTCATGACTCTGTAGATGAAGACAGACTCTAAACACATCACAAACAGTGTGGTGAGGATGATGTCCATCTGCAGACCAAAGATATTTTATTCCATTCTCTGTTCAACTTTGGAGCAAACAAACTTGTGTTCTGTTTAAACAAATAAATACATGCCGTCCTGCCTGGTTTTCAGTTTGATTCCACTTAAATCCATTGATAGATTTACTGATCCCATGAGGGGATTGTTGTGTTACAGTAGACTCGGGAAAACACTTCAGTCAGACAATACAGTTCAACCAACAGTATCTGAGGTTCAGCACTCTGATGCATTTAAAGGCAGACTCTCTAGACACCTGTCTGCCCTGTAGATGAATACCAACCATACTCACCCACATGTTTGACTCTCTACAGCACCAGTTGGCACTGCTTCATGTCCATTGGACTGGACCTGACCAGCCTCTCAAATGAGCCTGGTCAGGTCTGCAAAGTTGGGAATGAACAGCCAGTAACTGCCTGCCAGCCCCATGACACCTCACCTCTTGTTTGGACTTGGCTCCCCCTCTTCCCTGGTCTTGAAGTCTCTGGGTGTTTTGAATGTGTTTTTGTTGATGACTGAAATAAGGCCTGTGGTTAACACAAGCTCAAGCCTTTTTTTAATCATTTCAATCATTTTACAGTACCCTCTTTTAGCCTGTTGGGAGGTACCGCAAGCAACTACTGGGTCCTGGCCATTTGAGCTTGGTGGCAGGCAGGTGAGGGGACCCCTTGATTTTCTCCAAGAGTCCTGGGTCAGCAATAAGGGCAGAAAAACAATCAGTGTTCTCACCTATGCCCTAAGGATGAGGGAGAAGATGGAGCAAACAATGAAGATGGTGAGGAAGCAGAAGGAGACAGGCCAGTTTGACCAACAAACCTGGTATGAAAAGGCTCCCAGACAGAGGTCTTTTGAACCAGGTCAGCAGGTACTTTTACATCTGCCAACAACTGAAAAAAAGGTTGCTGCAAAATGGCAGGGTCCTTACACCATTGTCAGGAAGTTCAGCTCCACCTGAGAGAAGAAACTCAAATCAGACATTTCACATCAATCAGCTGAAGGAGTGGAGGACCTAGGCATCCTCAGGCATCTCCACCCTGTCAGCAGTTTTTTTTGTCAGAGTTGAGAAAGAGGAAGATGTGGAGGGTGAGATTACACCTACTAGTCACTCTTCTTCCTCACTCAATCTCTTTCATCTGTCTCTCACTCAGCAGCAGGAGTTGGAGGCCACTTTCCCACCTGACCTTTTTCCAGGAGAAACCAGGGACAACTGATCTGGTGGACCATGACAGCCACTGAAAAGACAGCACCCCCATCCGGCAGGAGATCCTACTGGACCAGAGAGGATGGTACCTGTGCTGATTGCGGTCATACTGGAGCCTGGCATGATAGAGCCAGCCACCAGTGAATTGAGCAACCCGGTGGTCCTGGTAATCAAGAAGGATGGACACATTTGTTTATGCATTGACTTCAGAAAAATGCAAAATCTGAGCAAGTTGGCCAAGCATAGTTTATCAGCATACTGGATCAATGTAAAGAATACTGGCAGGTCCCCCTTTCTGATGCTTCTCACTGCCTTCAGGAAATTCCAAGGACTGTGGCAGTTAACTATTATGCCTTTTGGACTCCATGGTGCTCCACCCATATTTCAGAGGCTGATGAACAAGGTTTTCTCAGGTACTCTTGAACCAATCACAATGGCTGGAGTCAATGACAGACACGAACAGTCACATGACAAGATGCTTCCTACAGGTTCTCTATTCACTATGTTCCTGAGAAGCAGAACACGGTGGCTGACTTCCTGTACCGCAGTGTGAAAGGCAAACCTTCTGAAAGGGAGGGAAACGTATGGGAGCTGCAATCATCCTCTAACTAAACAGGTACACAGTTCCTACACCTACATTCCCAAACACAGTCTCACTCAGACATGTAAGTAAATATTAGTTTAGTAATTCTTTTTCATGTATTAATTGGTTGAAGATGGATCCTATGCAGTTGTAAATGTATTCTGTTCATTTCCAGAGGGTGTTTTTGTTTGCTGTTTTCTAGCTTTGTTTCTGATCACTCTCTCTCTCACTCTGAGATGATATCCAGGGATCAGTACTGTCATGGAGGCATAACCATGAGAAAGCTGTTGAACTGGGCACACTGTTCAAATACATTTGATAGTAAGACATTTAATCACCTTCACTCAGGAAAGAAATATAAAAGAATTCATCAACTGTCTTTCTACACATCATCTATATCGTGAAATGTACATGTGGTCTAATGTATGTCGACCAAACAATCTCAAACTGAGAGTCACTAAGCATAGATCTACAAAGATAAAAACATGGGTCAGCCACACAATTCAGTGGTGCTAAAAGAATATGCACCAATCAAAGAGTGGTTAATCTGATTAATCAGCTCTTAAGAAGGGAAGTTTTAGATTTATGAATGATGAACACAGATGAACTCTATGGACTTAATGAAACACAGGATTTAAGTTTTTCTCTGTGATGTGAATATACTCACTGATGTTTCTTTCCACAGGTCATTTGGACCCTTAGGGAGAGATGAGCTATTAAGGCCCCTGACATTCACCCTTATCATGTAATTATCAGGTAGTGATGCAGAGGGACAACTGTAGGACCCACAGTTTACCTCTATAAAGACATTTGACTTTTCTCATGCAGGCAGTTGTGTATATAGTATAGTTCCCTTATTCTTGTTAATACTGTTGTAACTCTAATATAAGTAATGCTGTGACTCTTGATGTGTAATTGTCATGTTTTTTGGAAAATGTTTACTTTTTGAAAGTGAAGTGGTCAGGTTTGATTTACATTTATATTAATATATATCGATCTGTTGGATTAGACTGCAGGAGTTTTAACTTGATGTTCCTGAAGTCTAGGGGCTCCCTTCACTGTGTGTGTGTGTGTGTGAACACTGAGTACAGATACTGACTCAGGTGTTCAGCTCCATCTTCCTCAGGGCTGAACATTGACACTCAGCAGCAGACATGTTCCTGGAGGTGGAGTTCATCACCACCTAGGTGAATCAGGACCACACCTTTTCTCAGGTGTAGGCTCTAGACACACACCCGCACCATCAAGCTGAAGACAGCTGGGGACCTTCACTGACTGACAACTGACGAGTTGGTCTAACAGCATCATGTTGTCAGGTCTGAGCACCTTCATGTGTATCTCAGTGGAGTCATCTCCTGCAGAAAAGCAGTTTCACTCCTTGGGTCTGATGAACATCTCAGGTTGACACTGACATAAATATGACAGTGATACACCTGAGGACCTGCAGACAAACAAACCTGCATCACAGAGCTGCAGCTCCCTCAGCCCTGAAGGTCCCTCACTGTCTTCCATTGTCTTCCCTCATGTGGCAGAGCAGAGAATAACAGGAGAACAGTGACATCACCACTGGCAAAGTTTTCATTGTTTTATTCATCTGTCAGTTTGTAAGATATAAATTACTTTAAAAATGTGAGCAGATGCACCTACAACAAACATGGCAGCATGGAAACACAGGAGTTATAGAAAACGTAGTCTGTGTTTACTGAAGCCATCTCAGCCGTGTCCACGTTTCCCAGAATCCTCTTCTGCCTCTCACACCATCTGTTTTCCCCGTCACAGAACAGGGCCTTTTCATTGGTTAAAAAAGTTAAATGGGCATCATCATGGTGTCGGTTCCCTCTCTTGTGGTGCCCAGTCCACATCAGTGCAGCGTAGGGGCGACTCACAGCAACCATGGCCCAGGTACTGAAGGGGATAGGGGGTGGACTAAGGCGTCTGGCGGTGCATTCGCACCTCCTCCTTGTTCTCCTCCTCTCCTCTTGTCCGAGCTCACATTTCGTTTGCCATGTCGTCATGCTCGCCAGCCGACAGGTCGCCATTGGCACTGATTGTGGTGCTGTTATCTTGGTAACCAGGAGGCATGAAGGCGAGGCAGTAGGGGTAGAACTTATGACAGGCGGCTCTGTAAGCCTCTGCAGCCTTCTGCTGACCCTCACCCAGCTGTCCGTCACGCAGAGCCTCAAGCACCTCAGTACAGATCTGCAGCGCGCACGCACACGCACACGCACACGCACACGCACACGCACAGTTTATTTATTGTTCTCTGTTACAGCGATTAGACATTTAATTCAGATTCTGCTCATCGGCTCTAAAACAAACTTCACTCGCACTAGTTTCAGTTTCAGTAACAGGACGTGGCTACAGGTGCGGCAGGTGACACAGGTACACCAACCACCAATCAAACCAACAGAAGAAGAAGAAACTCCTCCACTGCTGCTCTGTCTGGACTCTGCATGGTGAGACATCTTGTCTTTGTGTGTCAGAACCATTCACCATCAGGGACCTGAGCAGGTTAGTGCTACACCTGACAACAGGACAACACCTGAGGCAGACAATATCTGACGAGGACTACACCTGAGGAGGATAATACCTGAGGAGGACAAAACCTGAGAAGGACTACACCTGAGTAGGACAACACCTGAGGAGGATAATACTTGAAGTGGACAACACCTAAGGAGGATAACACCTGAAAGGACCACACCTGAGAAGGAGAATACCTGTGGAGGAAAACACCTGAGGAGGATAACACCTGAGAGGACAACACCTGAGAGGACAACACCTGAGAGGACAACACCTGAGGAAGACAACACCTGTCCACAGTGTATGAATCAAGAGTGTTTGGGGTTTGACGTGTTGTGGTGGTGTCCCTCTCCCTCACAGGCTGCGCCCTCCTCGGTGAGAATCTCGTCACAGCTGGAGAAGTGACAATTAAACATCATCTGTTGTGTTAACAGTGAGACAGGAAATGAGCTACACCTGATAAAATTAAATATTAAAATATGCAGGGTCAGGGTTTTAAATATGTTTTTTTCTGTGTGAACTGTTCTGACCCCGCCCCTCAAAGAGTCGAAGCCAAAACTCAACGAGAACCAGAACTGATGAGCAGAATCGGAATCCAAACGATCACCAAACCTAATCTGATGGTGCATCACCATGGTAACCATGGTAACCTATGCAGCATAGCTAACCTGCTTCAGAGAATCAGATTTGATGACCACTCAGACACATAATCATCAGAAAGACTCTGACATTATTTCATCTATATCACATGTTCTACATTTGCAGATAACAACTCCTGCACTTATTTAGATCCTGAGCTTTTTATTCTGTGCTGTTTTAGCTGATTATGTTCTCACTTCACCTTGTTGAACATCACTGTTTAATGTCACTACCAGGTGATAACCAGCTTCATGATACAGGTTATCCAGGACACCAATGTTCACCTCCAGAAGAGTCGGACTGAGCTGGACCTGCTTCACGACACAGGCCCCAGGTGTGTGATCACCAACCTGGATGCTTCTCCCGGACAATGACTCATCCAGGGACGTAGCTATCTCACAGGCCATCTTATTAGAGGAAGTCTCCAGATAGACCATCATCTTCGCAGCTGGGAACACACAAGAGACACTCAGACTAATGATGAGCTATTTCAACACAAAACCCACAATTGTGTAAATCTGATGGTAACTGTACGTGTTGGTCTCATGTCTGGCTTTGTGTACCTGCTGTATGCTAACATTAAAGGAGATTCTACCTCATATGTTACTTTTGGCTTATTGCACATTTTTCTTCTTCCTGGTTAAAAGCAATAGATGGGTACAGTGATTCAGGCGCATTATCCTAGTAGCTGCTGATCCTGGAGACTAACCACATCTCTGTTTCTGGAGAATCGGGATCCAGATATACCACTACTTATCATTACTATTTACCACTGTTATCTATCATTATTATTGATAACCCAATTACCTATACAGCTGTTCCTAGTCTCTCTCTCTTTTCTCCTTTCTCTTCCCCCCACCCCCTCTTTCTCCACTTAAACCCAACCGGTCGAGGCAGACGGCCGCCCACCCTGAGCCTGGTTCTGTTGGAGGTTTCTTCCTGTTAAAAGGGAGTTTTTCCTCCCCCTGTCACCAAGCGGTGATGACAAACCACATTCATTACAAGGGAGGTCTGTCAGAAGAGAGAACCAGGACCTGGACCAGGATCTGGGTGGGGGACTGAGTCAGGTCACACCTGATGTTTCTCATGTTGTACAGACCAGGACCTGGAGAAAAAGACAACCTGGTCTGAGAAGGAGATCTGGTCCTCAAACATGACTCCAGGTTTCTCTGGACCTTTGCTGGGGTCAGAGATGAAGAGGAGATGATGATGTTAATATGATGATGAAGAGACTGATGATGATGATGAGTACATTCTTTAGTACTGATCCCTTGTGGGGAGGGGGTGGGATATGACACACTGAGGCACTACTCAGTGAGACAGGATTCAAACCAAGATTTCTTTGGATTCAATTTCTTGAGGAAATTATCTGGGTACCACACTGCTCAGCTGCCTGGGGAGAGCCCATGTAAGGGTGCTGAGAAGGAGGCTCCAATCAACGAACCTTGTCTTCAAGAGGAGGAACAGTGGACCAACTGTTTACCCTGGCTAGCTGACTTTAAGGGGTCATGATAGTTTGATGTGGTTCTGCTGTCCTTGTCAGACTGAGACCTGCAGCATGCATAGGGGCGGTTTGCAACTAAGCATGAAGCAGTTGGAATGAGGGTCAGCGCCTCCAAGTCTGAGGCCTGGTTCTCTGCTGGAATACCTTGGACTGCTCTCCTTTTCAGGTTGGGATGGAGTTTCTGCCCCAAGTGAAGCAGTTTAAGTATCTTGGGGTCTTGTTCACCAGTGAGAATGAGAATGGAGCAGGACACAGACAGGTGGATTAGTGCCGCGTCACCAATAAGGAGGACGTTGTACTGGACTGCTGTGGTGAAGAGGGAGCTGAGCTGGAAGGCAAAGCTCTTGATTTAACCAGTCGATCTTTGTTCTGTCCTTCTCTTATGGTCATGAGCTCTGGGTAGTGACCGAAAGAATGAATAGTGGATACTGCAGCTGAAAGAAGTTACCCTTAGAGATGGGAGCCCTGACATCCAGAAGGAGCTCAGAGTAGATCTGCCTACTCCTTCATGTCAAAAGGAGCCAGTTGACATGGTTCAGGCATCTGGTTAAGATGCCTCCTGGGCACCTTCCAGTGGAGGTTTTCCAGTCATATCCAACAGGTAGGAGGCCTCAGGGTGGACCTAGAACGCACTGGAGAGATTATATATCTAATCTGGCCTGGGAACCCCCTGGAAGACCGCAGGAGGAGCTGGAATATGTTGCTTGGGAGAGGGACATCTGGACTACTTTGCTTTACCTGCTGCTACTGAGACCCAACCTCAAATAAGCAGAGGAAAATGGATGGATGGGTGGATCACCTCATAAAAGGTCTTTAAATGACAGCTCCTCCTTCTCCTTTAATACAAACTGAATCTATGAACAAGCAAATATTGTTTTACCACTGGACACAAGACACCTCCTCTGCACTGAGAAGTTTATTCACAGCTTTTGTCAAATGGAGGCTTCAAGTTTCTACATCATAGATGAGTCAGTTTCATTCTAGACCCTGACTGGCTTCAAACTCTGCAGGTAGGTCCCGTTGTTAGACTGAGGTTTAAAATGAATGTGAAATCAAACTGCTCAGAGAGGAGGGTGTGTATGCTGCATACCAGCCAGTCGGTGGGGGATGGAGTTGGAGTGTTGGCTGAGGTAGTTCTTGTTGAAGCTCTGAGGGTTACTCTCCCCAAACAATCTGGAGATCTCCTGCTTCAAGACCATCCTCACTGCCTCCGCCAGGTCCACACCATCACTCACTGCACACAGCAGAAACAGAACAAGTGAAGCTTTAAAAACTCAAACAGAGGCTGATAAACCTGCTGGAGGACGCCTACAGACTTATTAGTCAAAATCAGATGGACACTTGTGAAACAAGCAGCTTCACACTTCAATCACACAAGTAGAAGGTGTTTCATGATTCACAGTTACAGGTAGAACACCTGTCACTCTGAAGCTTCTCCTCAGTAACATGCAGCAGACGTCACCATGAAACATCAGTGTAGCTCATGTTCACCTCCTTTGAAGAAGCGCACTAGACACTGGTGCAGCCATGGGTTGGAGGGCTCTATGGCTACAGCTCTCTTTATTGACTGCAGCATCAAGAGGTACTTCTCTGGAGGAATGAGGGGGAACAAATACAACATTAGTTTGAATAAGGCTGCAAACATAATGTCTACCCATGAGCTACTGATATGAGAGGCAGTAAGTTGTACTACTGGCAGGATCTGTCTCACCTTTTCTGAAGTAGATCTCAAAGGCCAGGAGATGAGTCTCTATCTTGTTGCGCACCAGGTTCTTTAGAGGGATCAAAAACTTCACCGCCTCTTCAAGGGGACTCTCCGGCTGGTAAGAGAAGTTAACCATGTCCCATTAGCCATCTGTAATAAATGTACCAACCAGGCCAGATACTTAACCTTCTGTTGCGCTGATGTCAGAATCTGTTGAACTTTGTTGATGGCTGCTCTGCCTCCACCAATCACACATCACCACACATCACATTCACATGGAGGCTCCATTCACAGAGTCAAGTATCTGTCACTGTGAACCTCAGATCATTCATATTTGACTGACAATAAATTTTACATAAATACATACAGTTTGCCATAGTCTGACATGATTACTGCATTAGACTGAAGGTAACTACTGCTCTGTTTAGCAGAACTATGGGTCAAAGGTCATATCTGATCACCTGAGTCACTTTAAATATCTGTGATTAACTTCTGGTGATCTAAACTACTGTTCAAGACCATGAAATTGATTTTAGTACAGCTGAGCAGTGGACTTCATGTCCTCTCTGACCTGTGTTCAGAGGTTATCAGAGGAACATTTAAGACAACACTGTGAGCTCTTTGTCCACGAGACAGTTCTGACAGGCAGTAGGAGAAGAATCTGCTCAACTGTTCCTTTACTGACAAGTTTCCACATACTGATCCATTCCTGACGTGAACTCTCACTTCACGATCCTCCTCACCTCGGGAACATGCTTCAACATTAAGGTTTTTTTGATATTAATCAGCCAATCTTAATTGATAATAACTAATCATTCATTTAAATCAGCCATTGGCTCCAAGCTGTCTTTATTATATCAGCCTTTAAAAAGATCAGCTTCTATGGGGGAGGTGAGCCCACCTTGGCCAGTTTTTCTGGTATTAGCTCCTCCTTAGGCCCTCCTATCTCCTCATCATCATCCTCCTTCTTCTTCTTCTGGTTCTTTAGCTGCTTCTCCTTCTCTGCGTTCTTCTTCTCCTCCTCGAGCTGTGCCTTCTTCTGGGCTCGTCGCTGCTTGTTGCGAAGTTTCTTCAGCTCCTTGTCTGTCAGATTCTCTACAGAGAGAAAAACGGTGAATGGTATCTTCACTTCTAACAGTAGTTAGTGATGTTTTTACAATACTGTCACCAAACTGGTTATGTTTCTACAGTACTGTCACAAACCGGTTCTATTTCTACAGTACTGTCACCAAACCGGCTCTATTTCTACAGTACTGTCACCAAACCGGTTCTGTTTCTGCAGTACTGTCACAAACTAGTTCTGTTTCTACAGTACTGTCACAAGACCGGTTCTGTTTTTACAGTACTGTCATGAGCTGGTTCTGTTTCTACAGTACTGTCACAAACTGGTTCTATTTCTACAGTACTGTCACCGAACCAGTTCTATTTCTACAGTACTGTCACCGAACCAGTTCTGTTTCTACAGTACTGTCACTGAACCAGTTCTGTTACTACAGTACTGTCACAAACCGGTTCTGTTTCTACAGTACTGTCACCAAACCGGTTCTGTTTTTACAGTACTGTCCCAAACCGGTTCTGTTTCGACAGTACTGTCACTGAACCGGTTCTGTTACTACGGTACTGTCACAAACCGGTTCTGTTTCTACAGTACTGTCACCAAACCAGATCTGTTTTCACAGTACTGTCACCTAATTGGTTCTGTTTCTACAGTATTGTCACCAAACTGGTTCTGTTTTTGCAGTACTGTCACCAAACTGGTTCTGTTTTTACAGTATTGTCACCAAACTGCTTACAACTGGTCTGCTCCTTGAACTGTATGAATGAAGCTGAACCTGATCCACCACAGAATACAGAGTTTCTGAAATGTCAGTAAAACATAGTTTTTATAGTTTAATGTTTTATGTTGAAGGGTTTGTCTGCGGCAGGTTCATAGGTCTGTCCCCGTATGTGGTTTGAGGCCTGTCCCTGTACCTGGATGAGCACAGGTCAGTGTAACACCTGGCTGATCTGAATCTAAAGAAGACCATCACCAGCTGTTCTGAGCATAACTGGAACATTTAATGTATCGTTTGGCTGAAAACCAAACAATACATTAAATGTGACACACACAGACACACACACAGTCTGACCAGTGTCTGTGTGGCTCTCCTTGTTGTCGTCAGTCAGAGGTTTGTCGTGCAGGGCCAAGTAGATCTGGATCGCTGTTCGTGCTGCTTTGTAGTAGAAGGGATGCTGCCGCAGGACATCCTCCAGCTTCAGCAGGTCCACATAGGAATGCAGCGTCATCTTTCTCATGCAGTAGGTGTGGAAGTCAAACTGGTCATCTGTGATCTCCACAAAATGCTGATGAAGAGAAGGAAGAGGAGAGAAAGGAGTGAGAGGAAGGACTCTGTATTGAGATCTGCATGGGTTAGAAGAATTAATGGTAAAAAAAAAGGTAAAAAAAACACTTCTAAGGCTCTGAGTGTTCCCAGGAGAACACTGGAACCAGGACTCTTTTAGAGCCGATGTTCAGACTAACTGAGGGACCAGTAAGAAGGAGCTGGGTCAGGGAGGGGGTCCCTGTAACAGAGCTTCAGAGTCCTCTGCAGAGGTGGAGAACCTGCTGGAAGGACGAACATCTCAGCAGGACTCCATCAGTCAGGTTTTCATGGTGAGAGACTGGACAGAGACACTGAGTGAAAGACATGAGACAGTCCGGAGTCTGGAGTTTGGATACTGGATTCAGGGTCTGAGGACTAATTTTATCAATTTAAAATCACATCTACAACACAAAGTGACAGAGTCCGAATAGACACACACACACACACACACACACACACACACACACGTGTATATATACACACACACAGCTGTAGACACACACACACACACACACACACACACACACACACACACACACACACACTCGTACTTCTATCTTTGTGAAGGACACTCATTGACATAATGCATTCCCTAGCCCCTTACCGTAACCTTAACCATCACAACTGAATGCCTAACCCTAACGCTAACCTAAATCTAATTCTAACCATAACATAAAATACTTTTTTTGGTCCTTACTATGTAGCAAGTACATGTACACACATTTATACACACACACACAGCTGTGGACACACACACACACACGCACACGCACACGCACACACACACACACACAGCTGTAGACACTCACCCTCTCGATCTCATGGCACTTCTTCAGGGCTTCTCCAAAGCTGTTCATAGCCTTGTAGGCCAAAGCACATTCTGTCTGGAACCACATACACTGCATCTCATTCAGGTTCTCCACTGCAGACGTCCCCTCCTGAAATACACACACCCACCCACACACACCCACACCCACACACACACACACACAGTCACGTTGGGTCCAGTGTGTTTTCATGCAGTCTGACACACTGGTACATTACCTCATATTTTTACATTCTCATCGAACCGAACAGTTAGAGCCCATACCACATAGACTGACAGGCCCTGAGTGGCAAGTCCCTGGTTCAACTCCTGGCCGGCTGGACCATCTGCTGCATGTCTTTCTGCTACTCTGTCCCTGTACTTCCCGTCTGTCTCCACTTCATCTAATAAAGGCTGAAAAAAATCTGCTGATTTCAACCTGTGAACATCAGGCTCAGCCACATGATGTCACTGATGAGCAGGAGGTTTGTTTGAGGATTTTCAGTCAGGTTTTAGAGTCTATCATAGCACAGAAACAGCTCTGGTTAAGGTTACCAATGATGTCCTCATAGCCTCAGACAATGGACTTGTCTCTATAGTTGATCTACTGTCTCTCCTAGATCTTAGTGCTGCATTTGACACCATCGATAATAAGATTTTATTATACAGAGACCACAGAGACTACGGCATATGGTTGGCATTAAAGGAACTGCACTAAACTGGTTTATGTCATATTTGTCAGATAGATTCCAGTTTGTTCATGTTAATAATGACTCTTCAATCAACACTAAAGTCAGTCATGGAGTTCCACAAGGTTCTGTGCTAGGACCGATACTTTTCACTCTATATATGCTTCCTCTAGGAAATATTATTAGGAAGCACTAGATAAATTTCCATTGTTATACAGATGACACCTAGCTGTACTTATCCATGAAGCCAGGTGGGACTAACCAGGTAGCCAAGCTTCAGGTCTGTCTTAAGGACATAAAAACCTGGATGACCGGTCATTTTTTACTCTTAAATTCAGACAAAACTGAAGTTATTGTACTTTGCCCAAAACACCTCAGAGATACACTATGTGATACTATACTGACTCTGTATGACATCAACTTGGCCTCCAGACAGAAAGCTTTGTGTCATTTTTGACCAGGACTTATCCTTTACTTCACATATGAATCAAGTCTCTGGGACAGCCTTCTTCCACCTGCACAACATTGCAAAAATCAGACCCATCCTGTGTCGAGAGGATACTGAGAAGCTAGTTCATGCATTCGTTACCTCAAGACTGGACTACTGTAATTCTTTACTGTCAGGATGTCCCAAAAATTCAGTAAAAAGCCTCCAATTGATCCAAAATGCTGCAGCACAAGTAGTGACAGGAACTAGGACACTAGATCACATCTCTCCTGTGTTAGCATCTCTGCATTGGCTCCCCGTAAAAAAATCCAGAATAGAATTTAAAATCCTTCTCCTCACCTACAAAGCCATAAATGGTCAGGCACCATCGTACCTTAAAGAGCTTAGAGTTCCCTATTTTCCCAATAGGACACTTCGCTCTCTAAATGCAGGTCTACTTGTGGTTCCCAGGTTTCTAAGAGCAGAATGGGGGCAGAGCCTTAAGCTATCAGGCTCCTCTCCTCTGGAACCAGCTCCCAGTGTGGGTTCAGGAGGCAGACACCCTCTCTACATTTAAGATCAGGCTTAAACCTGTCCTCTTCAATAAAGCTTATAGTTAGAGCTGGCTCGGGTAGAGCTAGACTGCTGGGGGATTCCCGTGATGCATTGGGCTCTCTCTTTCTCTCTCTCTCAATACTTTATGCCAATAACGTTTTTTTTTCTCTCCCCCGTAGTTTGTGCTTCTCCTCTCTCTCCCTCTCTCTGTCCTCATTCTGCGGGTTTCTGTGTTTCTGGAGCAGCAGGATCCAGATTTACCACATCTCATCATTACTATTAACCACTGTTATCATGTCATTATTATTGATAACACAATTACCTATCCAGCTGTTCCTAGTCTCTCTCTCTTTTCTCCTTTCTCCTCCCCTCACCCCCTCTTTCTCCACTTAAACCCAACCGGTCGAGGCAGAGGGCCGCCCACCCTGAGCCCGGTTCTGTTGGAGGTTTCTTCCTGTTAAAAGGGAGTTTTTCCTCCCCCTGTCACCAAGCGCTTGTTCTTTGTGGGAACTGTTGGATTTTTCTCTCTAACAAAGTAAGGTCTCGGCCTTACCCTGTAAAGTGCCTTGAGATAATGTATAT
This sequence comes from Trachinotus anak, assembly GCF_046630095.1. Classification (NCBI taxonomy): domain Eukaryota; kingdom Metazoa; phylum Chordata; class Actinopteri; order Carangiformes; family Carangidae; genus Trachinotus; species Trachinotus anak. The sequence continues at coordinate 29,152,808 of NW_027273872.1, forward strand.
TATGATTTGGCGCTATACAAATAAAATTGAATTGAATTGAATTGAATTGAATTGAATTGAATTGAATTGAATTGAATTGAGAGGAGCCATTCACTAAACTCAACGTTTAGTTCATGTCACGGTTTCTGGTTTGGTTTGTTTCAGGGCGTTAACAAGTGTTTGACTCAACAAAGTTCTATCTGAGAACATGAGGAACATTCACACTTCTTCACTGTCAGATCTTAATTAAAAGAACAGGTTTTATAGTTCGTGCTAAGCAAAATTGTTAATTTGGTCTAAAGCAGTCACATGCTAGACTGACATCATCACCATAAACCAATCACTGCTGCAGACTCTCTCCTGTCAACAGACTGATGTCTTTGTGAGTGGTTCATCATACTGCAAGTTTGCTGCTACCATAAACCACACACATGACAGAGACCATCACACAATCACCATCAAATCCACGACTTGTTGTCATGGTAACAGTAAGTCTGAGACCATGCTAGTTGATCAGACTGGATCAGACTGACTGACAGCTGCAGCCCTCACTTCATCCCTGTTACTGAGTTTCAATGAGTTATTAGTACCACAATTACTTTATCTGAAGTTTTTTAAAAAGTTTTTTCAAATGAACATCACACACACGTGCTGAACAGTGAACCAAACAGTTTCAACCTGAACTCAAGAGGAAACAGAGCTAGAGGTCCAGTGTTTGAAAATCTAACACATTATTAGACTTACTCATTAGGGACTGAAGAGCTTTTAGTGCTGGTTCATCATGTATGAGGACAGAAATGAAAAGGACAAGTTTGATGTGAAGGTGGAAACATCTGGATGAAGGTTCCAGTGAATGGGACACACACAAACTGAAGAGAGTGTGTGTGCTGTCAATACTAAAATCACACACATCGGCCTCTCACCCGTGTGAATTTGGAGCACATCTCCTCTGCTTCTTTGATGAGGCCAGCCTTCAGCATGTACTTGGCACACTTGGAGTTGATGAAGCGGTCAGCGGTGTCCAGGGCCTGAGCCTCGTCCATCCATCGAGCAGCTTCCTTCATGTTTCCTGCGTGCTGCATGTGAGAGGACAGGGACGGGGTCAACACCTCAAACAGAGAGTGAATGCACGTCTCCATGTGGTGTGGAATTCATACTAAACCTTGTAGATCTTGGCCTTGATGAGGAAGAGTTCAATTAGTGTGGGCGTGCTGTCAATGGCCGTATTGATGTAGTCCAGAGCGAGGCCGGGCTGGCAGACGAAGTCAAAGTGCTGTGCCAGAAAATACTGCACCCACAACAGGGTGGTGGGGGGCTCCTCCCTCCCATTATCTGAACACATTTAACACAGGTCACAGTGACATGTACAACATGAATCCTCCCCTCATCTGTGACTCAGGAGTTTGGAGCAGCACTCACCGTTTTTACTAAACATTCGACAGCTTTTTAAACAGGTTTCATATCCAACCACTAACTCTTCAATGACTCTGACCTGCAGGAGAACACAACCAGTTAAACTGCTGCTGGAGTTAAGACCAGGACCAGACCAGGACTCATCATCCTGCTCACCTTTTCTATGTCAGTATAGAGGGACTTGAGGGTGGTGAAGACGGGGGGGCAGCCTTTACTGAAGTTCATCCTCAGGTAACTGTCCAGACATTCACGAAACTTCTCCCCTGGCCAGCACAACACAGAGTACAGCTGAAGTAAAGTGAGGTGGTTTGATCCAGTTAGAATAAAACACACCCATTCACTGCGACTTCACTGGGCCCAGTATAAAACATCAGACAGCTTTAATCAGCTATCGTCAGTTCAAGCCCAAACTTCACACAAGAGTCAGAACAATGACTGTGTTGTTGTCACAAAGTCCTGACAGCTCGTTATACAGTTTCTGTGTGTATTTATACAGAACCCAGATCTGCGGTGTAATAAACAAAGTGTGTGAGAGAGTAATGTAGCTATGGTGGTGAAGCTAAATGTGAGCTCTGATATCACAGAGGCTTCCTGTGGAGGATCCTGCCTTCTAGGTGTGAATTCAATTTGAAGTCAGTTGGACTCACGGTGAGGCAGGGGCAGCCATTCAAACTTTTTGCTATGTCATTATAGCGCCACCATGAGGCCGATTGAGATCATATTTTCATGAAGCATTTACATATCATTTCTAGTCATGTATTTGGCTCGTTCCAGCTCACTGGTCATTGAGCACAGGCTTAAGATGACAGGTATTGATTAAAGGCCACACCCACTTTCATCAATCAATGTGGGACTTCAGATTTTGGTTAATACTCACCCCCAGAACACGTTCACCAAATTCAGTGAAGTTCTGACACCAGGTTTAGAGGTTGACTCCCTCTCACAACCTGAAGACATCTACCAGGATCTATGATGATTTAACAAATCCTTAATGACTTGTGGCCAATTTTATCTAAGCCCCGCCTTTTGTGAAGATATTTTGGTTGATGGCAGCTGTGTTGTATTAGTTAAATCCTGGAGAAACTGATGAGTAACTGCTGTTTTTAGATTTAATGTGATTTAAAATTGAATTATGGTTCAGTGTTTATGTCCCTTTGGATAAATGTAACATTTTAAAATCAAAAACATCAAATGTTTGATATGAGAGTCACTGCTGGTCATCTGATGATGAAGATGATGATGATGATGTCACCTCGGGGCGCGGATGTTGTGACCAGCAGTTTTCATAGTCTTATGATGTTTTTATTGACGAGAAGATTCATGAAGAAAATAAAGTAAATTAGTTGGAGGTTAATCAGGTCAGAGGTCACCGCTATGGTTCAGCTTCCACATTTTCAACCTTGGACATAGAAGTTTGACACAAGAATATTAACCCAGGTTTTTCAGCTGTATGTCATTGACTGTAGTGCAGTGGTGTAAAGACATGTTCACTGAGGAAGCTCCGACTGCTGATGAAGACCACGAGGAAGACTGTGCAGCTGTAGGTTGTTTTACCTGTGAGGAAATTCAGAGGCAGCCGTCTGGGAACCAGACCTTTAGGAAACTTCACCCAGGAGTCCTCGTAAATCTTCTGACGCTCTTCTATACTGGCTGCGCACGTGCGCGCGCACACACACACACACACACGCACACGCACGCACGCACACACACACACACACACACACACACACACACACACACACAGTGTGAGGAGAAAACAGATGATCCCTCTGTAGTCCTGTAGGACTTTGAACAACCAGCACCAGAACTGAGTGATGAGTGGGTTGTTGGTGTTTTGGTGGAAACTGGATCCTGGACTCAGATCTCAGAACCCGGCCAGTTTCTGGACCAGAGTCCAAAGGTTTCATCAACAAACCAAATACAAATGTGCAGCAGGAACAGAATAAAGTTTAAACTGTAAATTAATTATTTCATTAATACAATAGTGATATAATTAAATTATCATCAAAAATGATGTTTAAAGTGTTTGAAGTATTTATCTAAATATCAATACGATTGATTCTATCTGGATTTATCTATATCTCAATACAATTGATTACATCTGTATTTATCTGCAGTGCTGTGTATTTAGCTAACTAAGTATTTGCCTCCCTACAGATACGTATTTTTTTGCACATTTGTCACACTTAACCACATTTTTTGGAAAGCTGAGTGCAATTTCACTAGCCCCACCCATGCCTGATTACTGTCAGACCTGTAGAATCAAGAAATCACTTAAATAGAACCTGTCTGACAACGTGAAGTAGGCTAAAAGAGCTCAAAAAGCAATACACCATGCCCCGATCTAAAGAAATTCAAGAACAGATGAGAAATAAAGTCATTGACATCTATCAGTCTGGAAAGGGTTACAAAGCCATTTCTAGGGCTTTGGGACTCCAGCGAACCACAGTGAGAGCCATAATCCACAAATGGAGAAAACATGGGACAGTGGTGAACCTTCCCAGGAGTGGCCGGCCTACCAAAATTACATCAAGAGCGCACCGACGACTCATCCAGGAGGTCACAAAAGAACCCAGAGCAACATCTAAAGCACTGCAGGCCTCACTTGCCTCAGTTAAGGTCAGTGTTCATGATTCAACAATAAGAAAGAGACTGGGCAAAAATGGCATCCATGGGAGAGTTCCAAGGCGAAAATCCCCGGCTGACCAAAAAGAACACAAAGGCCTGTCTCACATTTGCCAAAAAAACATCTTGATGATCCCCACGATTTTTGGGAAAATATTCTGTGGACTGACGAGATAAAAGTGGAACTTTTTGGAGGTGTGCGTCCCGTTACATCTGGCATAAAACTAACACAGCATTTCAGAAAAGGAACATCATACCGACAGTCAAACATGGTGGTGGTAGTGTGATGGTCTGGGGCTGCTTTGCTGCTTCAGGACCTGGATGACTTGCCGTAATTGATGGAACCATGAATTCTGCTCTCTACCAGAAAATCCTGAAGGAGAATGTCCAGCCATCAGTTCGTGACCTTAAGCTCAAGCGCACCTGGGTTATGCAGTAGGACAATGATCCGATGCACACCAGCAAGTCTACCTCTGAATGGCTCAAAAAAAACAAAATGAAGGTTTTGGAGTGGCCTAGTCAAAGTCCGGACTTAAATCCAATTGAGATGCTGTGGCATGACCTCAAACAGGCCGTTCATGCTCGAAAACCCTCCAATGTGGCTGAATTAAAACAATTCTGCAAAGAAGAGTTGGCCAAAATTCCTCCACAGCGATGTGAAAGACTCATTGCCAGTTATCGCAAATGGTTTGCGGTTTAGGGGGTAATTACTTTTTCACATAGGGCCAGGTTGGTTTGGATAGCTTTTTTCCCTTAATAAATGAAAACATTATTTAAAATCTGCATTTTGTATTTACTCAGGTTATCTTTGTCTGATACTAAAATTTGTTTGATGATCTGAAACATGTAAGTGTGACAAAAAAGCAAAAACAGAAGAAATCTGTAAGGGGGCAAATACTTTTTCACAGCACTGTATGTATCAATACAATTAATTCTATCTGTATTTATCTTTATATCAATACGATTGATTCTATCTGTATTTATCTATGTATCAATATGATGCATTATATCTGTATTTATCTATGTAGGAGCCATATTTAAGTGGGCATGATTTGTTGGTGTTTGTGTGTTTATTTTTGTGTTTAAGTGTGCACCCCCCACAGGTGGTGAGGGCACTATAAGTAGGCACAGGGCATGGGAAAGAGGGGGGGACAGCAACACAGTCATCGACCTCAGCCTTGGCCTCAGTTTGAATTACTTCTATCAGATGTAATTTATACTTCACAATATTGACAATAGAAGGCTGTGAGTAGGACAACTGCACCCCTCAAATAACAATGGCAAAAACTAGGAAGTGAGGGAGTTAGTGGAAAAACTCAGACCATGGATCTTTTGCCATGTATTTATTTCTATATCAATACGATTGATTATATCTGTATTTATCTACATATCAATATGATTGATTATATCTGTATTTATCTACATATCAATATGATTGATGATGTAACTATGTGCTATGTGATTTAAACCTGCAGGTGTTCATGTTTTATTCTGTTATCATATGATGTGAGCTTTAATAAAATATAAAATACAGTGGGATTATGACTGAAACAGTATTTGACTGATGTGATCATATTAACTGTTAATTAACCATAATTAATCACTCTCTGTCTCTGGCTGCAGATTTGTGATGTGTTGGGTTCACATTGTGCTGCTCTGCATTATCCACACAACATCATAATTTCTGTCCATGTCCCAAACAGCTGAAGACCTGCAGCTTTTCACTGTGTGTGTGTGTGTGTGTGTGCGCAAAGGTCAGCTGATCAATCATCAGCTCACTTCAGTTCTTCAGTCACTTCTGATGTTTTCACATCACTGATGATGAACCAGGTCTAAAGATGTTAGAGTAAAACCAGGGCAGAGCTGTGAGTCATGAATTGTATAAAAAAACAATTAATGATGTAGAGTATTTAAAATATATCAACAGAAAACAGTCAGTGAAACTGTAGAGGAAGCTAAGAGCTGTGGTCTGAGGAGAGACCTCACCTGGATTTAAGGCCTTTTCCAGACCCTGGTAGTAGGCCCAGTTCTCAGGGTTTCTCTCCTGGAGTCTCCTGTAGACCTCCAAAGCCTCCTCTGGTCTCTCCAGCCTCAGCAGCAGCTCTCCTACACACACACACACACACACACACACACACACACACACACACACACACACACACACACACACACACACACACACACACACACACACACACCCATAACTTCAGATGTTCTAGATGTACTGAATGTTGTAGATGTTCTGAATGTTCTGATTGCTCTGGATGTTCTGGATGGTGTGAATGTTCTGGATGCTCTGAATGTTCTCAGCGTTTGCGATGTTCTGTTCAGACAGAGCTGATGGAACACTCTTCAGATCTCCACACACACTGACTGAGCAGTGTCTCTGTTGGACAGCAGCAGCTCACCTCTCGTCTCCTCCACAGCCAGTTTGTCACAGATCTGTTTCTCATAGTTATTCAGGTGATCCAGAGCCTCCTTGTGCAGACTGGCCTCCCTCAGAACCTGGTTCTGATACAGCAACAGTTCACTGTACTCATAGTCCACCTTGTCTGGAGATGTCTGCACACACACAGACACACACACAGAACAGAGAGTTATGAAATAAAGTGTAATAGAGCAGGCTGCTGTGGACACGTAACGAGTTAGTGACACTGGCTGACTTATTGGCCCTGTTCAGTCCTGTTCAGACCTGGTATTAACATCAATCTCAGGTGATCCAGTCACAAGTGGACAGTTCTAAGTTCAGATGTGAACACACCAAAGACACATTCAGGACACATTTGAGATCTGATCACTCAGACCTTACAGATCTCTCTCACTCTCTCTCTCATGCACACACACAGAAGGACACTGACAACTGACTCATCAGTCTCAACACCAAATACCTGTGTGATCAGATTTAAGAGGATGCATGTTAATACCAGGTCTGAACAAGGTCTGTGTTACCTGTACGAGGTGTGAGTCATTGTGTTACGTGCAGGAGGTGTGAGCCTTGACTATGGATCAGTACCTCACACGAGAGAGCAGTGAGACAGACCCACAGAGAGCAGTGAGATAGACAGTGAGACACACAGTGAGACAGACCCACAGAGAGCAGTGAGACAGACTGACAGAGAGCAGTGAGAGAGATTCACAGAGTGCAGAGAGACAGACAGTGACAGAGAGCAGAGAGACAGACCCATAGTAAGCAGAGAGACAGACCCAAAGTGAGCAGTGAGACAGACCCGGTGAGCAGTGAGACAGACCATCAGAGAGCAGTGAGACAGACTCATAGTAAGGAGAGACAGACCCAAAATGAGCAGAGACAGACCCACAGAGAGCAGTGAGACAGACCCACAGTGAACAGTGAGACAGACCCACAGAGAGCAGTGAGACAGACAGTGAATCAGACCCACAGAAAGCAGTGAGACAGACAGTATACAAAACAGACAGTGAGACAGACTGAGCAGTTAGACATACAGATCCACAGTGAGCAGTGAGACAGACAGATCCACAGTGAGCAGTAAGACAGATAGTGAGCAGTGAGACAGACAGTGAGAGAGACAGTGAACAGTTGCTCTATCGTCTTCACCTGTTGCGTCTTGCGGAACTCCTCGACGATCTTGGCAGCCATCTCAAAGTCCTCTAACAGGTGATAGGCCACAGCGTATCCAATCCAGGAGGCACGCTGGGCTGGACGGAGCTGCAGGAGCTGGTACCGAGTCTCCTGGAGAGAGACAACCATCACAACACATGGCTGTCAGCAATTACTGATGTTTTATTATCTATTTGTCAGTCTCCGTCTTCACCCTCTCACCATGAGGTCTGACCCAGACAGTCATACACCCCCACCCCTCCACCCATTCTGAATACTGCCTCTCCTCTCTCTGTGTGACCCTCACCCTGTATCCCTCCAGGTCCCTCATCTGGATCTGGAGCAGGGAGAGGTCTCTGAGGATCTGCAGGTTGTCCCTGTCCCACTTCAGAGCATTACGGTAACACTTTATGGCCTCATCATACTTCTTGTCCGAGCGCTGTAGCAGGCCGTACACATGCCAGCCTGGGAGGGTACATGAGTTCAGGAAGAAACACAACACAACACACACACACACACACACTTTCCAGGAGAGATGAAGGAGTGATGGCATGATAAGGGACAGATGGAGAGATGAAGCAGTGATGAAGGAGAGATGATGGAGTGATGGTGTGATAAGGCACACATGGAGAGATGAAGGAGAGATGAAGGAGTGATGAAAGAGAGATGAAGGAGAGATGGAGAGATGAAGGAGTGATGAAGGAGGGATGTAGGAGTGATGGAGTGATGAAGGACAGATGAATGACAGATGGAAAGATGAGGAAGTGATGAAAGAGAGATGAAAGGATGAAGGAGTGATGGAGTGATGAAGGAGTGATAAAGGATACAGACATGGCTCCTGAGGTCGTTGCGCAGGCCTCGTCTCACCAGCTCATAGGCCTCCTCCTTCTTACCCAGACAATTGAGGGTTAACCCCTTCATGGCCAGTGTCTCTGCAAAGAGGGGAGTGAGAGTTACTGATGGTGGCTTTAGCTACAAACCAAGTCTAAACATCTTATCTGAAGGAATCACCTCTGTCCTGAAACAACAGTCACTATGTTCACATGAACCAGATTACAGTTTTTGTCCTTATTCCAAACAGACAATATTTCCACTGAGTTGTTTACATGGCTAATTAAAATTATTATTAATATAAGATAATATCCCTGCAGACTGTGATTATTATTTTTATTATTTATTATTTTATTATTATTATTGTGTGCACAGTCTCTACTCCAGACTTCAAACTCAGAGCTGACCATAAACAGGTGAGAGGCTGTGTGTCACAAACTGACTCCAACCGAAAAACTCAAACTAAATGTCAACACTTGTCCACAGAATGCTCCTAAAACATGGATCACAGCCAGACTTGTATCACAGTCAGACCTGGGTCACAATCAGTTCTCCAGTTCATTCCCAAAGATTGTAACATGAGGACACCCAGGTCCTTATGGACAGCTGTAGACACACACACACACACATACACACACACATACACACAGACAGACAGACAGACAGACAGACAGACAGACACACACACACACACACACACACACACAAGACCGATAGACACACAAACTCAGACAGACACACACACACAGACTAACAGACACACACACAAACACACACAGGCAGACACACACACACACACACACACACACACACACACACACACACACACACACACACACAGAAATACAGACAGACACACACACAGACTCCTGCCAAAGTACTCAAAACCACCTCTGTGTGATTAACTTCACACGTACAGTGGCCCTGAGAGCTCAACACTTCCAGAGGACACTAAAAAGTCATGAACTCACTATTGTTCAGTAACTTCAGAGTCACAAAGCATTAAACAACCAGTTTAGTCACAGTATTTGGCCTTCAGGGCCACCATACATCGCTCAACTACAGCAGCAACAACATGACAGTGGAGCCTGAGTCTCTGGACCAGTTTTATGTGAGGAAGCTGGTCAAGCAGCTGAACTCTTACCTCCATGCTCCGCAAACTTTGGGTTTCCCAGGATCTGTTTGCAGAACTTCAGGCCGTTCCTGTACTGCTTGTGCTCATAGCATCTCTGCAACAGAAGACAGAGCAGATCTGACACAGAGCGTCTGCAGCCATGTCTGTCCTTTATTCTCAGAGTTGGGTTACAAGACATCACTGAAGGTGTGCTGACTACAAACACTGCTCCAATGACCTCCACAGAAAACTGTCCATAAACGGCACACACAGGGAGGAGTGTGGCACTGACATAATGAAGGAGACAGCACCAGAGAAGAGCCTGTTAGGGCTGTTGAGGAGATGTAATCAACCACAGTATACTTTGAATTAGTCTTAAACATTTGACTGTCACGGTGTTTGTGTATTTGATGTTTAACGAATTTAAACGGGGCTTTTATAAACTGCTTTCAGACCATGTTGTGAAGAACCAGTTAGTTAACCGTTAGATTAGTGAAATGAATAACTACTGTGGTGGGATATACGTGACACATTAATTTAACTGACAGAGCAGCCGAGCTCTACCTGTTACCTGACTGTCCACCTGAGTTGTGTGTAGCTGTCATGTGTCACAGAGACTGGATGTGCTGTCAGGCCACAGATCAGGTAGGACGACACATGACAGTTTATCAAACAACTCCTGTTTTCTTCATAGCCTCGTCACCTGTGCTCATTAATTACACAGACATGATAATCACTGTGTGTTTGGTGTACTGAATATTTTCGATTAACTCATGAGCTACTTTCTCTGACTGACACAACTTGCTGTTTAGCTGACAAACTAGCATTAGCTCAGAAGCTAACGTTATCTCACGCATGTAGCCTACCAAAATCCTCTTAAAGAGCGCATTCTCCTTAGGCGGCAGAGTGATTGTGGGCATTGTGCTGGTTTCCTATGCCTCTGTCGGTTCACACATGGATGATATCCTCCTGGAGTCAGAGATCCCGGGCTGTTTCAGGCTCTTCAGGCTCCTCTCTCTCACGTGTTAAAGCCGAGGTCCCCTCTCGAGCAAAATGGCTGCTGTGTTTCGCCACCGGATCGGGCTGCTCTGAGACTGCGTGTCAGGGACTAAATCATATTTTTACAAGAATAACATGCCACAGTGTTTTATCAACGATACACCAAATAAAATAACACAACCTGTTTTATGTTAACATGTAGCGTGTCAGAGCGCTGCTGTGTCCACTGGTTGTATCGGTCTTGATCGCTCCTAACCAAAGTCCATTTACATTTCTATAAATTTAACCCTGCTTTGCTTTTCGGCAAATTATGGCACTTAGTGGAGTATGAGATATTTTATTAATTATTGGAAAATAAGTTGGTAAAACGGATGACTAACCAAGCAGCACTATACTTCGCAAAACCCTTTTTTTAAAGGTGGGATTCAATTCTTAATAAGGATACTGTGGTGTAGTCAGCCGTCAGTCACGTTATGGGGACATGAGATGGATAGAATTGTTTTAACAACAGACCGGATTTAAGAGTCCCTCATTGGGATTTAAAATGTTCTTACTACATGTGCTAATACGTGTGTATGTCTGCCGACAAGGTCTGGGTACGAACCGTCACGAACATACACTGAGCGGTCGTTCGACTTATCGGTGATCTTTGAACTATATAGTTAGTCCTGCCAGGAAGTTTAATCAACCGCGGATCGGCAGGATCGAAAATCGGACGTAGGGATCTGTTCTTTGGCTAAAATGATTTTCAACCGGGTTTTATTCAGAGCTGTTCTCCACAGCAAAGGTAAGATGACAGAAAAGTAATTCATTCATGCCTACGATTTTCAAGGGTATGTGTTTTATCTTGATTTTCACATCATGAACGCAGTGTTTATTTTGTAGCCTGACCTTAGCTTAGCATTCTCGTAGCACTGCAGTCACACTGGAGATTTTCTCCTCGTGAAGTTGTGGATTTTATGGCAGTTCTGCCCAACTGGGTGTTTTTGGGCAATGTTAACCCCTGTTAACACATTCTTATACTGTTTATTTAGTTTACTGTTTTTGCCCCCACCTAATACCACTCTGGAGCGTGGAGGGGTATTTATGGCTGCTCAGCTTGCTGGAAGACCCACGTTTGACTGAGGACTTGAAATAAATTGCTTTTGTTCTTCGGTCCCATGAACTCTAAATAAATACTCTGAGATACAGTATTGTTGACTTGGGACACGGCCGGTGACACGGGTTTGTAAACAGCCATCTTCTACAGGTTTACAATGACTGATCCTTCTCAGGTCATACTGATGTTATTTCCCTTCATGACTGTTTCTTGTACTGACTGTCAATGTACATCTCTCAGTAAAAACTGTGTGTGTCTTCATACTGGTGTTTCCTTAGTTGGATCCAGGTCTGTATTCACCAGCTCCAAACCTGACACTGTCAACCCCAACTGGTTTCGAGTTGGCCTCGCCTTTGGAACATCTGCTTTCCTCTGGGGCCTGGTAAATGACCTCATCATTTCATGCAGATCATTTTCAAATATCATTGATAGATTTGATCATTTGTTTAAGTTCAGTGTCTTATGTCCAGGTTTCTGTTTATACATCAGGCATGACATTTATATCATTACCACTTGTCCAACAACGTGTTCATGTCTTTTAACAAGACTCAAACCTTCTTTTCTGAACAATGAAATATTCAGGTTTGAGTGTAAAGTATCTGATCACCATGCAGCACAACAGTACCTCAGTGTGTCTGCCTTTGTCTCACCCAGGAGAGGGCAGCAGTGAGCAGCAAGAAATCCTCATTTCAAAAATATATATTAACTTTGTGATTTCAGTGACTTTCAGTGAAGGTCGGTGGATTATGCTGAATATTAAGCAGAACAACAAATGATCATATAGATGTTTGAATGGCTTTGGTCTGAGATTCTAGTCATTACAGTTCTAGGGTTTAGGGTCCCAGGTTTTCTTAGTTTTGTTTTAAAGGTTAGTCTTTAGGTACCAAGAAGAACATGGAACAATAAGAAGCTATAAAAAACAACAGAAAACTAAATTCTTAATTATTCTCACAAACTAAATTACCTAAATGAATCCTTCAGAAAGTCAAACACTCAATTATTGTAGCTGTGGAAGTCAGTTAATAATGTCAGATTTTGATGGGTGTAGTTTAATATGAGGAGTGTTCTAATTGAACCAGTGGGTACGTTTGAATGACCTGTGTTGTTGTTGTGCATCTGCAGCTCTTCAGGCAGCACAGCACAGATGTACATGAGTACAAAGTGAGGAATGGTTTGGAATAACCCACCATGCTGGTACGTTACTGCCTTTTCATTTTGATGATACTGAAATCTACTGCATATAGATCTGAAGTATTTTATACTATTTGTATTCTGTGATCTGATACTATGATACAGTCTGAACTAATGAAACATGACTCTTTCGTTCTCCTCCTGTGCAGGAGTCCTCAGGTTCTGTCTATGGGAAGCAACTGTTCCTCCACTTGTTTCTGTTCCACTGCTCCTGATTCCTCTCTGTGTGTAAAGTAAAATAAATCATGTGAAATAAACATGCGTCATGATCATTTCACAGCTGCTGTTACAGTAGGATTGACATGTTTGAGCTTTTCTGTAACTACAATACATTAATGAGGGTTAAATCTCATAATTTATGTTTTGAAAATCACAGAGCAGGAGAATCACCTTATCAAATTACTTCAGTGTCACAGTTAATTTGTTTATTTTTGTTAATTGTTGTACATAATGTGTTTTAAACACTTGCAGAACACACAAACAGACATGTCCTAACTGTAACCCAGTGCATACACAGAGAGAACATTGACAGAATTAAATGTTAAACTATGTGTGGAAAATGAATCTTAAAATCCTCAGGTTATGTTTCTGTTCATTTTAGTTGATGGACGTCTGTGATAGAAAAGAACACGACTGCTTCGTGACACCAAACAGTCACTGCTGTGTTTGTAGCGTCTGAATGTGGAGTGAGATTTTCAAAGAGCTGAAGAGAACTGTGAGGACAGACATTTTTCTAATTTATATAAATGAAAAGAGTATAAAAGTAACATAGTGGTCACATGTTGACCTTGACACCTGTGCTTGACATGACATTTCTGGTGAAACAGGTGGGGTGGGGGCTCAAAGTCAATTACCCTTCATATTTGTATGGGGGGTTATTAATGCCACCAAAAGAAGGAGTGGGAGAAAAAAATTTCATAAGCTGGCAACAAGGTAAGTGAAGTTGTAACTAGATTAAGCAGCTGGTGTAAAATTAAAAGGGTTTAAGAGGCCAGTTCACTCAGTGTTGCTGTATTTTTTTTTTAAATAAGTCAAAATGTCATATTTTATTTAGAACACATCTGTGAATATATCTGTTCAAGTGCCTTTATTCTTTTTCTCAAATAATGTATGTTTAAAAACAATACTGCCCATTAACAGAAAGTTGTGAGTGTGGGGTCAGGTAGAGCAGGGTGGATATGAAGGACAAAAAATGACAAGTATACGTAAATGAATAAATGTGGAAATGAATAATTTCAAAAAAAAATAGAATAAATACATTTTGGTATTGAAAAATACAATTTCTGTACTTTTTGATTTATTCATTTATAAGTTTATTCACTTAGTTATTTCTGCATTCATTTAATGGTTTACTTAAGTATTACTTTATTAATTTATTGTTTTTGCTTTTCAAGATTTATTTCTGTTTGTCTACATGTATATACATTTATTTATTTCTACATGCATTTATTTATTGTGTCCATATGTTAATTAGGTAGGTGGTGCTACCTCAGTCTAAAGCCTAATTGGTTATAGCAGTGTGATAGACTGGATGGATCATAGGTGATTTATCTTTCCAGTGTTAGCGACTTTGACACTAGAGTTTGTGACTCTTCTGACTCTTTAGTGACAGAACCAAACAACTAATGTAGAGGCTTTTAGGCCAAACCTTAGCTACACAGTGACAGTTCAGCCCAGTGAGAAGCACTGCTCTGCAACACTGACTAACCTTCTCTCTCAGTGATCATTTACATGTACATTTAGCCAGTAAACATGCGTTGCCGGGGTGTTAACCACTCCTCTGACATGTCTCCTTCCTGTTCCTTCCTGGCCTGTTGTCTTGGGGCATTAACCACCCCTCATACAAGGACAGCACGACAGTCTTGTGTAAGAGGGGGCGGGTCCGTCCTCCGCCTCCTCTCACGTTTCTGTGACCGGACCGGGGCCGCCATTCATCCAGTGTTTGCTGAAGCTGCAGCATTTCCATCGGAGCAGACGGAGAGCAGCGATGTTTTCCTGCAGAGCGGCCTGGCAGCGGTGTGGGCCTGTAGTGCGGAGAGCAGCCTACAGCTTTCCTCCGGAGGGTGAGTTTCCTCATCCAGGCTAAAGCGTTAAAACAGAACACATATGAACCTTTGTGCTTGAATGTACCTCTGTGGTCTGTGCCCCCCGTCCCTTCCTGATGAACCGCTGCAGCAGTACACCGTGTCCTCGTTCATCTCTCCACAACCGCATCATGGAGGATGGCAGAGTCTGTGCGTGTTACACGAAGGTCACGATGAATTTTTGGCTCAAGTTTGGCTGAAAGGATTTGTAGAGTATTTCTGTCCCTCATGTGGAAGTTGTGTAATTTGTTGGACCGCACACGTTAGTATTTGTCACAGAGCTGTAGTTTGACTCGGTGTTCATCACGACACTGAACACAGCAGCAGACTGGTCACATAACCAGTGTGACCACAACCAAACCACTGATACCAACGACACACACGTTCCTTGTCTCCTCTGTGGCGTCATGTATATAATATATAATGTGCATGTAAATGTCCCTGATGGTTTCAACAGTAAGGACCTGGTTTGTGTGTAAGTGACCTTCATTAGTCTGCAGCGAGCCTGGAAACGTGGTTGACCCTGTGAGTCACGTGGTGTTCGCGTGTGACGGTAGTCAAATGTAAAGAGAACAGAGTCTCGAGCCGTACCTCCACAGTTGTAAGTTGCGCCACGAGCCAGTCGGTGGAGCTGTTGTCTGCTGACGTCACATAACCACGAATGATTAGGGTCAATAATAGAAGCAATCACTGCTCTGACGATAAATCATCACCCGAGCTGTCTTTCAGTGTAGGGCATCTGTCAAGGTCTGTGTCCTCATCAGGATCCGTGACCCTGTTCACATCAGGGTCTGTGTCCTCACCAGGGTTTGGGGCTCTGTGCACATCAGGGTCTGGGACTCTGTTCACATCAGAGTCTGTGTAGTGTACTGTAGTCCACCATGTCCAGACTGCCTTAGGGAACACCTTTTGGCTCCCATGTCCTGGCAAACAGTTAGGTCCTGAAACGGACAGGGGCCCTCGGGGGGCTTTTTCCGTTGTCATGTTGCCAGGCTCTACTGGGCACCTCTGAAGAGATGACATCACAGGAATGACCACTCTTAGACCCAGAGTCCAAAGTCCATGACTTCCCCTCCCCAGTCCCACTTAACCAGAGGAGGGTAGCATGGTCTAATCCTGTGACATCCTGACCCCCCCCCCCCCCCCCCCACCCCCCTTTCGGAACCTGACTCCGCTTCAGGTTCATGTCCATGATGTGACAGAATCTGTTTCTGCTGCTGTTGGAGTTTTCACATGGTGTCCAGTCATGTAGTCGTAAGCAGAGTAAAACTGACTCGTTAGTGTTGTGTCTCACTGATCTGTCTCCTGCAGTTTTTGGCTCATACTTGATTTAGTTGCCAACCAAGTTATCTGTATGGAACAGGAGTGAACTATGTTGAGCTACGGTCTGTGTGTTTTTGGTGTTTAAAGCTGATGTCAGGTATCTTTTATTCAGAGGTGTTGACTCATGATTCAAAACTAAAACAAAGGTTCAAACAGAACTTCGTGTCTGCTCCAGGATGCGTTGACTATCACTTTCAGCATTAAATCGGCTTAACCTCACTTTGGTATTTCAAGGTCCTCACAACACAGGTTTTAGAACAGAAACCAGTACCCTGTACCCTTCTGTCTAAGGATGTGGGGTAAGAAGCATCACCTCGCAGATGTCAGACAAGTGTTGACAGGCTTATTTTTGGTGATCTAAATCTGCTGTGTTAAATCCAATCAGAGTGAGAGGCATTGTGAGCCTCGGGTTTCTTTCACACCTTCACACAGAGAGCTTCATATTATAAACTTGTGTAGCACATTCACCCTCCTGCAGGGTATCTTCAAAGCCAAGAGGATCTGCACACGGTTACTGATACATGGAGGCAGAACACTATATGAATGAAAGTTGCTCTGATTTAGTGCTCAAATCATCTACAATCTTCATTCTGTTCTCAGAAAATCCTCCAATACTTCAGGAGGTCAAAGTGAGAACTCTTACATGAGTCATCCAATAATCAATCAAAAATCACTAATCACAGGTTTGAGCAGAATCTAACATGTGACTTTAAACCACTTCCAGTTGTGCAGCGGCGGCAGATGTCCTCAGTTCCTGGTGGTTCAGGGGAGAATATAGTCTACGCCCTGCTTTGTGGTGGAGCCTTTGTTGGTGCTGTGTCATATGTAAGTTGATCTGTTTCACTTAATCATTTCACCTTCACAAATCACACACACAAGACCAACATACACTGACTAAATAAATAATACACTGAATAAATAAATTAAATACACCAAATAGATAATACACTGAATAAATAATTAATAATACAATGAATATATAATAGAATGAATAAATAAAACACTGAATAAATAACTAATAGTGCAGGGTATTATAAATGTATATTATAATATTAATACATAACTGATTATTATATATATATATATATATATATATATATATATATATATATATATATATATATATATATATATATATATATATATATATATATATATATATATATATATATATAGTATTATAGCTGTTATACATAATACAATAAATATCACTGAATGTCTTGATGTGAAATAACCAGAAATATTGTCCCTCTCCACAGGCATACATCACTGTGTCCACAG
Source organism: Trachinotus anak (assembly GCF_046630095.1). Taxonomy (NCBI): domain Eukaryota; kingdom Metazoa; phylum Chordata; class Actinopteri; order Carangiformes; family Carangidae; genus Trachinotus; species Trachinotus anak. Next base: position 29,170,324 of record NW_027273872.1, read on the forward strand.
ACAACGCCAGGTACAATGAGCATGTTGCACAAATCAAGGCCAGACCCAGGACAGAGTGGGTACCTAAACCATGGCCACCTAAGAGTAAGTATTCCTCACCTGCTACAACCTCTCTACCATGAGACTGATGCTGGTCAAAGACCAGATCCCTTCACTGATTGTAAAACATGACAGCATGAGCAGAGTAATCCTGGTTATGGTTTGGTTCGGATAGCCAGTTGTATTTTAGATCTGGTTCCAGGTTGGTCAAATATCCTAATCTGGATCTGCAGGGCTAACAAATCCCTCAGGAAACTTTCTTTCCTCGTTTTTGTTATGTTAAAGGTTGCAGACTGTTTTTTTAGTCGACCCTGACACACCACACAGACTGACATCAGCTGTAACTGGTGTAACTAAATTTACTAAAATGAAGTCAGTGTCTCTTCAGGGCCAAATATTACTATTCTATACTATATATTCAGTACTATACTATACATTCTATACTATACTATACATTCAGTACTATAGTCAAAGTCAGCTTTATTGTCAATTATGCTACACATACAGGACATACAGCACAATTGAAACTACGGTCCTCTCGGACCCACGGTGCAAATAAAAATATAAAATATAATGTAAACAAAAACTTTTACAAAAAGACAGTGCCATGATAGTGCAGTGATTCAGTGCAGGGGCAGGGGAGGGTTATGTGTGCAGTGGGGGGAGTTGAGTCTCCTGACAGCCTGGTGAATGAAGCTGTCCTTTAGCCTGCTGGTTTTGGCCTGGAGACTCCGCAGTCGTCTTCCTGATGTAAGCAGGCTGAAGAGGCAGTGGGATGGGTGGGTGGGGTCACCTGCAATCCGGAGGGCTTTGCAGGTGAGGCAGGTGTTGTAAATGTTGAGAATGGAGGGGAGTGAGGCACTGATGATCTTCTCAGGTGCTCTCACTATGCGCTGCAGGGTCTTGCCACAGGACACAGTGCAGGCACCTTACCACACAGTGATGCAGCTGACTCAATGGTGCCTCTGTAGAAGGTGTGCATTGATGGGGGCTGGGGCACCGGCTCTTTTTAGTTTGCGGAGGAAGTACAGGTGCTGTTGGGCTTTTTTGGCCAGTGATGCGGTGTTCTTGCTCCAAGTCAGATCTTCAGAGATGTGCACACCCAGGAACTTTTTGCTGCTCGTTCTCTCCACTGCAGCACTGTCGATAGATAGAAGAGCATGCTGGGTGTGCACAGTCTCCTGAAGTCCACAACAATCTCCTTTGTCTTCTCCACGTTCAGACAGAGATTGTTGTCCTTGCACCACGCGGCCAGTTGGCTCACCTCCTCCCTGTAGGTGGTCTCGTCATCGTTGCTGATGAGACCTACCACAGTTGCAAACTTGATGAAGATGTTGGAGCTCTCTTTCGGTGTGCAATCGTGGGTCAGCAGGGTGAAGAGTAGGGGGCTCAGCACACATCCTTGGGGGGGCCCCCCGTGTTCATAGTGATGGTGCTGGAGGTGTTGCTGCCAGCCCGTACAGACTGTGGTCTCCCTGTCAGGAAGTCCAGCAGCCAGTTGCACATCGAAGTATTCAGCCCCAGCTGGTCCAGTTTGTGAATGAGCTTTTCGGGGATGATTGTGTTGAATGCTGAGCTGAAGTCGATAACCAGCATTCTAATGTAAGAGTCTTTCGTCGCCAGGTGTGTGAGGCTGAGTGAAGGGCAGTGGAGATGGCATCATCGGTTCAGCAGTTGGACCGATATGCAAACTGGAAAGGGTCCAGGGAGGAGGGGAGGGCAGACTTGATGTGCTGCATGACTAGCTGCTCGAAGCACTTCATAAGGATGGGAGTGAGTGCGACCGGGCGGTAGTCATTGAAGCAGGAGGGAGACGACTTCTTCGGGACTGGGATGATGTTCGTGGCTTTGAGGCATGTGGGGACAACAGCCTGGCTCAGTGAGGTGTTAAGGACATGTCCAGGAATGTTGTCAGGACCCGGGGCTTTACTTGCATTGGTCCTTCTGAGGGATCTCGTCACACTGGCTGGGGAAAACGTGAACACCTGGTCGCCGGGAGGAGGTGGAGTCTTCTGTGCCGGGGTGCTGTTGTCTGCCTCAAAGTGAGCAAAGAAGTCCTTCAGCTGGTTTAGCAGGGAGGTGGAGTTGACACAGGTCTGCGGCGGGGGCTTGTAGTCCATGATGGTCTGAATACCCCGCCACAGGTTCCTAGTGTCTCTGCTGTCACTGAATTGGGTGGCTATCCTCATGGAGAACTGTCTCTTGGCCTTTCTGATGCGTCGTGACAGGTTGGCCCTTGCTGTCCTTAGGCCCACCTCGTCCCGTGCTCTAAAGGCGGCATTTCAAGCCCTCAGGAGGCTGAGAACCTCCCCAGTCAGCCATGGCTTCTGGTTGGCCCGAACAATGAAGGTTCTGGTGACCATGACGTCATCCATGCACTTCCTCATGTAGGCAGTTGACGGTCTCTGTGTACTCATGGAGGTTAGTGGTGTTGTTAGAGGTAGCTGCCTGTCTGAAAATGTTCCAGTCTGTGGTGGAGAAACAGTCCTGGAGTGCCTCAGTGGACCTCTCTGGCCACACACATACCTGCTTCCTTACTGGTTTGGTGAACCAGTGGTCTGACAGTGGAGTGGTCTGAGGCACCGAGGTGGGGGAGGGGGATGGCTTTGTAGGCACCTCTCTGTGTGGTGTAAACATTGTCTAGTATGTTGTTACCTTGTGTGGGAAGGTTGATGTGTCCGTGAAGTTTGGGAAATGCGCTCTTTGGGTTTGCATGGTTAAAGTCCCTGGCCAGGATAAGGAAAGTATCTGGGTGGGCTGTCAGCTGCTCACTGATGAGTTTGTAAAGTTCATTCAGTGCCTCACTCCTGTTGTTGGAGCCGGGAGGGATGTACATGGCTACCAGCAGTATGGCCGTAAATTCCCTCGGCATATAAAAAGGCCTGCACTTAACAACCATAAACTCCGCCAGTTTTGAGCAGTGTTTGCAGACCACAACAGCGTCGCGGCACCAAGCATTACTAATGTAAACACAGAGTCCACCGCCGCAAGTCTTACCTCCCTCGACGAGAGCTCTATCTGCCCAGTGGCATGTTAGCCGGTTGAGCTGAATGGCGCAGTCCGGAACGCTGTCGTTGAGCCATGTTTCCACAAACACAGCACTCTCTCACAATAACTAATACTAATACATTCAGTCCTATACTATACTATACATTCAGTACTATACTACAGTCACTCCTATACTATACTAAACATTCAGCCCTATACTATACTGTACTGTACCACACTACACTAAACTATACTATAAAGTACTATACTATTCATTCATAACTATACTATACTACACTTTAGTATACATTCAATCCAAAGACCACATATTTGAATGGCTGTTACAGGTACAGGTAAACGGAATCATCAGGTGTGGAGTCACTGCCTGATGCTCTGATGTCTTCACCTATTATCCCCAACACTGGTGGTAATAGTGGAATCTTATTTCTCCAGTGTAGTTTACTCTTCACACAGACAGTTGTAGACTGACTCACCTGAGGTTGTCAGTGTTAAAGTCGTTGATGAGACAGTAATTGTTGGTTTGATCACTGAGGATGAAACAGTTTGTTAGCTGATCTTTCCTTCAGCTGAGCTTCAGGAAAACTAAAGAAATTATTTTGATTTCAGAGTGCACCAGCATGTAGCTGTTAAAGGTGACTGTATTCAAGATGTAAATGAATATTAATATGTACGGACAGTAATTCAAGCATGTGCTATTTACAGGAAAGTTTGACAATGCTTAGACTTGCTTCTGCCCTACTTTCTGCTTCAATGTCTGTAGTTGATAAGAACAAACTCAGTAAAATCATTAATATCCAGAAAGATTGTGGGTTCCCATCAGGACGGAGCTATAGGGTCACTCCCTCATGGGCTTCCTGTGCCCAGACATCTTTTATACCAGCATAACCCCGTTAAACCAGTGCTCAAGGTCAGAGGGTCTTGCTTGTTCCCAGTTCCTGATGGTTAATGCTGCTGTGGAGCAGTTTATTGTGAAAGGTCTGTCTTCACTTGATGTCTTTTCTGTAGTGATTGTGTTAATCTGACAGTGTCCACAGACACAAACAGAGAGGATAATAAACTAAATTAATTGATCTAATCATATTCATCCTCCCCAGGGGATAAACCCTGTGTGATTTAAGGCAGATATTGTGACCAACCATATCCACACAGTGTTAAAAGGAAACATATTGGTTCAAATATGTATCAGATTGTTTTTAAGCTGTAACACAATGTAAACTGTAAACAACAAACAACAACTGATTGTAGATAATTGATTGATGTGAGGAAACTGTGATTCCTGTGACTAAACAGTGCACCACAACTTTTCCCACATATAATAAGTACATATATTTGAGTTCAATAGACCATAACTTAATGCTCATTGGCTGAGTGGGCTGTGACTCATTGTGGCTTCTGTCTCTGTGAAACTGACACACACTGTTTCTGTTTGTTTACAGGTAAAGATGATGAGGAGGGTAAGTTCTGTCATCAGACTTTATTGATCATCACTGCCTGACAACTGATCACTGATGCATGTTCCTCAGTGAGACTCATCATCACACTCACCGCTGTATGACTTCATCATAGTTCAGAGCTTTGACACAAACAGTGGGAAGGAGAAAAAAACAAAACACACACACACACACACACACACACACACACAGAAACCCAGAGACTGATAGTGGATTTTTAAAGGCTGATACAATAACCGTAGTTTGTAGCAGTAAAAAGCAGATAGCTGATTAATCAGCTGATATGATCAATATGGTCCTCCAGCTGCCAAAGTAATGTAATAAACAAGATAAAAACACATTGTCTTTTAATTCAGTATAATTTATAACTAAAAATTAGGGCTGTCAATCGATTAAAATATTTAATCGCGATTAATCGCATGAGTGATCATAGTTAATCATGATTAATCGCATATTTTTAATCTGTTCTAAATGTACCTTAAACTGATTGTAATACTCTTTTCAACATGAGAATAGACAAATGCTTGCTTTATGCAAAAAAATCATGTTTATTTATTGCTACAATGAGAAATACTCTCAGCTCAAGTAACTAACATGTGCAAACTGCATTGTAAAACAAGATGCTGAAATAAATATGGTTTGCTTCATGCGAGGAGGGGGCGCCGGGCTCTCTGCATCCGCTGTGTGCTTGGCCGACAGGTGGTATTTGAGACTAGACGTACTCCGGTGGTACGTAAATTCACCGCGACAATAAATACAAATTACTTTTGTCCTGTCAAGAGAGCCATCTGGCAAGACTTTGAAGCTGAACTTGCCATTCAAAATATCTTTTTTATCCATTACTGCTCACAACGGCATCGACCTCGGTGCATTGCTTCCTGATTTCCCGAGCTACGGAGTGGCCCGAGGTTCAAATGTCACAAGCGTTAATCACGTTAAAAAAAATTAATCCCGTTAAAGGCATGTTGCGTTAACACGTTAACTTTGACAGCCTTACTAAAAATATATGAAATATATAAAAATATAGTTATTGACCATATTTTAAATCTTGTGTATCGGTATCTATTAAGAAAAAAAGTTGTTTATCACTGTGTTGTCAGTTTGTCAGTTTGTGTATATTCCAGAGAAATAAACTGAACACAGTTCAGACTCTCAGACTATGATGACAAAGCTGGATTATATAAAGTTAACTGTCAGTTAAATATGAATGAATTAAATGTCCCTGTGTGATTGGTGGAGGCAGAGCAGCCATCAAAGTTCAGCAGATTGTGATTGTAAAGCATCACATCAGCACCGATTAATTTATTGACCTTTAATTTACCAAAAAACTACAGTTGGAGGCTGACAGATTCAGAATCAACAGCTCTGATGTGGAGTGATGAGGAGCCAAGAACACCTCTGAATAAGGCTTTAAACTGGTTGTTGTGTGCAGGCTCAGGCAAACACATGATGATGAGCACAGATTACAAATTGATAAAGCAGAAATCCAGAAGAAGAGCAGAGGTGTATAAAGGACAGCTTTATCCAGATGTGGTCCCAGACACTGCCAACAGTTTCCTCTGGCTTCTGTCTGGGTCTGTTGGGTAGGAGGGTGAGGGATTTCCTCAGTCCTGATCAGGGTTGAGTTCTGACCAGTGTTAGCAGAGCCTTGGAGATACTGGATTCTAATGTGCGTCATTACAAAGCTACATAAATAAAATCACACTCTAAATTAAGATCAAACTCCCTCTTCACTTGAACATGAAGTGCTGCAGCGTGATGTCTGTTTAGCTGTGCTCAGTGAGACACTGGATGATTTGTGTCTGACTCTGTGCATCAGTTTGAAGGAGGCCAAACGGTCATAAGAGCACAGGAGAAGTGTGGATTATTGTAATTGCTCCTCATCAGGCTGAGAGAGTCAAAAGTTCAAACACTCAAACATTAGACTGCGAGATGTCTGCAGCATCTTGTCTCTGTTCTCTGACATGAACAAGTCATTTGTATTGTGATTGTGACATTTTAAATGACAGTGAAGGTTTATTTAAAAAAAAAACTCATTTCAAAACATCAGCTTTGAGCTCATCATTTTTGGGGATTTGTTGCTCTTGGATGCTAAAATCAAAGCTGTCTAACTTATAATTGAGGTAGGAAGAGAAATACATAGATTCAACAATAACATATAAACACTGTGCAAATAATGAATTGACAGGATGCTGTAAATGACATCGGTCAGTCACTGGTCTGTTGCTCATATCAGTGACTGACCAGTAAAAGTTCAGAACTTCTTTAAATCTGCTCCGAAGTGTGACTTCATGTAGCAGGCTAACGTTGGTTAATGCGAGTTAGCCATGTAGCTAGCTGCATTTAGCTGAACAGCTCCAGTACCCTCTGAGCCTGTTTAAAGTTTAGTCGTTAACATAAAAACTGAAAATACATGAACATAACTAGTCCCTGCAGCCGTGTTGCTGTGTGACTCACTGCTCAGTGACTGTTCTGAGCTTATGCTAACACAGGCTAACATCACTTTTACTGTAGCTTTCTGATGTGGAGTGCTGTGGTTTTAACAGGCCATCGTTTCCTGCACAAAACTAAGAACAGACAAAATATTGTAAGTCCTGATGTTTCATAGTGTTGAGTTTTATTTAAACAGCTGCATTTCATCCTTGTCTAAATGTACAGATCTTCTCTATGTACAAACATGACTTGATCAGGCTTCAGTCTCTCCTGAATTTATCCCAAATCCTGTCATCAAACCATCAAACCTGTGTTGGTCCCTCTTTTCTCTCCCTCCCACTCTCCACTGTGTCCCTCAGACCTCCTGTCAGCTGAAGTGGATCAGTTCTGAGGCCTAAAATAAAAACTAAATCTTATATTTTCTTCCATATTTGATTCATCTGAAGATGTCTGTACCCTGAGACAAATATCATCTAAAGGCCAGTTTGTGGTTTCCACTCCCCTCAAAACAGTCCCACACGGCTGCAGCAGAAACCATGACGACCTCCGGACACTAAGAGGAAGACGCTGCTCACACAGACCTCCCTCACACCAACCTCCATCACACAGCCCTACATCACACAGACCTACATCACACAGACTTTACATCACACAGACCTACAGTGTGTGGATGTGGAAACCATGAATTGGCCTAAAAGCTTCCTCACCATTGACATCCATTGCATCTTACTAGCAGCCTGTATCTATGTTTAATGCTTAGCCTTTGTGGTTGACTTCAGATTGACAGTGACGTGCAAACTGAACGAAGCTTTTTGAAAAGTTTCTTCTTCCCGTTTCTCTAACTCTCTGTCTTTACTCTTTTCAGTGTAATGGTAAAGCTAAGGTCCTCTGTGGCCGCGTGGATATTCATCCTAGAACTGGACTCTTTGGATCTGAACAAGAAAACCAAAACCTTCCCTCCTCCTTCCCTCCTCTCCTGTACTCCTGAGACAGACTCCTCGTCTCGGCCTAGAACCAGTGGGCATTACTGTGAAGGACATTGATTCTCTTCTTCTGTGTTTTGCCTTGTGCTGCTAAATGTTAATGTAATAAAGGGACATTGTGAACACGGTTCTGGTCCTGAATGTCACAAAACTGACTTTGTTTTTGTCTGACATTTGCCAGTTGATGAGCAAGGCGAGCCAGGCTGAAATGTTACAGTGACTCTACTGTGGCTTTACTGTTATTTCGTTCAGCTCGGTTGACTCAACTGTGGCTCTACTGTGACTCTACTGTGACTGTACTGTTATTTAGTTCAGCTCAGTTGACTCTACTGTGACTCTGTTATTTAGTTCAGCCCAGTTGATTCTACTGTGGCTCTAATGTGACTCTACTGTGTTAGCACTGTTATTTAATTCAGCTCAGTTGACTCTACTGTGACTCTACTGTGACTCTTCTGTGGCTCTACTGTGATTGTACTGTTATTTAGTTCAGCCCAGTTAATTCAACTGTGGCTCTACTGTGACTCGACTGTTATTTAGTTCAGCTCAGTTGATTATACTGTGGCTCTATTGTGGCTCTACTGTTATTTAGTTCAGCTCAGTTGATTCTACTGTGACTCTACTGTGGCTTGACTGTGACTCTACTGTTATTTAGTTCAGCTCAGTTGGCCTTACTGTGGCTCTACTGTGACTCAACTATTATTTAGTTCAGCTCAGTTGGCCTTACTGTGGCTCTACTGTGACTCAACTATTATTTAGTTCAGCTCAGTTGATTATACTGTGGCTCTATTGTGGCTCTACTGTTATTTAGTTCGGCTCAGTTGATTCTACTGTGACTATTGTTATTTAGTTTAGCTCAGGTAATTCTTCTCTTGAGGATCACTGTTGAACTGTGGTTCAGTCACAGCTGGTTTCTGGTTGCAGTCTGTTGTTAATGATGGTTAAATGGGGACGAATGGTGGTGGGCTCTCAGGTAAAACCCCCCCCCCTCCCCCCAAGGCTGTTTAAGTGTCAGTGTCATTGCAGAGCTCCTGATAACTCATAGCTTGATAATTGGATGGTAAGAACCAAGATTTAACTCCCCCCCACCCTCCCACCACCACCACCACCTACCCAACCCCACCCCCCATCCCCCACCCCCCCACCCCCCAAGTCTTTGTCTTTCAGTTTGCATGCACTTTGTGTTGTGACTGTGTTGCCTCTGAGGGTGTTCAGATGAGGCAGTGGTATGCTTTAGAGAGGCATGCTATAAAAATACTAGTGAAGATACAGTGCTGTTTGAAGCTTTGTTTCCATCCAACTGTTTGTCTGGACACAGTTTGATCAGAGGTGATGTCCTAGCAGAGACCTGCACATCTCTAATGATGTACGATGATAAATAACAGTCAAACACAACAGCATCTACATTTTAGGGCTTAATAATGGGTTTAATTTGTTAATGAAGAGAACAACTGTTTTAATTGCTCATTAATAACACAACACAGACAGTACATCTTACCAATTGTACTTACATCACTTTGGTTGGTCGACGTTCAGTAGTTGATTTAATGACCAAATCAACTGACCAGTGTGTGAGTTTTATTTAAATGGTCAAATATTAAACTGTCCTCATGTTGTAATGTTTTAAATTTAGAATAAAATGTGACAGCCCAGTCTACGTTAAAAGATCATTTAGTAGGGATCAAACGCTTTGGATGGAAACTCAGCTACTGATAATATAATAATAAAAACCTAATGTTGCTTTTTGAATAATGATCATAATATATCACATTAGATGTTTATCTGTTTCCATGCAGTGTTTCACTGTATGAGCCTGTAGAAGGCTGCTCCAGTGTTAGTGATGAGGGTGGGGTTCAGGGGGGCTCTGTGGTTCAAAGTCTAAAACTCTCCTCCTTGTGTTCCAGGTGGAGAGGAGGAGGCAGTGGCTGAGGCTGATGGTGGGGAAGAGGAGGTTGCTGCCAGTGAGGCAGAGACGGTGGTGGAGGCGGTCGCCGAGGTAGTGAGTGAGGCTGCTGAGGTCGTTGCCCAGGCAGCAGAGGGTGTCGCTGAGGCTGCACAGGAGTTGGAGGAAGTTGCAGAAGAAATCGCCCAAGTGGCCGAAACTGTCGAGGAGGCTACCCAAGCTGTCGCAGAACCAGCAGTTGTTACTGCCGAGGACCCCGAATGCAATGGTACGACTTCTTCATCTGACGAGGAGGCAGCTGCCTCTGAGGCCTGAGGGTCTGCACATGCACCACAGGGAGAGACACACACTACCAGACACACACTTGACTATCTCTCACCACCATTGTTAAAAAGCCCTTTTCCTCTCTCAACACTGGGAACAGTTGAACTGGTAACTTACAGTCACTGGCTTTAGAACCACTAGAGGTTAGCTGCATCTCCTCAGGTGCTTAGGTTCACCTCGTATTTAACTTTGTCTTCCTAAAATGTTTTCTTTTGTATTTATTGGTGTGGGTACAAAGGGCAGAACTGTGTGCAAACTAAGCTTTGAGATGCTGTTGATGTGCAGCGTAGATCACAATGTGTGATGTCTACATTTGTTCCAGTTGTTCTGCAGCCTAGAGATGCTAAACCAGCAAGGCCACCTCCTCAGCAGGTTGATGATTGACAGCTGACAGCTAGACATTTCCAAAGTGGCAGTGAGGTCTTAATGCGACACTCATTTGCAGTTATGGGTGAAATAAATGTGATCACTCTGATTTTGCTCAGGTAACATGACTAAATACCTGCTTGTTATATCTGAAAATACCACAAGCTTTGTCTCAGGTTAAACCAAACACATGCAACTAAAACAAGCAGGAACAGTGTGAGATCATTGAATCTTTGTTCTGAAGTTCCTGATGCTATTTTCTGAAATTTGACATAACACTGTATTTCTTTGGTATAAACATCTGTAATGTTGTTCTACTTTGCCAGGTACCACAGAGCAGGTACACACCTGTTTGACATGAGATGCTCTGAGAATGTGTACAAACTCTGTAACTGCTGCAGTGTGTTCTTTTCCATAAGTGTAATGTGAACCTGTCAGAGGAATCAGACACTGTTAAAAACTCATTAGGATAAAAGTGATTCAAACAACCATATGTGATCATATCTTTACTTTGCTTATAACTGGATAATGAGCACTGTAAACAGTTTACGGTAATCCATAGAGCCAAACAATAAAGCTGTTATCAAACTGGAAAGGTTTACTCCGTCTTCAATTTGTCTGACTTCATCTTTTTACCAGTTTTTATTTGGACCTTTGAGGAAAGACAATACAACCCAGTCATCCCAGTTAAACACTTTAATTCCTCACAGATTTACTAATTCAGTGTCTAAAGATAATAGGAACAATTTGCTTTACCATCTCAGACCATATGTATGCGTATGTGAATATATTTTAATGAGGTCTGCGTCTGACTCGGCTGCACTGGGACTTCTTCAAGGCGGTGACCTGGGGTAACTGGATAGCTTTTTAAGTCTCAAACAGGACCTGACTGATAAATCTGTTTTGCTGGTGTATTGACCGATTGCCTCTCACAGATGATCTATATCGGTGCTGCTGTATATTTTGGCCACTGGTGCTGAAATACCAAAGATGATCTAGACTAGAGAATGAGGAGGTTTTTTCAACGATAAAATGTCTAAACCAGTACACACTGGGTCTTGACATCTTTGACTGTAAAGGTTTAAATCTTTTAAATTTGACATTAGAGTTCAGTCCAAACACCTCCCAAAATTACCTATTAATAGGTTTGTTTGTGTGTGGAACCTGAGATTTTTTCTGTACTTGTATGACAGTAATCTGATTGGTTTGCAGCAAAGTATCGTTAAACCTGCTGAATAACACACTTTCCTGGTAATCCTCTTGTTTCGTTTCAATTTCTTCAACCTCTATGGGTGGACCTTTCTGGCACTAAATCCTTTTTCACTAGAGGGATTTCACAAATGCCTAACAAGTTGCCTTGGTTAACCAACTCAAGTTGTGTGAGCTAAATGTGGGAAATATAACTTGAGCATCAGTGATGTTTGGATGGGATTTTGTGTTGCAGTGCTGCTGGCAGCTGCCTCTACCCTAGAGGTACCGAAGGAAGAGTTTGCACCCGCCAACATTAAAGTTGCCCCTAAGGAAGAGTCCCCAGCACCAGAAGAAGCAATGCCTGTGGAAGAAAATGCTCCAGAGGCTACTAACACACAAGAAGAGGCCCCTGCACCAGTTGAGGTTGCATCAGTTGTTCAGGAGGCTGCCCAAGTGATTGAAGAGGCCCCTGCACCAAAGGAGACTGCCCCAGTAATTGAAGAGGCCCCTGCACCAAAGGAGGCTGCAGCTGTGGTTGAAGAGGCCCCCACAGCAGTGGTTGAGGAGGCTGCCCCAGTCATTGAAGAGGCCCCTGCACCAGAGGAGGCTGACCCAGTGATTGAAGAGGCCACCGCAGCAGTGGTTGAGGAGGCTGCCCCAGTCATTGAAGAGGCCCCTGCACCAGAGGAGGCTGACCCAGTGATTGAAGAGGCCACTGCAGGAGTGGTTGAGGAGGCTGCCCCAGTGATTGAAGAGGCCCCCGCACCAGAGGAGGCTGACCCAGTGATTGAAGAGGCCTCTGCAGCAGTGGTTGAGGAGGCTGCCCCAGTGATTGAAGAGGCCCCCGTAGCAGTGGTTGAGGAGGCTGCCCCAGTGACTGAAGATGCCCCCGCACCAGAGGAGGCTGACCCAGTGATTGAAGAGGCCCCCGTAGCAGTGGTTGAGGAGACTGCCCTAGTGACTGAAGAGGCCCTCACACCAGTGATTGAGGAGGCTGCACCAGAGGTTGAAGAGGCCCCCGCACAAGTGGTTGAGGAGGCCACTGTACCACTAGAAGAGACACCTGCACCAGTTGTTGAGGCCTCAACACCAGTAGATGTTGCACAGGTGGTGGAAAAAGCAGGTGCAGCCACAGCGGAGTCCTTGGAGGAAGTTCCCAAGAGAGAGTACATCGTTGTTGTTCTGGAAGGAACACCTAAAGCAGAGAAGAAGCCTAAGGTTCTGGGAGTGGGGCCAATTACTGGTAGAATCATTCCCTCTCCAGATGAGGACAATGCTTCTGAGGTACCACATAACTTTTATTAGACTTACCAGTTGGGCTGATTAAATAATTCAAGTCCAGATGTTGTTGAATATAATATTTATTTCCCAGCCTTAGTTGTACAGTGTAACAAAGATGAAATGACTAGTTTTCATTATCAGGATGCTTCAGAATAACCACATATGAAATGAAATGCCCACTCAACCCACAGTCCACCCCAGTCTGAAAATTAACTCTAACATGATTTTTTATATTTTGCTACTCAGGGTAGGCGACGTCTTCTTAGGATGCAAATGCAGTAGTTCCAACTCAGGTACTGAGCCTCTGACTGTTTCTACAATGGCAGAGTAGACATGATTAAAATGAACAGTCCTACCCATCACATCTACATTGTTATACTTCAGGTTCTAATACACACTAGGGATGTAAAACAAACTGGGATGTATTCATGGAGACACATTGAACAGTCCTATTGACCTTTGTTTTTCTGTCCTCAACACAGTAAACAGCTCCTGAATGATGACTCTATATCCCAAGAAAGAAGAGGATGTGCCTTTCTCCAACACTTTTCCTTCCTTCGTTCACCCGAAACGCAACGGACTGATATGTAGTTTCACTGTGAAGACACTCATACAATAAAACTGTCATTAACTGTGTTAGCAGTGGCCCATATGGCCCATTCCTATGACACTCTGCACTGACTTACATGTCTGGACTCTGTAGACCCCGATGACCCTGGTCAGTGGATCTCTGCTTTATCTTTCAGTAGCTTCTGCTGTTGTAACTTCTGTGAATTATAATCTGTTTACACCTGTGAACAAAACTGAGCCATTCAGTCACCTGTTTTTACCTGTTACAGTTTACTCCCTCAAACATCTCTCCAGTGGAACAGTTAAACACTCACCATCACATCCCGTAAATCACTGCCCAGCCACTTGTGATGTGAACCTACAGTGTTATCTCTTGAAGTAGGGGTGTTAAATCACCAGCATTCTTTATATTACCCGACTTCAGGTCTTTCTTCTGTTTCTGTTGGTGTGAAAATGAACATCTGGAAACGCCTGCCCTAGAGCATGTGCTACCTCAGTTTTCCTCATGTTTCCAGTTTTTGACACTGCAACCTCTTTTTGGTGTGATTACAATCCGAAACAAACAGCACACGTTCTCAGCTTCTGTCTTCATCAAGCACATTCTTAATTTTCAGAAACAAATCATGTAAAACTAACCGCAGCCGCACAGCTCTCATTGGGTTAAAACACAGTTGTGACATCAGTAATTAAACACACTTTGAAGATTTCAGCCCATAAGAACATCACATACTTTTTGTAGATAATCTGATGAATACACAGTAAATATGTGGGAACAACCACCTCCCATTATGTAGAGAATGGCAGCATCATGTTTTGGCAGTCCTTGTTAATCTGCCCTTTCTAAGAACTTTTCTTGTGTTGTTCTAGCAGTCAGACCTGTGTGGATGTGTAATTTAGGGGCTTGCAGCAAGTATGAAAAGTCTTGTTGGTATGTCATGAAATCTGTGTGTGTTGGAATTGCAGTATGTCTAAAGAAAGACTCCAGTGTGAAGTGCTTTGACAGCTGTGTTGTAGTTCTTTGGTTTCCCATTTCACATTTTCTCACCCCGCTATTGAATTTCTAATTCTTAGTTTGACGTACAATGTTTGAAAGAGATCTGAGATCATTGAAGTAAGCATTGAACTTTAGTGTTGGTATGCTGCATATTAAGAAAATTGTAATTAGATATAGAAAGTTACACTTTGTCTATTTCTTCTACAGCTGGACGTGAGTAGATCCCTTTCACTGAGCGTGGGGAAGCAAACTGTGATTGAGACATTACTGTTTTTCTTGTTTTGCAAAATAAAGAGGGATTAAAGATTTGATTTTGTCTGTTTGTCTGTCATTTATCCCAGGAAAACTTGACCACTGGATTTAACCTAATGTGACATACTGCAATATTTACATTTACATATGCTACAGGCAAGGGTATACACCAGGCAGGACAAACCAGGACTAGCTGGTTAGCAGTGACTGAACTTTGAAATCAAGCTATCACTTCATATATCACTTCATTAATAAATGACAGCTCTATCCAAGCAAATACTCAATATAAAGTAAGTAAAAAGTGTGATTGGTTGAGTCATGATTGTGGGTAAAGAGCTGAGAGGGGTCTCCCTTCAGACTGTAACTAGGGGGTGTAACTAAGTTCTGCAACCTGCAGACAGATCTAGTTTTTCTGATTCCAAGAACATGTGGACAAACTGGCAAACAACTGCTATATCTTCCAGAAAGCAACAACAACTACACATTTTTTCACCTACATACTTAAATTCCCACGAGCTACAGTTCCTACATTACAGCAGTGCTCTCTGGTGGACTAACTTTTAATACACTCCATTCCACATTAATATATCCCTCACCCCTTAAGCGGGGTCCAACAGAAACATTACAATAGTTATTTTTTTTCTTTTTGATGTTACCAACACTATTACCTTAGTTTAGTTGAAAGTCTGTAAGGTAATGGGGTGACTTAGTTACTCTTTTTGACTGTCACCTTAGTATCATGATGTCTCATTTGTCTTTTCCTGCACTTTCCTGCTAAGATCTCAGTACATTAAATCCAATGTGCAGCGTAGATTCCTCCCTAAAAGCAGTTCAGCTGTTGTGATATTTTCCTTATTTGTACACTATTGTGTATTCACAGTCTCTCAAATTTAACAGCCCATCTCTGGATCCTCAGAGATGCTATTTCTGGTACTGCTCACATCTCACTTAAAAGTGAATACAAAAGTGAATGCCTTTGGTCTGGGGGGGCGCTGTTACTGCAGCCCCCACATGAATTACCCACCACATCCAATGACAAATCGCTACACACTTGCATACACACATGAACACATACACATACATACACACACACCTACCTAGCCCTTCCCTCCAACACACACACAGACAGATTCACACACACACACACACACACATATACATATATACACAAATACACATACGGAGCATCTAATGGTAAAGAACTATAGAGTGACCATAAATGTGGATATTATTAGCTATTGTTATTGTTACTGTGGTTGTTTCTCTGTTGTTGTGTTATCGTTGTTGTTTTTCCCCGTCTCCCCACTCCCATTTTCCTTTTCCCCATATATTCTCTCTGTTTTCCTCTTCCTGTCCACTCTCATTCCTGATGCGGTCCGGTTGTCTTAATAAAGTTAAAATATGCGATAGGAGGAGTATCCCACACTGCTCCTTCGCAGAGTAAATCTGCCCCAACAACACAAGGCATCCAGACCACTCATACTGCTTGCCAATGATATTGGGACAGGACAATAAATAAATAAATAAATAAAAATAAAAGTGAATACAAGGTGATCTGTCACTATGGTGAACTTACATACATAAATGTACTTGTGATAATTTGTGTCATAGTTTGTTCTGATGGACACTTTATGTTTGAATTTAAGGGCTCTGCATGTGGTTTTGCCCTCCTGGTCTAAGTCTATTCTATGATGTCTGTTTTGTTGTTGCCTCCTATGGGTGACTGAGGGTTAAATGTTCCCTGTGTACAAACTGAAAACATCCTGTCTGAGGAGATGTGAATGTTGGACAGGAAACTGTACTTGAACTGTCGGCCAACAGCACTGAGTTTGTCACTGTACTGATCATCCATGTGTTATTAATAAAGTTAGTTTAAAAAAAATCCTAGTGTAAGTGCAGCACAGTTGTCTTTTCCTAAGTCCTTATGACCTCTCCTTCACATCTGCCTTGACCTCCTAATGTTTTCCATCGAGGTCGAGGAGTTGTGGTTATTTTAACTTTTTGTCTGCTGTCACTGCCAAGGGACTACAGATGAAAATTAGCTTTAAACTCTGATACATCAAATGGTGACATTTATATTTAATTACTGAACACAGATTAAACATATACATTTTTAGAGCTCTAAGCAAATTAAACCAAAGCTACCTGTGTGGTTAAGAATATCACATTTTTGTAGTTAAGTGACTTGACCCTGTACAATTCATTAGTGTGATGTGAGGCTTAATCTTTGTTTTAGCTTGTGTATGGACATTTTTATGTCCGTCTTGATTTAGACCTCAAATATGGTTTGAACAGTCAGACTTATCCCCATGAAGAAAAAATTATTTTCAGAAAACTGTTCACCCATGACCCATATCATGTAATGGACAACACAGTCATGTCCTTTAATAAAAAGCCTTCGTTGTGATTTGCTTGGTGTTACTATAACTCACTTCCTCTTCTTCTTCTTTTGTGTAAAATCAGGTCATTAAAATCAATTATTATTTCTGAGCAAAAAGTAAAACCCATTGCAAACAATATTCTTTGGTAAAAATGTTAATTTTTCATAAACTTTCATGCTTAACTAATATGACAATAAACTTATTTTCTTATGTTCTGAAAATATTTGATTTGCCAGTCGACCAACTCTCTGTTCATTGTATACAGTCTTCCTGTGCTGGATTACTACCTGTGACCAGGTTTGCTGTGTGGTTATTTGATGTAACACATTAATTTAGTAATATGCACCTTAATAAGTAGGCCTAAATACAGTATCAGTTGAAAATATTGTTTGAAAAAACGGATTTCGACTCAGGAACTCGTATGAAGATGAGGCCCAGATCAGACCAGACAGCTGAAGCCTCACAAGGACTTCAGATAAACTGTGTTGCAGGTATTTTGTCTGGCCTGTGTTGTAATGAGGGGACCTCTTAATGACCAGTATGAACAGGAGGAATGATCACAGCAGAGCTCAGTGAGACTTGATAAACAGATTTACTGTGATCAGAGAAGTAAAACTGTATTGACTAAATTCATATTCATATATGTGTCTGTTCGTTGGTTCGGCTGTTGATGGGTTAATCTGTGATTTAGACATGAGAGTAGTTACGAGTTTACATCGTACTAGAAAGTACATATGAGGTTATTTGTTGTTGACGGGGCGGGGGGGGTTGGGGGGGGTTGGGGGGGGTTGGCCTCGTGACGTCACGGCGGTCTGTGCTTTGACCCGCTGGATCAGTTGTAGCGAAGAGGCGGCGCGCCGGAAAGCTACAGGATAGCAAGAAACTAGCAGTTATCAAAACACGAGTTCAGGACCTGCACCCGTGTTCACCCTTCACACTTCAACGCAGGACGTCGATAGGTGTCTGTAGAGTGATTCCCGGGGGGCGTAGCGGTTGCAAACACTTGTTTGTGCGAGAGAATTAAGCGTTTTGGCCTCGTCAACTTGGCTAACATTAGCTAACATTAGGCCCAGCTAGTGTTAGCCGTGGAGCTTACCTTTCGCTATCAAAAGCAAAACAAGGTAAGGGGAGGAAACTCGGTGCATCGACACATCAGCAGGCTCTGATAGAGCACAATTCCCAGTGCAGATGTCAGAATTAGCTCCATTCATGCCAGTGTCAGTGTATTCCTTCATTTAAGACGGCGTATATGTTTGCTACCCGCCTGCTAACCGATTGGAGCTCAATAACTAACCTTAACGATAGCCATTGCCAAGTTATTGGGCTGTGGGAGATTTCCCCATTAAGGGAGAAGGTAGTGTTTATTTATTTTTATCGTACTGAATATGCGACAGTACTTAACAAAGACAGTGTAATAACTAAGTTGATGAAGTCTTGTTAACTAAGTAGGAGAAACATTAGCTAACTAGTTAGCAGTAGAGTTTGGAGCTGCAGACTGAGCACAGAGACGCTCAGAAAGTAAACATTAGCCTATGGAGAGACAGGTCGATGTTTGACATCTCTGAACAGATTGGTGTTGTCTCACATCATGGACACCGCCGGTCACTCTTCCCTGTTTTAATAAGAGGACCTGGCATGTAGCCAACGGCTCGGTTTCCCTCTATGTATCCGGAGCTCTGTCCAGGATTGTTGCTGTGTTTACGGATGAACTGTCAGAAGAAGTCCCTCCTAATACTACTGTACTCTTAGCCGTGTAGTTTCTGTATAGGAACAATATGACAGTGTTTACTAAGCCTACCACACATACTTGGAGCAGTGTTCATATCATATACTCGTGAGTTCAGTGTCGATGAACTATAAGGCTCAGTCTATTACAGTATATCACAGAAGACAACTGTGAAGCATCTTCATAAAATTTATTCTCACTGAAACATAAGTGTTAACCAATGAACACCAGGTAGACAGGTGTGTAGGAAAATCTGCAATCATGCAAACATGTCATTAACTCTCACACACTGTCAGCCCTATGGGAATCCACCACACATCTTTATCAGGCATCAAATTCAGATCATCTTCATACAGAAGACAGTTATTGTTGTTGATGGTTTGGTTGTTTCAGGTGTCAGTGCTTTAGCTACTTTGTTGGTTGCTGTAGTCTATGGCTCTTGTATAAAGATGTGGTTGTTTCTTAACGTGAATTTGATGCTTGATGAATAATAAGTTGCATTCTCAGTAATTTTAGTTACAGTGTTCTTGAAATAAAATGCCTGTTGTTAGATCGCTTAGTAGCTGAATTTAACATAAGACTGAAAGTACCAGAAGATGTTTTTGACTGGATCTTTCCTCACAACAAAGACCACAATATTACTGGGACTAAGTCATGAGGGACGCTGGTGCCCATGGGGCTTTCACATGACCCCACCTCTTGCTCACATACACACAAACATACTACAAAACTGTATTTAAATTATATTATAAAATCATACTGTAAATCCTTAAGATGTGTTATGTTAGCATACTCTCTCAATCCCAACCTGCTTTTATTTTTTACTTTGATAGGAATGAGTGATGACTTCTGTGGTAGTGTCAGACGGTGGAGGGAACATAGTGGAGTATGTCACCGTGGTGGAGGAACCCCAGCAGGTAAGCCTTTATAACCCTGAGAGGCATTTGGGTCTTGTCAGTACTAAGCCTCTCATATAGGCATTAGAAACATCAGGTTATTTTCCACAGAATAGTCTCTTAGTCTGTTAATGAAGATGATTTTAAACTTTCTGTTCCTTCCTTAAATGTAACATGAAACCTTTTATATTTATATAAACCTGGAGGCAGAGTGACAGTCAACAGCTTACTGGAAAGATTTGAAGACAAAATGTTAGAAGACAAAATGCTACAACCATGACTTTCCAAAATACCTGCAGCTAACAGTTGATTGATCTGCCCATTATTTTCCAAGTGATTATTTTGTCAGTGAAACATCATAAAGTTGTAAAAACTGCCTGTTAATATTAATGTATTCAAACTTCTTGTTTTATGTGACTTGTGCTCTAAAACCCTCAGATGTTTAGTTTGTTATATGTGAAAAACATCAAATCCTCACATTTGAGTTTTAAGCATTTTTGTTTGATAAATTACAGAAACAATGAATTAATTATGTAAATAGTTTCCAATTAGTTTTCTGTTGATTGATTAATACACTAATTGATTAATGTTTCAGCTCTAGTTATTAAGTCAGGACAAGTATCTGCATCTGCATCATAGCAGCATAGGTGCATTAAACTGAGGACAGGTATTCAATACATACTACCTCTACACACTACATCCTCCCTCCACACACTATGTCCTACCTCCATACATCCTAGCTCCACACACTCCATCCTATCTCTACACACTACATCCTACCTCTTACATTACAACCTGTAAAACCTTCATGAAGGAGGATTTATAACAGGACTGTTGTATTAGACGACATCACAACTAATAAACTGACAGCTGAGTCTATATCAGTTGTATCACAGGCAGCAAAGAGTCTGAACTGAATTAACTGGCTGCTGTTCTCACCTTATTGTTATTATCACCATATAAGTAGTTTGACCCCTCCCCCTCCTATTTTAAAATGTAACGCAGTAACATGTTCATTTAGAGACAGTTTAACTTTGTACCTTTACCTGAGAACACGTTTACTCAGTAATTTTACTTTACATTTAGTAATTTGACTTGCACTGTAGTAAAGTGTGTTTTCAATAACAGCAGAGAGGTTGTTGCCCTGATGTCAGAGGTCAGTGTCTCCATTTTGTTCAACATTCATGATTTCAAGCTATTAGAAAACTATCAGAAACAGAAGAGAGGGATAAACTTGGTTCTTTGTAAGACCAGAACCAGGTCCAGAACCATGTCTCGATATAGAGTGAAATGTTTCATTGTGTCCATCATGTCTGACTGTTGTGACACTGTTCAGCATGAGCAGCATCCTGCTGAGGAGGAGGAGGAGGAGGAAGAGGTGGTTCAGCAGGAGGTGGAGGCGGTGATCATGGAGGGCGGCGAGGAGATGGAGGAAGATGTGGAAGAAGAGGAGGGTATGGTGCTGCAGGAGGAGGGCTGTCCAGCTGTAATCGTGGAGGAGGTCCCCAGCACCCAGGTGGAGGAGTGCTATTCAGCCCAGGTCCTGGTGTATGATGACGAGACATATCTGATGCAGGATGTGGCTGAGGAGCAGGAGGTGGTCACAGAGGTGGCTGAGACCGGTGAGGCTGAATATCAGGTCTGTCTTATCAATAGATTTATAGATAACTGTGAAAACAGTCCTGTGTGGGGTTGGAGTGAGATTCATCTTTAATACTACAGATACTTTTCAGTAACTGGTTCAGAGCACAGCTTCAGTTGATTATTCAGAGAACTGTTACTGCTGGTCGAGGTCATTCAGAGTCAACAACCTTGTTATTAAGTCAGGACAAGTATCTGCATCTGCATCACAGCAGCATAGGTGCATTAAACTGAGGACAGGTATTCAATACATACTACCTCTACACACTACATCCTCCCTCCACACACTATGTCCTATCTCTACACACTACATCCTACCTCTTACATTACAACCTGAATATAAAACCTTCAATCAACATCAATCTGATGCTGAGCTGTAGAGCCACACTCCTCTGTCTGTTCACCTTTAAATCCAGATCAGTCTTAATTGTCACAGAATCGTCTGACCTTCAGTTAGTGGGGTCAAGCACTGGATCCATGACATCATCAACACTCCGATTATTGATTGATTGAATTATTTTATTAAATGGTTCAGTCAGAGTGCGTGTAAACATGACTTTATTGATAACAGAGGATGTAAACACAACTTAATTGAAAATAGGATGTAAACATAACTTAATTGATAACTGGATGTAAACATTACTTTTTTGATTACTGGATGTAAGCATGACTTTATTGATAACAGGATGTAAACATGACTTTATCGATGACAGGGTGTAAATATGACTTTATTGATAACAGAATGTAAACCAACCTTATTTGATGACAGAGGATGTAAACATGACTGTATCGATAACAGAGGATGTAAACATAACTTAATTGATAACTTTTTTAAATTTATTATTTATTACTACTTAATAATCAAAGTTTTCATGAGCCCAGATCAGTGTTAAATTCCATATAACTTGGTGTCATTACACTGGTCTACACTTTTTTCAGCGGTACAGTTAGAGAGAAATGCTGTGTATGATTACAGCAGACTGTCCCCTGCTGGCAGGAACAGTGTTTAACTGTTAGACCAGATTACAGGAAACAGGAAGGGAGGACCGGACCGCCTCTACAAACCTCAAACAAGGAAGTTAACATTTCAAAACAGCTGAGGTTACAGCACTGTCTTGGTGTGAGTGTTGGTTGTCTCTTTGTGTTGTCATCGTGTCCTCTGTGACATGTATGCTGACAGAGTTTTGTCTGTTACTCTTCTCAGTCGAGATGTCGGGTCATGACATGGTGTGTTTTGACAAAACGTTTGAAGCAGCTGAAGCTCTTCTGCACATGGAGTCCCCTGGAGGACTGCACAGTGAACGCAGCACAGGTAAACACACTTCCTCCTCTGTATGATAGATTCAGTGAGTCGTACGGACAGCTGTGTTTCAGGTGGTGGTTACAGCAGTCAGCTGCTGCTTTTATTGTTGATGAGGTTTAGATATCAGGTGAAGTCCAGGCTCTGATTTGATTTGATTACATCAGTTAGTGAGGTTGAAGCTGCTCAGGTCCTGAAGCCTTCAATGAATAGATAATAGTGATGAAATTGTCTGTGTGGAACAGTCAGTTTGCCTGGAGGTCAATGTAATGTTCTGATTTTTCTGATGATACTGTAAGAATAAATATTTCTTTGGTTCTTCTGAGGAATACCTGGTCCTGCGGTGATTCTGATCAGATTACTTGTAAATATTCATTAATATAATGCTGCAGGTAAAAGTGTAACTATGTTGGGACATTTGAGCAACACACACACACACACACACACTGTTATAGAATTGTGTAGTGAAACTGATAACTGTGACCATTAATGAGTTTAATCTATTACATAT
Organism: Trachinotus anak; assembly: GCF_046630095.1. Lineage (NCBI taxonomy): Eukaryota > Metazoa > Chordata > Actinopteri > Carangiformes > Carangidae > Trachinotus > Trachinotus anak. Next base: position 29,193,572 of record NW_027273872.1, read on the forward strand.
TAATACAACACAGACTGAATATTAGTGTGTTCATCTGAGTGTGGCTCAGTTTTGTTACTTTGTGTGTCTCTGTGGGTCTGCACAGACCAACACTCATGATGTGCGGACACCTCCGTGTCTGTGTGGTGGAGTAGATCTGGACCTGGTCTCTTCAGTCCATCAGAGACTAGAGTCCAGGTGACTGTGGTCCAGCAGGAGAACAGTGTGAACGTTGTTGTGTTTGACTCCAGCAGAAGATGTGATGATGGAGACAGTGGTGGAGGTGTCTACAGAGTGTGGGCCCATAGAGGAGGAGTCCTTCCCCATCCCTCCAGACTGTGAACCTGCAGTCAAGAAGAAGAGAGGAGGTCAGTATCTACACTGACACTAGGGGGCTCTGTGGAGCTCAGTGTGGAACCTGCTTCATTTAGAGAGAACACACACAGGTGTGTATCTCAACTGTAGACTGAGCACATCCTCCATTAACACATCCAACCACAGAAGAGTCAGTGAAGAGGAAATCACTACAAGGCCAAGAAGAAGAACATGGAGCATGTTTGAAAATAATACTGAGACAATGCAGGGAGTATCTGCTGGTTATTCAACCGGTTGAGAATTCTTAGTGTGACGAGCGGCACTGACCTGACACATTCATCCGTCAGAGATTTGACCTGCTCTCTGTGTGTGTGTGTGTGTGTTTATTTCAGGAGGACGAAAGCCCAAGTCACACCAGCCTGCTTCCAACGGATCCTTTGACCTGGGGATCAAGAAGAGGCAGAGGGAGGGGAAAGGTTTGTATCAGAGTTTTATCATGAGCTCTGATTTCACCTCTGATCAGAGTCTGCTCTGAAAAACTAAAGAAATAAACGAATGTGTGAGGGGATCTGAATATCACTAACATGATTTATAGAGTCTGAATATCACTAATGTGATTTATAGAGTCTGAATGTTACTAACACATTATTTATAGAGTCTGAATATCACTGCGCACATGATGTATAGAGCCTGAATATCACTAACACATGATTTATAGAGTCTGAATATCACTGCACATATGATTTATAGAGACTGAATATCACTAACATGATGATTTATAGAGTCTGAATATCACTGCGTACATGAGGCTGAATATCACTAAATATCACTAACATGATGATTTATAGAGTCTGAATATCACTAACATGATGATTTAAATTTTCCTCTGGTCCAGCGTCAGCTGGATTAGCTCCCTGTGACATGTGATAGATGGCAAGTGATAGCTGATGGATGACAGGTGACAGATGACAGGTGACGGATGACAGGTGACAGGTGATGGATGACAGGTGACAAATGATGTATGATAGATGACAGGTGATGTATGATAGATGACAGGTGATGGATGCCTGGTGACAGGTCACAGCTGAGTCACTGCTCTCTGATGTTTCCTCATTGCGACTGGCCCAAGCTGATTTGTACTATTGATATTGGTAACTAACTGTTTGGACAATCGAGGTATTGATCCATCATTGTAAAGATAACTATATAACCTGCTGTGCTGCTGTGCGTCCTCCAGGTAACACCACCTACCTGTGGGAGTTCCTGCTAGAGCTGCTGCAGGACAAGAACACCTGTCCCCGTTACATCAAGTGGATGCAGAGAGAGAAGGGCATCTTCAAGCTGGTCGACTCCAAGGCCGTGTCCAAACTGTGGGGAAAACACAAGAACAAGCCCGATATGAACTATGAGACCATGGGCCGAGCACTGAGGTCAGCCCATCCTCCCCACTCTGATAGTCCAGACCGGCTTGTCTTTGTCACAACACAGTTCTGACGATCCTCTTTGTGTGCAGGTATTACTACCAGCGTGGGATCCTGGCCAAGGTGGAGGGTCAGCGACTGGCCTACCAATTTAAAGACATGCCCAAGAACATTCGCGTCATTGATGAGGATGAGGAGGGCGTGGAGGTGGAAGACACTGAGTGCGTGGTGTCCAGCCAACACCCGGTTCACCAGCAGGGCCCCGCCAGCCTGGGCACCAACCCCTCTTCTGCCACCCAGCCTCAGCAGACTTATGTCACCGTCATCCCCAGCAACGCCGCCACCAGGTCTGAGTCTGCTTTGATATTTATATGTGATAATGAACGGGTCTTCAGAGGTGGCTTCAGGGATCTGGTCTGATCTGATCTAACATGGTCTAATATGGTCTGATCTGGTCCAACATGATGTGAATCAACATCCTCTCCTCCTGTCTTCTCCAGGCCCATCAGAGCCATGCCAGTGGTCATGACCAACTCTCTAGGTCAGGTGACGTTAAATTCCTCGCCCATCCTCACCACCACCGCAGGGGTGCCAGTAACGGTAGCTAACGCCTCTGCCGGTGCCCCCCCCAAACTGGTGATCCAGGCTCTGCCCACTGTGCTGCCCACTGGTTCCAAAGCAGGAGAGAAAATCACCATCATTACCATCCCAGCCAACCAGCTGGCCACGCTCATGCAGGCCAACCCGACAGGCCAGGTGACGCAGCTCATCCAGGCCAAACCTGTTGCTACACAGCTGACTGCTGCTAAACCTGCAGCCGGCAATGCGCCCACAGCCCAGCTTACAGGGGGCCGGTCGGCGCCGCAGCTCATCTTGGCGAAACCGGCAGCGGTGGCTCAGCCACTGCCTCAGTTCCAGGTGAGCCAGCCTCACCCCACCCTGCCCAAAATCCCCACCCAGTCCCCAAAGCCCTCCAGCTTTCAGCCTGAGGCAACACAGTCAGAAGTAGCAGCAGAGGCTCCACCCCCCTCCAGCCCACTAGCAGCATCAGCAGAAACCCCATCATCCTGAGAGCCCTGCCATGAACCAGGGCCACCGAGGGGAGGGAAGGGGGGGTGGGGGGTACAGGAAGTGACTGTGGACACTGCTGCAGAAGTGCAGGACACCCCCACCCCCCAACCCAGAGCAAAGCTCCTCTCTCATTGGCTCAGACTGTCAGCCTAATGTTAGTCTCCAGGGTCACTGAAGCCCTACAAAGGATTAAAGGGACTGTTGCGCGCGCGCGCACACAAACACACACACACACACACACACACACACACACACACACACAAATCCTTCAGAGCTCAGTCTTAGATTGTACATGGAAAACTCCTTTTTCTAATCAAACCTAATATAAAGACTGAGAAAACTTTGTTGTAAGCAGCTGTACAAATGTTTTTGATACTCAGCGGGTGTGTCTCCATACAGAGGTGTGTGTCCATACAGGTGTGTGTGTCCATACAGATGTGTGTTCATACAGATGTAGTGCGGTTCCCTCCTCTGTTTCAGTCTTTACTCCACAGCTCCATCACCTTCCATCTTTTTCTACCGTTCATAAAAAGGGAGTAAAAGGATGTCTGCGTCGAGATAAAGGCCCGAATGCTCCACATTTGAACTATGATATACTATTTTTTCTTGTACTATCAGTGTATTGAAGTAGATTTTACGGAAATATGTATTATAAAAAAGACAAATGTGAATTAAAACTGTCTAAAGTTGTTTTATTCACCTGTCTGAAAAATGAAATGTTAAACAAGTATTAAGTGACATGCTTTGTGCCTTTTAAAGATGTTATGTTAACACAGAGTAGAGAGTGCTGGTCTGGCCACAGAGGAGCCCTGTGCTGCTGCTAATGAGCCTCATTTCACTTCTTTGCAAGCTCAGTGTCAGAGTCCAGTATTTCAGACTTATTCATTGGGAGATGATAATGACTGTTCACATCACTGTTATATCGTTGTAACTTTGCAAAAGCAGATACAAGCAAAAGTCACCTCAAATATTTAAATACATTTACTATCAACTCCACGGCATCAGACTATGTCACCTCCCCAAACCCGGTCCCCAGGTCCCTATGCCTTTTTATGTCAAAGATTAATGTGTTGAGCAACTGTTATTTTCCATGAAAGTGGGATATGAATTTTTTATTGTGATAAAACTGCAACGAAATTGCAACAGAAGCTTTTGGCTGAGATTCATGAAGATTTATTTTATTGGTGAAATGTCTGATTCGCACAAAGTGGTTAGATGGTGTTCCATATTTGGCTTTGAGTTGATCAAATGATTCCTGAGCCCCTTCCTCTAAAGCAGTCATACCGCCTTCGAGTACAAGGTGAACATACAGAAGAACAGAAGGACCACAAGAAAGTGAAGAAACCATCAATATTAAAAGAACTCACGCTCACTGGGTGAGTCTATAGTGCCCTAATGGTAAGAGTACTGAATGCTGGCCAATGACTGTAACTGCTTCTCTGGTCTGAAGGATGTTGTGGAGAGGATGGTTGGTTTTGTCCAACATGGCTGCATCTTACAGAGCATGTGTCTCTCCACAACAGTCTTGAGTGAGTCCAGACTCCTTCAGTCACAGACCCAGCTTTTTGAACCAGCTCATCCAGTCTCCTTGTGTTCTGGTCTGACCGGCTGCTGCCCCAGCAGACCACAGCAGAGAAGAGAACACGCTGATAAAATGTGCAGCATTCACTGCAAAGCACGTCAAAGCACCTGAGGAAGAATAGCTGCCCCCCCCTTCCTGTAGATGGCATCTGTGTTCAGGGACCAGTCCAGTTTACTGTCCAGGTGCACACCTAGGTATTTATAGGTGATAGATCCACCCCATCCCTTCTAGCTTGTTTTTGAGAATGGGGGGGGGGGGGGGTCAGATGGTGTTAAATGCACTTGAAAAATCAAAGAACAAAATCATCACACAACTACCTTGCTCATTCAAGTAAGAATGAGTCTGATGGAACACATAGAGGACAGATCATCTACTCCACCATGTTCCTGTTACAAACTGTAGGGGATCTAGTGCTGTTCAACCTGTGACCTCAGAAGGTGGAGAAGCAGCTACTTCTTCAGGGTCTTCATGATTTGTCATGTGAGGCCCTCACAGTGGCCCACTGCTCTATAGTCATTTATCTCAGCTGGGCGTTATACTTTAGGTACCGAAACAAGACATGATGTTTTCTACAGGACCAGGACCCTCCCTTGACTTGACCCCAGTGTGGAGAAACTTGCAGCTGCAGTGTCAGGGTTGCAGCAGTGTGAAGGAGATGTTGTAGGAGAAGCAGCTGAAGTGGTGGGAGAGAGAACAGGTGAGGCTGTGTCACACCTGAACTCATTGGCTGTTCTTCTCTTTATAGCCAGTTATGGTTCTGTAATCTGTGGTTGAGTCAATCATCTGTCAAAATCAGTGTCCTTGCTGTTTTCATTTTCCTGTGACTCCAACAGTACATTCAGATCTGTGAACTCAAAACAGTCCCCTACAGACTCTCTGGTCTCTGGGATCCAGGTTCTGAATGAGCTGGTGGTTGCAGCCTGCCTCACTACACAGGATTAGTAGGAAGACTGAAAACCAGAGAAAACCACATTATGGTCTGACCTGTGGTGGTAGAGCTGAAGCAGTGTGAGCCTCTGTGACTCACACAACAGATCAAACAGATCAAGAGTCTTATTTTCTCATAATGTACATGATCTCAAGGATCTTTACAGGGTCAGGTCAGACCCTGATTTTCAGAATAATGGTCACATGGAAGACAGCTGTCCTAGAGACATGCTTTATATGTGAAGTAAAGGACATGTCCTGGTCAAAAAAAGACACCAAGGTTTCTGACTGTAGCACTGGAGGCCAAGGTGATGTCATCCAGAGTCAGTATATCATCAGATCATGTCTCTCTGAAGTGTTTAGGGCCAAGTACAATAACTTCAGTTTGTCTGAATTTAAGAGTAAAAAATTGCTGCTCTTCCAGGTTTTTTATGTACTTAAGACTCACCTGAAGTTTGACCACCTGACTTCATAGCTAAGTATAGCTGGTTGTCATCTGTGTAACAATGGCCATTTATCTGGTGCTTCCTGATGTTTCCTAAAAGAGCATATATAGGGTGAAAAGTATTGGATTAAATATCAGGAACTGTGAATAACTGTGTTTAAACGTCTTTGGCTAAGGTGTATGTGAAATTCTGACTTCAACTGTAGATGTTATTTGCATTTAACCAATTCCAGTGAAACGGTTCAAGTCAGACATGTTTGCTCAGAAATGTGTAATGCCACCAGTGAAACCTAAATCAGGAGATATGATGAATTTACTCTTTTGGAAAACAACTAAGCAAACATTGCTAAGAGCAGTGTTACTTGGGAATAGGAACATCATTACCTGTCATCGTCTGCCTTGAAGGGACTTTCCTTTGGACTTTGGTTTGGAGTTGAATTAAATAATGTACACAATTTACAATCGACCGTAACAAAAACGAATAAAAACAAAATACATGTGTGGATCAAGGTGAAGGTGAACTTCACTGTCACAAGTTTGTATAATAAAAAGAGGTAGCTGAATCTCCAGTGAAACATAATTTTTAGTAATAAATTCAATTAAAAAATAAAAATAAAACAGTAGATGTCAGACATGAGAAACAGCAATATAAAAATAATACTTCATATCATATGGTGGGCGGCCTGATGATGCAGTGATTAGCGCTGTCACCTCACGGCAAGAAGGTTCTGGGGCCTTTCCGTGTGGAGTTTGCATGTTCTCCCCCGTGTCTGCACATTTATGGAAAATGTTGAGAAGCATAATTAGAAAGTTACAGAGGTATGCTTGTCTGAGTTTCAAAGAGTGTGTGCGTGTATGTGTGCGCAGCGTGTGTGGGTGTATGCCAGCGAGTATGAGAAAAATAAATGTTTACGAATAAAAATATTAAATGAAATGATTAAATGTGCTGTACTTGCTCTGTTCAATGTTTTAAAGCTGTATGTGTGAGTGTGTGTGTCAGCTGTCACTGATGCAGTGATGCAGAGAAGAGGGCATACACAAATAAGCTCACACAATATTTTATTAGTGAGGGTAACAGTAGAGTGGGTAAGTCTATTATTTTAGGAAAATACTTTAACAGATTTGTTGTTGTCACTGACAGCTGATATCAATGTTCTGTGCACTTTAAACCTTAATATTGCTGAAATCCTGTGCCTTTTTTGGAAAGGTTACATAGAACACTAAAAACAGTTGCAACTGCTTTTATAAATTAATTTGTTCTTGCAATATTCTAGAAAAAACAGCCTCAAAACATCACAACTTTCACCGCAACTTTTTGAAAAGTCTGCCGCAAAATCAGGCATTTGAGGCCGCAACAATCACAAAAAAGCCAGCAAAATCCTGGAGGGACTTTGTATAAAAGTAAAAGAATTTTACAATCAATTCTAAAAGACACAGGAAGCCAAGTACAGGAATAATGTGTAATGTGTTCTCTTGTCCTTGTTTTTGTTAAAAGTCTAGCGGCAGAGTTCTGAATTAGCTGTAATTTCTCAATCAACTGTTTTGGAAGACCAGTGAGAAGTGCATTACAGTAGTCCAATCTACTTGAGATAAAAGCATGAATGCGCTTCTCAGCGTCTTGTTGAGTTAAAAACAGGCAAGCTCTGGCAATATTTCTGAGGTGGAAGAAAGCTGTTTTGGTTACCTTACTTATGTGGGATTTGAAAGAGTCCAAAATTACACCCAGACTTGTTACTTCTATTTTGTTGTATTGTTTGAGGTTTCCAAGCCTGGTAGAAAAATTATCTCTTTTGGCTTTGGGGCCAACCAACTGTATTTCTATCCTCGTTTAGCTTTAAGAAATTACTGCTTATCCACTGAGTGGCCAGCATAGCCAGGGAGTGTAGTGCCATATCATTTGGACTGAGGGAAATATATAGTTGTGTATCATCAGCGTAGCTATGAAAGTTAATATTGTGCTCCCTGATGATCTTAACCAATGGTAGCATATATAGTGAAAAAAGGTGGGGCCAAGACAGCTTCCTTGTGCAACCCCAAAGGGGTTCTTAGATACATGATCTCCAATACTAACAAAGAATTGTCTCTCTTTAATGTATGTTTGGAACCAGTTAAGAGCATACTCAGAGAGATCAACCCAGTTTTCTAGACGATTGATGAGAATGTTGTGGTCAATTGTATCAAATACAATAATGCTTGAGTCTAGTAGAATAAGGATTGAGACCTTTTTTGCAGCAGCGCTAAATCTGAGACCATTAACTATTTTATAAAACAGTTTCTGTATTGTGATTAGATCTAAAACCTGACTGAATCTTCTCTAGAATACTGTTTGCATTTAGAAACTTGTTTAACTGTTTAAAAACTACTTTCTCAAGTATTTTGCTTATGAAGGGGAAGCTGGATATAGGTCTGTAGTTGCTTAGCACATTGTAAATGTGTTTAGCTTACACACAGTAACTTCAGATACAATAACATAAATTCTTATATATGTGACATTTTCAAGTCTCTAGGACAGCCTTCTTTCAGCTGCGTAACATTGCAAAAATCAGACCCATCCTGTGTCTAAAGGATGTTGAAAAACTGGTTCATGGAATTGTTACCTCAAGACTAGACTACTGTAATTCTTTATTGTCAGGATGTCCCAATAATTCAGTGAAAAGCCTCCAATTGATCCAAAATGCCACAGCATGTGAACATATATGTAATTAGCTTCAAATATTAGTTTAACACTTAGCTATAAAGTTTACCTTGAGTTATGAAGCTAACTGTGTTAGCAGCGTCTTTGTATGGTGCATCCAGGAGCCTGTTGCGGTCAGGTAGCCAGTCTACCTGAAAAGGTCAGTGGTCACAGGTCAGACTCCACCATTGAGGTTTCAGAAAGGAATTCACAAACCAAACACTGCAGAGCAGCCATCGACAGATCACTCCCCTTAAAGTCAACTGGACCTGCTACACAGGTGACAACATCCAGAGTGTCCAGTGCCAACATGAAACTGAACCAGTCTCTAGGCTGAAAGGAAGAAACAGCTTATACTCAATCTACTGACACTGTTCTGTCTTGGACGTTCATAATAACCTGCTTTAACAGTGAACTGTCTTTGTACATCTTTATTAGTCTCAGTGTGGACTGACAGAAGACAGTTAACTGTACTAGTAAGGAAGTCAAACAGGAAACAATATGAGTAAAATTAATTTCTTTATTTAGATTTTATATATTAACATTTCTCCTCATGTTCATTGTAGTCAAAGCAACAACACGTCATAATGACCAATGTCAAACTGAAGAACCACCTTGGATTGCTTCAGTGAAAAAATAATTAACTTAGAGACACCATAGGAAAACTTATTATGGTAAAAACAACTGATAAAAAGTATAAAGAATAATTTAATAAAATCAAGTTACAACAGTCTTATATGTGTACAGGAAATAATAAAGTTCAGTTAAAGGTCTCAGAAACACTGAAAGGTCCAGTGTGACTCCAAAAACACCAACTTGTCCCAAAATCTCTTTGTCACTATCTAGTCATAGTGTGAAATTTAATGTCTGAACTGTTTTAAGTTCTTTGTTATGACAATCTTTAAAATAAAAATTACAGAATGTGACACATGGGTGTGTGTGTGTGTGTGTGTGTGTGTGTGTGTGTGTGCGTGTGTGTGCGTGTCAATCTGAAATCTGGTTCCACCTGCTCCACCATGACTCCACCTCAAAATCAGCCAACGCGCTTCAAACTCTCCTCACTGTGACGTACAGAATAAGTTCTCCTCATTCAGTCCTCCTATTGGTCCAGAGCTCCTGTGATTGAAGCCTACATTAACCTATGAGGTTCCTCCCTGAAACTGATGTCACAGAGCAGTGATAAATGGTCAGAGGGGTAGTGGTAGGAGGGGAGGCGGTCTGGACCTATCTGCTCTTCAGTGGGAATGTCCAAAAGACAGTCCACACTCAAAGCATCATGGGTATACCAGATATAGTCCAGCGTGCTGCAGCTCTCCCCAGAGGGGCGGATCTTCCACGTAGTGTAGGCTGGCTCCGTCTGTCCGTCAGAGCTCAACAACTTGTACGCAGAGTTCAGGCCAAGGGGGGAGGAGCTGAAGCGTCTGTAAACGTCCTCCGAGGGCTCTGCGTTAAAGTCCCCACAAACTACTAAAGGAACGATGGCTGACACCACCTCGCTCTGACTGCCACCCCGGGATGTTATGCTGCGTAATCTCTGCAGCAGGTCAGCACCCTGCGCGCTCCGTAGCCTCTCCCAGCCATTACGAGCTTTCAGATGGGTAACAGCCATGCACAGTTGCCGGCCTGTTACCCGACAGTTCAGCATCTGTACAATGGCTACCTGGTTGGTGGGCAGCATCATGGCTGACAGCCGCAGATGAGCTGTGGCCTGGAGGGAGAAGCGTGAGTGGCGATAAAACAGAGCGCAGCCATCAGGACCATTATTCTGCTCTACATCCAGACAGGGAGACCAGGGTTTTGGCAGGAAGCTGCCATGGTAACCCAGGCTGGCCATGATTGGCTGAAAAGTGTCGTAGTAGTGGTCCACTTCCTGTAGACACAGGATATCGGGCTGGTAGGTGAGGATCTCCTCCAGGATCAAGTACTTCCTTTCCTGCCATTTAAGAGCATCCAGTGGACAGCGGACAAACCCGTCCTTCCCCTCACCGAGAGCTAGTTATAGAGACAGAGAGACACATTAACTTTCATACCAAAACTAAAGAGTCTACAGACACAGAGGTGCCTTGAGCTAAATACTAATACATCTTTGCTTAATGATTTAGCATTTGTTAGCATGCTAACATTTGCTAACTAGCACTTAAGACAGCATACAGCTGAGGCGGATGGGTAGGATTCATTTTCTGAACAAAATCATCTTAATATATATCCAGTACAGAGATTTCAGTCTGGACTAAAGTGTTGGGCTGATGCTGACAGACATTAGCTGCTAGTGAGGCTAAAAATCTCCCATTGAATTTGAATATAATTTCCAATTTTCTATATTTCACTGTAGTCCACATAAATCTACAGTTGTACGGTTCATCCACAATTCTCTACCTTGGGCCAGAATATTCCACTGCATGACCCGTATGGAGGGGTTGTGCTTATGGTGACAGGGTGCTGTGCCACTGGGATAGACCAGATCCCGGTGTGGCCGCGCTGGTCGCCTCTGCAGGGCATCCTCACACTCTCTAAGCAGCTGGTCTGGGTCTACCTCGACCAGGTCCTGGTCTGGGCTCTCCTCCAGGTAGGGGTCTGGTTGGGCCACGGAGGAGCTGTTCAGCGACTGGGCCAACGAACCAAACACTCTGCTGCTGCTGCCACCCATTGGACAAACTGATGAAAGGAAACAAGGGAGAGAAATGTGTGGTCATTGAAGATGTTTTGTGCCTTGTAATTTTTGCTAACATTAGCCACCATAAGCTACTGGTCAAACCAAGACCAAGGCCAGACCAAGAAAGTATTAGCAATACCCCCCTAGTGTACTCACTCTTAACAACATGTTTTTGTGTCTTTAGCTTCACCACATGAACCTCATGAGAGTAAAGAATGACCTTTGACAGTTTAAGGTAGCATGGCTTTCTTCTGCTGTGCCTACCACCCAATGAACTGACAGACTGTATCCTCACTGCCAACGTAAACATAGGCATACACTACTGTAGACAGGAACAGGTTTTGATGCTCTTTTGGTTGTTTTGGCCTTTACAAGTTTCTGAATACACTGACTAAACATTTGCTTATGTCAAATGAGAAAACAAACAGTGCAACATCTGTAAACTGTCCGATGTTTGTACATAGACTGCTGTACCTGTATCTGTACTGATCTACTGAAACATATCATTACATCAGTTTAGGAAAGGTAGTTTCAGTGCTAATGTCCTGGTAAAACTGCTTGAAATTCCTGAATGGTAGGACAACAGTCATGCTTTTTGTTCTTCTGTTGTACCAATTTGTGGTTTGAGTCTTGTCCTCCAGTCTGCTGACAGGGTCCATATAGATTTACTGAGACAGAGATATAGAGACTCACTCAGACTAAACAAATTAACCACCCACATCATTCCTGCACAAATCAACCTAAACCAAACCACGTCCAAGCAATCATTAATAATTTCTTTAAGTCCAGCCTTCCTATCACACTCAGCCCCCGCTAGTTTGCTTAGTGCCCCAATGAGTCCCCTTGGGGACATCTGGTCTGGACTCACTAGTCAGTCCAGCTACAACTCCAGCTACAACTCCAGCACCCCCAAATTGAGTACCTGTATTCTCCAGGGCTGTGTAGTCCACCAATATACTGCATCTTTCAGCTCCAGCCACACATCTTGTGCTGATGACTCAACAGTAATGATGAAACAGCTTACAGATACGAGGTGGACCTACTAGCAGTGTGGTGTAAGACCAACAACCTTTTTCTAAACACCAGGGAAACAAAAGGTTATCATCAACATGTGCTGATCACACAACGCTGACCTTTGACACATGAGAGCACAAAGTTCCTTAGAGAGAAGATCACAGAAGTCCTCTCATGGACCTCACATGTGACAGAACCCTCCTCAAGACTTCCTGTGTCACCTGAAAAAGATGAGCCTCCCTCCACCTGTTCTCCACTCATTCTACAGAGGCTCTGAGCTCTGCAGAACCTCTCTGAACTCTGACCTTATGACTTGTGAGGATCCTCAACAGTTGAAGGACCCAGGCCAACATCCTCACCCACTACAACCCCCTGGCCGATCAGCCCTCCCTACACACTCTATAGGTGTCTGTGGTACAGATGTGTTGTATATGTAGAAGTGTATGAATGGGTGAGTGTGACTCGTAGCTTTGATGGTTGCTCAGGAGATATTGACATTAACCATCTGTGCCTACACCGTATGGACTCATAAACTTGAGTTGTCATGTATTTACAGTAATGTTTACATCTTCTGCACCTCATTTACAAGTAAATAGTTGTTGCTCACTCTTTCTGTTAAGATTGTGTGGTGTTTGTACCTGTTCTGTTACTTGTGTTTTTTCACATACTGTCTTTAAATGTCTCTTCTAACTCACCTTGTGGTCCATGATGAACAACATTACACACATATGAACTACACAACTATAATACTTCAACAAAACCATTTCTAATTTTTTTTTGGTCAAGCTAATATTTACATTGATTCAGAAACTCAGCACTGAGGTTTGACATGCAGCACAGTTGATGATGGGAGATTTTAATTCTTTTTAAAAGGTATTCTTCATTTGAATTTAATAAACCAGATGTGTAATTATGGTCCAGTAAAAGAAAATGACCATGTCAGCTCAAAGGACGTCCTGTCTATTCTCCCTACAGCCCAGCAGCCCACCTCCTCTGCCTTTGTTGTCACCTCTCATCCTCTTCCATTAATCTCTGTCTGTCTGTGACTCATCCTTTATCTGTTTCATCCTCCATCTCACCCCCTCTCTTTGAATCATCAGTTCCCGCCCCTCCCTCATCCTCTCACTGGGTGACAGAATGACCTCTATAGAAGGGGGGGGGGTGAGGGTGAGACAGAAAGAGAGAGAGAGACAGACATAGAGAGACACAGAGAGAGAAAGACAGAGAGACAGAGAAAGAGAGAGAGACCTATGTTGACTGAAGAACAGGAAGCATCTTTAGAGGTGGAGGGAGAAACAAAGAGACAGGAAGTAGTAAGTGGGTGGGGTTTTGATAAGAATGGGCATGTTGTCTGACAGGTGGGGATGGCAGGACTCAAACACAGACTCTCTCTCTCACTCTCACTCTCTCACTCTCACTCTCTCACTCTCACTCTCTCACACACACACACACACACACACACACACACACACACACACACACACACACACACACACACACACACACACACACACACACACACACACACACACACACACACACACACAGGACATGTGTTCTCTGATTAACTGAGGACAGAAGAGGGAAGAGGAAGAGTGTGTGGGTTGTTCTCTGTCATGTCACCATGGCGCTAACATGGAGCTAATTCACTAATCTGATTTTGACTCATTATTTCCTGAGTCTGGGACAAAAACATATGCTGACATGCTAAAATGCAAACATGCTCATGACAGTGCTAATGTCTTGATACAGTTCTCCTTGTTTAGCTTCTTAGTTTAGTGTGCTAAAATGCTAACATATTAAGTTTTGGTAATTCGCACTAAACACAGCTCAGATAAACATCACAGGTGTGGTACAGGTTTGTGGTAAATTATTCTTAAAATCAAGTTTGGGGTCAAGTTTTTGAACCGTATGTTCATAATAAAACAGTCTCTCTCTCTCTCTCTCTGAATAATAATAATTATTGATTACTGGTGTGAGTTGCAGCAGTAGTTCAGCAGGTCATGCTGGTTCTGGCTTTTTGTCGTTCCTTAGTTTGGCCTTTTACAAACTATGAACTTTGTGTCTTCCTCACACTGATGGCAGGTTGTGTCTGTGTGTAGCTGTGTCTGTGCTGTTATGGGTGTGATGTAAACCATTGTGTCTGTGACCAGCACAGAATCAGATATCTGACACTGAACACCAGCTGATCGATCGGTGCATCTCTACTGATGATGGTCCTGGATGAAAAGTTTTTAGATTACATGAACCACAAATGTCTGTATGAAACTGCAGCCTCCAATCAGCTGATGAAATTAAAATGTCATCTTAAAAGCCACACCACCAGCATGAGTAAAAACCACTCAATAGAAATGACATTAAAATCAACGCAACCACGAACTTCAGCCTCTGTGAGGACATGGCTCCATCACTGTACTGTGCAAGTGAAGACTGAAGGACGAGCTGCAGAGTCAATAGAAGAAGAGTCTGAAGCAGACTGAAGTCTACTCACTACCCTGTCACACAAACATAAACATTTATACTCACATGGAACAAAATGATGAAGGAAACTCACACATGAACACACAGTCTGAGGTTCATCCACCTACACTCTCCAGTCCTTCAGTAGGAGGGACAGAGTCTCAGAGGCTAACTGACCCATTTAAAAAGGCCCACCCCACCCCACCCCCACCCCCACCCCCTGCTCGCTCTCTCTCTGTCTCTCTCTCTCACACACACACACACAATAACAAAATGAGAACTGTGACGCGTAGACAATCCATAGAGGAACCTCAGTGAAGTGGAATGTCAGTCAGGGGGCGGTGTTTAGCTCAGTTGGTGGAGCACCCGCCCCATGTGTTGAGGCTATAGTCCTCACTGCAGGCGGCCCCGGTTTGAATCCCGTGCCGGGCGGCCCTCTCCTGCGTGTCATTCCCCCTCTCTCTGCCTCCACATTTCCTGTCTCTCTCAACTGCCCTATCCAATAAAGGCATGAAAAAGCCAAAAAAGTGTGTGTCTGCAGTCACTATATTAACCATTTGTCCCAGGACGTTCATCCAGCAGCAGGTAAGAAGACACAATATCAGAAGGGTTACGGTTAACCCTAAGGCTAACCCTAACACTGTCCATAACAAAGGAAAACACAGCGATGACTAATTAAGATTATTTTCAATATCTTTAGCAGCATCTCCAAAATCTTAAAGTTGTCAACAGATTTATAATCAGGGGTAAGTATTAATACAAAGAAGCTGTTTTTAATTTTATCTCCACGTTCGTGAAACATCATCTCCTCATACAAATTAATCACACACAAACCAGTCCAATCATTCATGGTCTGTCTCAGTCTGTTGTTAGTTACAACAACTTCTCCATGTAATGACTCTGATCTACCCCCTCAGCCCCTTTAATGACTCAGTTTTACCCCTTCAACCCCTTTAATGACTCAGTTTTACCCCTTCAGCCTCTTTAAAGACTCAGTTTTACCTCTTCAGCCCCTTTGATGACTCAGTTCATGGTTTGCGTTCAGTGTCAGTTACCTGGTTGCTTCTTGTATTTCACAGTGAGAACAAACAGATCAGAAACCAGTGACGATGTCTCTTGTTCATCAGTGGTAATGAGAACAGAAAGCAGATGTGTGGTACTGACAGTGACACTACAGGAGGAGTCCTGTGGTACGGTACATGGTGACATTAATTACCTTAATGGTGGATAAACTCCTGCTGCTGGTGAACTGAGGCTGATAAAAGCTGCTTTATGTCAGTATTTTAGTTTCAAACATTTAACAATGAACTAAATTATCAACACAATCAAGACTTTGATGTTATGCATATATGAAGTTAGCGTGCTAACCAACCAGCCAGCCCCACCCCTTCGTGTAATACCACTGTGTACCTGAAGAGGAAACAGTGAGTCACTGTAGTCTGAGGGGATGAAGAAGCAGCTGCCCAGAGGGCAAGAGACCATATTGGGCTGCACAGACTGAGCTAAAGCAAGACTTAACACTGGCATCTACTTCCAGGAAGTTTGAGGCTGAACTTGCAACGTTTCTTCTACACTGGTCAGTAAAATACTTTCACATAGCACCTTTAATGTTTTTAGTTCCACCTGTGCTCTAAAGGCCTGCTGGTAAAGCCTAGTTTGTCATTTTCTGGACTGAAGGTCCTCCTTAAGTCTGCACTGTCTGAGGGGTAACATAATAACAGAAGGATGCAGTACTGAAGGTTCCCTCTGGGTCCACAGTGTGTTTGGTGTCATCGCTCTTAAACACACCTGTTCTACACATGTTCTGTTTACTGTACACTGTAAACTGTAAACTGTAAGTTTAACTGAATCTAATGTCATCCAACACATGGTGTTCATTTTCATGCCTATGTATTTATACCTTTTTATTGAAGTGTGGTGAAACCTGCAGATATTAGTAGCAGCATTATCTGCTCAATGAAATATGAACCACACCTGTACCATTAGACAAACTAACGTGGCCGTTTATCTTTCTTATGTTTAAAACAATAAAACCTGCCTTGATATGTGGAAGATGGTTGACCAGGTAAGGTAAGACCTGTTAGTCCCTGATTAAGTGACAGCTCAGCAGTGGCACACAGTCATTTCCAACACAGGACAAAATTTCTACATCTTCACTCAAGCAGTTTTTTGTGCCAAAGAAAATAGCTTGTTGTCCAGGTCCAGGTCTAGGTCCAGTGAAGCTGCTGGCTACAGACAGATCTGATTCCAGTTCATCTCCTCTGCTGTGGGGAACCACAAGCCAATGAAGTGAGTTACTTGTGTGACAGATGAGGTGGAGCAGGGTGAAGTGAATGAAATGTTGTTGTGTATGAATGTGATGTTTATTAGTGAGACTCAGACACTGAGAACCACCGTGTGACCTGAACCTCCACCAGCCTCTAAAATAACAAAGATCAACCATTTATAATTTTTGCTTACAAATGTAACTGACCTGAATTTATAATTGTACAACTTCCTCACAACCGTTGTAGCTTTAAGTGGAAGCTAACACAGTCCTGACAGACTGATTTAACTGGTGTGGACTCTCTCTTGACCCAGGTCGTCTTTAGTTTGTGGTTATGTAACTCAGCCTGACCAATCCCATTACAGACGGAGGCCAGTAAAGATCTGGATAAAGAGTTTTAGCCTCCAGAGGACTCAAACACAGACACCATCACAGCTGCTGATTTAAGGCGCTGTTACAAAGCGGACCCAGGCCTGACCTGTTTCCTCTGACAATACTTAAAATAGACAAACATTCAACCTGCTTCAAGACTTTGACCCACAAGCTGGTTCTTGACTGGCTCACGTTGAACCAGTTTGAGTTTCTGAAGTTTCTGACATTTCTTTACAATCCAGACAGAGGAATTAAAGTACTGTATTCCAATAAAGTCAACAGAATACTGGCATAATTATGGTTGGGTTTCTGAGCTTCACAACCTAATAGATCTGAGACAGGAGCTCTGATCACTATTCACTCCAAACACTATTTCCTCACAAAGGGACAAAGTACTTGTATATATATTTCAACATTTATATGTTTTTTAAAAGCTCATGGCCCAGGAGCTGGGGTGAGCTGGGGTTCTTCCTTGATTTGGCCTCACACGTCAGCAACATAACCCTACTGCTGCAGCCTAACAGTGCAGATGAGGGCTGATCTAAACACAGAAAAGATCCATTATTGAGAATCATTCATCAATTTATCATTGTTGTTGTTCAGAGTTCAGTTTTATCCTCATAACTTGAGTTACTTGCAAAAGTCAGTTGGATTGAATAAAACCCTGTGAAACCAGTCTATCAGTTACCTTGTGTTATCCAGGTGCACTGACCTGCAGGAGTCTTTTCTTACATTTAAAGTCACCAGGTAAATCCTGTTCAACATCTCAGCACCAAGTTCAGCTCTTTGTCCACACAGACCTATCACCCATTCAGGTGTTTAGCATTAATGCTGCAAGACTGGAAGTGTCATGGTTCAGTGACAAGAAGGAAACGGAGGCTGGAACAGATTACCAGAGAGAAGCACCTACTTAAAGGGATAGTTCAGGTTATTTGACCTGGTTGTGTAAAGTCATCATTAACAGTCAGTGATTTACCTGCAGTGGATTTGGATCAGCATGCTGCCAGTTATTAACCTGAACTATCACTTTAAGACCTACAGGAGAGAACATCAAGAACACCAAGACCATCAAGATATCAACAACACCAAGAACATCGGGAACACCAAGAACATCTAGAACATCAAGAACATCAGGAACACCAAGAACATCAGGAACACCAAGAACATCAGGAACACCAAGAACATCTAGAACACCAAGAACATCATGTTCCACAGTTTTAGAGACAGAATAAATAGAACTGGTTCCTTGGTAGTGTTAGCCTCCATGGTTGAGCAGATAAAGAACTGATAATTGATGTAATAATTGATTAATTGATATAATTAGTAAATACATTCACAACTTCAACCACTTTCTATACACCAAATACACCAAAAGGTTTTGGACTGTTTCAGACCTAAACAAAGGCAAATCAAAGAAATACAGTTATTAAAATGCCAAACAACTGTCCTTTACTGTATGATTTTAATTTTATTATTACAGTGGGTCCTACTGTCCAAGGCGGCCTCAGACTTTAGGATCAAGGTCACAAAGTCCCATTTTGGGAGAGTGGTTTGTTTTGTTCAGTCATTAACGTTTAAAGTTTAATGTTTAGTAATTTCAAATATATTCTACAGATGTAAACCTCCTCACTTTCTATAAACTGAACATTAGACTGGAAAAAAAAAGTTGCAGCCCCATGGTGCAAGTGAAATACCAGGTGGCTTGTGGTTCGAGGGAAGCTTCCCCTGCTGAAAAAACTTCTATCATGTGTTTGATTCAACATCCTAGGCAGAAATGCAGATTTGAGTTCATACTAACGTTGAGTAGAGGACAAATATTCTCATGTGACCTGGAAGGAGCTGTCTGCGAACATGTCCTGGTTGTTTCAGGGCTTGATATAACACATCATTTTAAAGCTCACCACATTTCTTCTACCTGGCAGTCTTTTAGTCGACCCCATGTGTATGAGGTAGGCCTGTTACACCATCCGGTTGACATTGACCATAAGCACTTGTGTGTCTGCCCTGTATAGTATTTAGTATACAGATAGTATTTAGTGTATAGACAATTTTGCATCTAAGGTGAAAACCTCTGAATGGAAATCTTTAGCGACTTTTCTGATTATAAAAAATCTTGAATGAAAATATTGTCTCTGTCAAAAAACGTGACAGAAATTATTATGGTTCATTAGTATGTGTGGTCAAACAGACTACTAGTAGGGACAGTCTACTGGAGACAGTCTACAGTCTATTGGGGACAGTCTACTGGAGACAGTTTAATACCATCCATTCAAACCAGTTTGGTTTTAACACGTCACACACTGATGAGTTAGCGCGTTTTAAATGTCCACATGTTTTGAAAGGACACCGGTAGAGAGACAGGTTAACAGTGGGCCTACCTGATGCTGCCCCGGTGGTGGAGGTTCCACTTGGCTTCAGCTGGGAACAAGTCCAGGTGACTCCTCTTCCTCCCCCGCCGGAGTCGCGTGGTCCCGCCAGGGTTACGACTGTTCGCCTGGCCATCGGTCCATTCCGTGAGGACACGCACAGCTGGTTCAATAAAGTCGAACAGCGACGGCCCGGATTCATCATTTCCTGTCCCGACTCCAACCGAAAGAAGCTCTAAGTTACAGCGTCTCTGTCACTTCACCTAAACCACCCACTCCGAGACACGGACTCAACATAAGCCGGAGAATGTTCCTCCAACACAGGTCATCAGGAAACTGTGAGCCGGCAACAGTTGCATCATTTTCCTGGTGAGTCACGGAACACCGGCTACCCAGGGGTGGGCCAAAGATGGGCTGGTCCGTGACTTTTTTTTAGGAGGAAGCCAAACACTTTGTAGTCGACTATATAATATACAAAGTTTAGATCATTAAAAGTGTACGTGACTGTTTTATTTTCCTACGCAAATGGATAAAAGTGTAAATCTAAAAAAGCTACGTTCATCACACCCCTGGTGTCAACAGTGGCTCGAGCCATACGGCACCGCCGCTAAAGAAGCGAGAAGAGGGCGTTAACTTTTCATAAACAAGCCAATCAGCGTTCAGTACGTTTATGACACAGGTATGACGGCTCTTACGTAAACAGAACGCCCCTCCACTCAGCTTCCTACGCGATTTACATAGTGTTTTCTTAAATTATATAACAGCCTCAGTACCGCCAACCTCTAAGAGCAAAGTTTAACGAGAGCAAGATCAATTCATCATTTTTCTTTCTTTCTTTCTTTCTTTCTGCACAGAGGTTTTCTTTGTTTTTCGTGAGAGATGTCAGTTTTGACAGTCATGGACTTGCTTTTTGAATCATTATCAAAAATCAAACTTACAATATTTCAGAGAAATCAGAAACTTTTTACCACAAAATCAGTAAGTAAGTTTTTTGACAAATGAAAAAAGGTGAGTTACAGAACATCTGAGAGTGTGGAGGCCACAGTGTTTGGCCAACCTTTTCCTGGTATAAGAACTGAATAATACATACACTGTCAGGTGAACCTAAAATTGTCTAAAATTTGCATTGTTTAGTAGCTGCAGAAAAATAAAACTTCTGGCCCAACATGTGCCTGAGTCTGGTCCATATACCTCCACATCTGGGCAGATTACTGTTGTTACTGGCTGACTGCCGGAAAAAAATTGTACCAGAATTGGTTAAAATCTTGAAATAGCATCTGACAATCATGCTGTATATGGGCCAGATTCAGACCAGGTGTATACTGGGCCAGAAATACTAAATAGTCTTTTCTTTTTTTTTCTGTTCTGATCTGTATCAGTGGAGTTAAACTAACGTTCAGACATGACATAACTGGAGGAAGGTTAAGTTTGTCTGTCAATGATTCATTAACTTAAGCACAAAACAATGCTCTCAGGGTTGTGTGGGTTGTTCCAGGGTTGTTTTCAAAGACTGTGTTATCTAAAGTCATTGCTACATGTATGGTTTTAAGACGTCATAACACTGAAAAACAGAAGCAAAGAAAACAAACTAAGCAGTGTGAAACAACAAGTTGTAAGACTCACCAGGCTGAAGATGTTGGGCCAAAAGAAGCAAGACCACTATTGATGGTGTGATAGGAAAAGAAATTGCATCCATGGTGCATAAGCTTCTGAAATACATCATGTATTCAGAATGGACAATTATAATAATAATTTATTTTATATAAAGAATTCTTATACAGTATTTAATTGTCATGCCTGACAAATGAAAGCAGTGACGGATAACTTTTTTCTTTTCCTGTATTTTGTGTCACATATTTATTATGTATCAGTAACACCATGCTGGAGAGGACAGGACACAGTGTTTTTCTGACATTGATAACTAATCCAGTCTTTATAGAATAAATAACAAATGATTTTACCATCAGGCTGTCTAACACCACAGCCCTGTTATTTGAGTTTGTGCTCCTCCACATATTTTTTCCTCTGACAGTTTATTAACTCCTCACATCTGTTCAGTTAAGAAATCTGTTTGGATGGGATTCTACACTGTATTTGACTATCTACCAAAGTATTTTACAGTGCAGTGGTTAATATACATTTACCATGCGTAACATATTTGTTCAAACACAAGTACCTGCTTCAGTAGTTTAATAATAAACTGTTTACACAGCAGTGTCTAGTTTGTGACCATCAGGGATTTAACAGTGTCTTATTATGCCAATTCATAGCATCTGCATCCCCGTGTTCACAGGAGTACACAAGGGTCCCTGTTACGTAAATGTTGATTTCTGCCCAAGTCCATGAGGGTCACTTTGGATGCCCATTTGTACATCGCTGTGCAGCCCAAAATTTGTGACTGCAGACTGTATGGATAGCAATTTAAGTCAAGTCAGTTTTTATTTTAAAAAACTCAGCCAAATCACAGCAAAAGTTATCTCAAGGCTGACTGCAGAAACAAATTGTGTTGTTTTGAAGAGATTTGTGTGAGGAGACCTGGCCACACATTTATGTGAAATCTCTTGAAACATTGCAAACACAGCCAAATGTCCTGGATCTATTCTGCTATTCTCATTAAGCATATGAACATTAAATTTTTCTCTTTTTCTGCTGCTTGATTTTTCTAACATGTGAACTACTTAATATTAGATTACTCTGATCTAAATCCCTACAAGTCAATGTAGGGAGGCTGTTGCCTCAAATTTATTAAAAATAAAAAACAAAAATATAACATGTACATAAGTATTCACAGCCTTTGCTCAATGCTTTGTTGAAGCACCTTTGGCAGCAATTATAGCCTCAAGTCTTTTTGAGTATGATGCTACAACCTTGGCACACCTATTTTTGTGCAGTTTCTCCCATTCTTCTTTGCAGAACCTCTCAAGCTCCATCAGGTTGGATGGGGAGCGTCGGTGCACAGTCATTTTCAGATCTCTCCAGAGATGTTAAATCGGGTTCAAGTCTGGGCTCTGGCTGGGCCACTCCAGGACATTCACAGAGTTGTCCTGAAGCCACTCCTTTGTTATCATGGCTGTGTGCTTGGGGTCGTTGTCCTGTTGGAAGATGAACCTTTGCCCCAGTCTGAGGTCCAGAGCGCTCTGGAGCAGGTTATCATCAAGGATGTCTCTGTACATTGCTGCATTCATCCTTCCCTCAACCCTGACTAGTCTCCCAGTTCCTGCTGCCGTAAAACATCCCCACAGCATGATGCTGCCGCCACCATGCTTCACTGTAGGGATGGTATTGGCCAGGTGATGAGTGGTGCCTGGTTTCCTCCGGACATGATGCTTGGCATTCAGGCCAAAGAGTTCAAGCTTTGTTTCATCAGACCAGAAAATTTTGTTTCTCATGGTCTGAGAGTCCTTCAGGTGCCTTTTGGCAAACTCCAGATAGGCTGTCATGTGCCTTTTACTGAGTGGCTTCCGTCTGGCCACTCTAAAATATTGGTGGACTTCTGCAGAAATGGTTGTCCTTCTGGAAGGTTCTCCTCTCTCCACAGAGCAATGCTGGAGCACTGTCAGAGTGACCATTGGGTTCTTGGTCACCTGCCGGACTAAGGCCCTTCTGCCTCGATTGCTCAGATTGGCCGGGCAGCCAGCTCTGGGAAGAGTCCTGGTGGTTCCAAACTTCTTCCATTTACGGATAACTGAGGCCACTGTGCTCATTGGGACCTTCAATACTGCAGAAATTTTTCTGTACCCTTCCCCAGATCTGTGCCTCGATACAATCCTGTCTCAGAGGTCTACAGACAATTCCTTGGACTTCATGGCTTGGTTTGTGCTCTGACATGCACTGTCAACTATGGGACCTTATATAGAAAGGTGTGTGCCTTCCCAAATCATGTCCAATCAACTGAATTTACCACAGGTGGACTCCAATCAAGTTGTAGAAACATCTGAAGGATTATCAGTGGAAACAGGATGCATATGAGCTCAATTTTGAGTGTCATGGCAAAGGCTGTGAAAAGCTTATGTACATGTGATTTTTTTTGTTTTTTATTTTTAATATATTTGCAAAAATTTCAAGCAAACTTTTTTCACTTTGTCATTATGGGATATTGTGTGTAGAATTTTGAAGTAAAAAAATGTATTTAATCCACTTTGGAATAAGGCTGTAACATAACAAAATGTGGAAAAAGTGAAGCCCTGAGAATACTTTCTGGATGCACTGTATGTCACATAGCCTAACGTTAGTTTGGCCCATTCCTCGGATCACCGATTGCGTGGCAAGTCAACTGACCTTTGAACAATAATTGAAAATGTAATACATAACTGTTACAGTCAGCTTCACGGCTTCAAATTTTTACAACTAAATGGTTTATGTAAAAAGTTACAGCCGCTTGTTTTCAGTCATACCCACTAGACAAATTAGCTATCTAGCTTTTTCTAGATACTGCTGGAGGTACTTAGCCTACATCTGGGCTATAGCTGATGTTACAGTGATGTTTATGGTACTTGAATTTACTTTGATACCACAGAACTAGCTATTGGTAACTTAACTGATGAAGTAGGCCAACTAGCAACTATTGCATCAGCTGTTAACGTTATAAATTAAGTGTTACACATTGGCCATAACGTTAGCAGTGGGACCGTATGGGACACAGACAGCAAGCCTAACCTTAGCCAATGTACCTACTAACAAGAACAAATTTCGAATTAACATAAAGTTAACAACTCACCATTCAGAAACATTCCGATGAGGCCTTAACTCTGGAACTTGTTTAGGAGCCTCTTCATTTTCAGGGTCTGACTCTGGCTCAAAATGCCAAAGTTGCTATGACAATGTAAGGCAGTGCCACACTTGTTGCAAAAAATAAATAGATTAAAAAAAATTGGCACCACCCTGTGGAAAAGGGGGTGGGGTAAACAGTGGCTCATTAGCATTTCTACATCAACCCTTAAACTGGCCCTCAAACAGACCACTGTGAACAGGGCTCCCTAGACAGGGTTGAAATACAGCTGTAGTTTTTTATCTGTTTGGTATTTTGGCCAAAATATGTCACATATACTTTACTGAAACATCAAGGAACTCTGTCAAATTGTGCAAAAATGGGCATGCAAAAATATATGCTGCTTTAAAGGCTAAGCAGCATATATTTATATGAATATATGGAAGCCCTTCATTAATTATGGTAAAGACTTAGATTTAACAAAAGATCAAGTAAGTTTCTTTCTTTCTTCTTCTAAACACTTGCTGTATTTTCTATCAGTATAACTAATATGCCCTTTTTGTGTAGATTGCCAATTGTTACAACAAGAAGAGCATTTTTTTGTTTTTTATTTATTTTTTTCATTCCTCCTTATGTTCTGAGTGAATGCAGGTATTATATGCTGAAGTATACAATATATTATCAAATGCTGGATGCTGTTTTTTTATGATGTTAAAATTTGAATTAAAAATATTGTGAAAAAAATCCAAATACTAACATGCTAGTTAGATAGCTTGACAGTAGTGATTACCAGCAATAGTCATGTTTGTCGTGTACATTCATTGTGGTAGTCTTAGTTGTTTTTTTTAACCTGTGAATGGGCCATTCCATATTTGGATATCACAATGAGGGTGAGGTTTCTCCCCTAAGCTCACTTGCTCGTCAGCTCCAGCAGTGCATATTTGTGTATTTTGGGGGAGTGGTTTTTGAAGGATGCCTGAAGGGAAGGGTTGGGTTTCATCAGTGGGATAGTTTAAAATTTTAGCTAACTCATGCCAGCATCTCCAGGATTACATACATCATTTTAAGTGTTGTTTCTGTAATGTGTGATGTTTAGTTTGTTGCATACTTCATATGTTAGGTTCTGAAACAAACAGAAAAACTTTTTTACTATTTTCAGTGAAATAAAAAACTGGAGAAAAAAATTTGAAGTGTTTTATTGTGCAAGGGTCCCAATAATTTCATCTACAAATGTATGTGGATATATTGAAATATTTGTGAGGTGAAAACATTTGTGTAATGAACTTTTACACAGATTACAACAGCTGAAACATCACTTTTAACTACTGAGGAGGATCTTGCTAGATTGTCAGTTAGACAGTAAATTCATCCCTTCATCTGGATTACTGCTAATATGATAATCATTCATATGACCATCAATCAAATATCAGTTTATCTTTCTGTATTATATGAATATATGATTTTATACTTTAAGCAGTTCATGTGTCAAATTAAAGAGGTCAAAAAGGTCACTACAAGGTGACAGATCACCATCTTAATGGATGATTCAAGTTTACTGATCTTGTATTTGGCCCAGAACATGCAAAGAAACAAACACTAAATATATCCCATTACATCAGATTTCATTTATCCAAGTAAAGGCATGCAAGTGTGTGTTTGTTTTCTCTTTCCACTACTGGCCTCATTTCATCACAGCAGTACTGCTATTAGTTACCTTAACGCATCTCATGAATCTCATAACATGAAAAAAATTCTATGATGCAGTAACAACATAACAAACAAACTACATCACACCAATCAGTAGTAACCATCATCTAAACTCTTCTTGGTGTCAGCCAGTTCTTTCAGTTTATTGTGGTTCATCCTCATGTCCCACATCAGGCTCTTGATGCCTTCTGTGTGCAGCAGCTCATCTCCAGTGATGTTGCCAAGTGCTGCTGTCATTTCCTCCATCACCTTCACAACAGGCCCCAGTTGGATCATTTGTCGGGTGTGCAGCTCTGCTGCCCTCCCCCTCCCATACAGCAGCCCCAACTGATGGACAGCTCGTCTCATTTTATCCTGAACATCAGCAACATCCCTTCGCTTCACAGACATATCCCATAGTTTGGCCTGTGTCTGGCTAATCTTTTTGTCAACCTTCCGGATGTCATGCTTAGCTTGATGGATCAAAGACTTGTAGTCAGACACTTTGTTAGAGTATGATCTCACCTGAGATTCACAGCTCTCTATCTCCTGCTTAGCTCTGTCTACAGCATCGGAGGCCTGGTCCATCTCCACTTCACCAACAATAGCCATAGCTGCCCCTGAGATTAATGTAGATAAATAAAGGCAAAACATGTTGGTAATGTGAACTGTCAAAGAGAAATCTTAATTTCTTCAGTGATCAGCAGTCCCTTGTTTACTTTAGTCGGCTATATAATCACTTGATTACATAATTATGTTTAAAATAACAAGTATGGTTATAACCTGCAGCGTTACTTACCAGGAATCCATCCCACAATTGGGATAAACATGAGACCAATTCCAACATTCCTCACTGTCTCTGCATTGTCTCTCCTCTGCCTCATGTTGCTCAGAGTGTCCTCAGCTGAACTCAGGTTTCTCCTCTCTGTCTTCAGAGCATCACGGTAACTCTTTAAAGAGGATCTGTGTGAGTCCAGCTGTGTTTTTAAGTCATTTAACTCACACTCTTTCTTCTTTTTCTGCTCTGCTAAATTGCTCTGTTCTGCAGTGAGACGCTCAGTCTCCTCATCCAGGTGTTGAAGCTCTTCTCTGGCAATCTGCTCTGACTTCTCCATCTGCTTCTTCATGTTCATAATCTGTAGTCTGACATCATGAAAGGTCTGGCATCCAGGATAGACAATGTCTGTATTTATTCTGAGGAGCATCTCTGAGACATTGTTGAAGGACTGGAGTCCACTCTTCAATGGACCAATCACAGCCTGAACCAGTTTCCTCAACTCCAGATGCTTCTGCCCCACAGATCTGTGAGTGCAGAGAGGAAAGGGTTAAAGCCTAGAAGCTGAGCAGACAGACCTCAGATGACCTCAAGCGGCGACTCATTGGTTTGTGACCTGCTGTTTTGATGCCTCGAGTTTGTAATTTGTCTTTTGCTATCTTGTTTTTTTTAAACCAGAGGAAACCATATTTGGAGGAGAAAGTGGAGCTGAGGAGGAACGAGGGTGGATCCAACCTGCTCTGTACTCTATTCTGATTGGCAGGTACAGTCTGGCAATCACATGGTTGCCCTGCCCTAATGCATCCCCTCCTTTATGGTCTATTTTCCTCTAAATAATAATTTAGATATATAAATAATAATAATCTAAAAAATGAACATCATGTTGTATTAAAGAAGACTTGGAACTAGAGACTTAGACCATAAACTAATCAGGAAAATGTTTACTGAGGTAATAACTCAAGTGAGAAGTACAGACATTTTCACATAGATTTCAATTCAATCAGACTTATTTTTACAATCAGTGGAGTCGCCCCCTGATGGTCATTAGATAGAACTTGGCTTTAAGGCTCTTCAGCATTGGCTTCGGTGTGTGGATGATCTGATCAGTGCCAAATATCACTTATATTCAGTAGGCTTTAATCAATAGAGACGAATCCTGATAGTAATACAAAGCGTATAATCAAACTCTAATTGAACATATGTCAGCATGCAGTTTCAATACAACTGCTCTAATACGTACCGAGAAGACACGGCCCAAGCCATGATCTCTGCAAAGTGAAAGTTGGACACTTGATCACTGCAAGATGAAAATAGATCAAACGTTATAGTTATCAAGTTTGATTATAAAATTACAAATTCCTTTCCCCACCTTTTTACCCACGATGGTTTATTTGATCCATGTTTAGTGCTCCAGGCAATTACAGAATAAAATATCATATGGACTTTGCATCCTTAGTGGGACTTAAACAACTGGAAAATATGTTGAGATTAGATTAATAAACATAACACTTTAAATAGCATGGGCCATAATAATAATAATAATAATAATCCCTATAAAAACAATAGGTTCCTTGCACCTTCAGTGTGGGGCCATGATTAAATGAACTGTAAAAAGAATGAACCAAAAGAGCTCACCCAACCATACATTATTAGTTTTAGTGTAGACTACACTGATTTACTGGTCACAATAACATAGATCAGATATGTTAGATTTGTCCAAACCTACCTGTGTAAGAACCTCTTTGCTGTCCTCTCTGTCCTGGTGTCACAGTTACACACAGCTCCGCTATTTTAGCTCAGAGGGTGTGGGGGTTTGAGGGCTGTCCAAGCACAGCACCGTTGAGCACTGTTGTGTGTGTGTGTGTGTGTGATCATGTGATTTCAGAGAAACTATGTGCTTTCCAACCACTGGTGGAGCAAAGTGAAAGAGAAAGTTAAGTCATAAGGGCAAAGTTTGCCTCATATCTGTATCTAAACAGGTCATCTAACAGAATATGTTGACTCAGTGTAACAGTGTAGCCAACATATCTAATATATATTATATTATATATATAATATATATCTTATATATATATATTTTTTTTATTCTTATATATCTTCCCACTGTCTGATAGCAAACAAAGGTCCTTCTGTCACAAACAGACCAGCACGTCAGAGAGATGTACAACCAGACCATGGCTCGTCTTCTCCAGAGGATGGACACAAGGCAAATTTTGAGTAAGCAACAAAAATATCCCTTTTATAACAATATGAATTATGCTTGTAATTTGTTGCTCATGTTGCTTTCACAACTGGTAGTCGAGGCTGATTAGACCCAATCAGGGATTCTCAGTTTTTATCCGTTCACACTGAAGTTTTCAAACTAAGCAGTGTTTCTAAAAGTCTATGTTTTCAGTGCTCGAAAACAGAAACTTAATAGTAGTATGGACAGGAGGCAATAACGTAGCAAAACAGATCAGTGATCAAACCTCCACATTAAGCTTCTGTCCTCTCCAGCTGAAGCTCCAGTCTTTGTCAACAGCACACACGGTCACACCCGTGAAAATGACAGAAACAATAAATACAACAGCTGAAAGTGAAACTAGCTTCAGAGACAATACTCTGCTGCCACCACCAGAGTGAAGTAAATTACATGATGAATGCAAACAGGCATCAGATCCTTTATGGGACAGAAAGCTGTTCTGAGATCAGATGTAAGGAAAAATATCACTTCACTTCAGTATCGTTCTGACTGATGTCTATTTTTAGCTTTAACTGTCTAAACACTGCTTGTCTTGCTTGCTCTGACTGCATGCTACTGTTATGAGGTGATAGCTGAGTTGAACTTAGAGAATACTTAGCAGTGACTTTATGAGCAACACAGTGGCTGGTCTTTCCCTGTAGGCAGAGCTGAGTGTGTTGTGTGGCAGAGAAGATGGTCGTCTATTTATCCAGTAGTTAGCATGAATGAGGCAGAGACAACAGACCAGTGCACACACTATAGAACTGGACTGCAGCAGCCAGTTTCCTGGCTGATATATAATATTCAGACCATAGGATATTCACAAACATGTTATGCCCCGTGTTAATAATAATTTTATCTCATCTTAAAGATTTAACAATGGCTCCCTTGTTGCACAACACAAACAATAAAATGCTTGTTTGGAGCCTGCTATCTCTGATTAGTTGTTAAGGAAATTATTTTGATATAATGATGAAGTAATTAGGGACAAGTCAGTAACAACTCAGTTTGATGATGGATTTCACTTTAGTTTACAGCACAGTTCTGTTTTAATGTGTCACAAAATCTTCACAGATTATGTCGAAGCTGTAGAACTGTTTCAAAGAAATACTGTTCACTTGACATCCAAGGTGAAGGTAAATTTCTTGATGCTGCCATGTCATCCTCTATCATAAGGAAATTATCTGTATGTTCACGTTACTCTTTACAGGCCATCAGAAAGTAATTACAGCTGAAGTACTTATTTCAAACAACACACACTACACTTTACAGGCATTGAAAAAGTAATTATGGGTTAACTACGTTGACATTTCCAGCAGTTACGACATTTACCATTCACTTCTGGCAAACAACTTTTGCAGTGACTACAACTCTTCTTCCTTTTAAAAGGTAAGACTGTGGAAATTTTAAATACATTAGTTTCATGACACTGACAGAACTAGGCTCTGTGGAGGAAACTGGCTGCTGCATTTTATTTTGGGCAACAACAATGTTGACATGCCGATGGGTAATGTAGGAGATTTAGTTTTACCTGCTACCAGACTGTCTTAAGATGCAGTAAGGGATATTAATGCTATAGATGTTAATGGTAGCCTATAGAGAGAGGAGCTTCCTGTCTTACCCTGTATGTGAGCTATACTTTACATTACAATGAATTCCCATATAATTGCCGACCAACCCTCTTTATTCTGCTTCAGTATCTCTCTGTAATTACCCAATATTTTACAGTAATTTTTACTAAATGGCCTGTGAATTAAAGGGTCAGCAAATGTATTTTAATTGGCAAAGGTTTTCTGCTAGTAATGCTTTAGGAAGTCAGGTGAGATAGTATATTGAGCAACAAAGTCCACATGAGATAAGATGTGATGGAGGAATGGATCACATGAAGGACTTTCACCGTAGAGGCTAGGGTTGGAATCTTATGTTTATTGATTTACTTAACTGTTGTTTTTAGTTTTTCTTTTCTTTCTTTTCTATTCTGTTTTCATCCATGAAAACAATCCCTGAAGCAAGTAGAAAAAATTTTCTATTTGTTTTCTTTCTTCTCAGGAAAAAAAGAATCTTACCTCTCTGGGGTTGTTTATATAGATGGGAAGAAAAACTTGTTATAAAATTATCCTGGCCAAAACAAAAAAAAATCTCTTGCCTCTCAGGGATTGTTTTTACAAATGAAAAAAACTAAAATTTAGGAAAAATGATCCTGGCAAAAAAAATTTATTTTGTCTCTCATGGCTTCCATACAAAGGACTGCTATGTAATCCACATTTATTTATCTTAAGCTTTAAGAAACATTTATTATGTTCTGTGATCAATTAATGACTTGTATTATACTTAAATTAAGATTTTGTAGGATGTAATATGAAATCACATTTGTATTGTTCCTTTCTGCCATTATTAGTGTTAGGATACAGGGATACAGGACATTGTTATCATTGAATAACTTTTGATAGGAAGGTGGTGAGGACTTGAAACCAAGTTGTATCATATAAAATTGGGGTACAGGCTTCCCAGTGGTAGCAGGCTCATCCTTTAAGGATATGGGTAAGGGGCACAATACTTAAAAAGGTCAATTGCTCACTTGGTTTTTGGTATACAACTTTTTTCCCAAATGTGGTGGACACTTGAAAGCATATATGTGCGGGGTATTTTGGGGTATTTTGCATCCAATGGTACCAGGTATGAACCTGTAGGAGGTGGGGAAGTGGTAGAAGGGGGCAGTGGGAAAATTTTATTGTTAAATGCCTCTTGAGGGTCGTGTATGCGGGTGTACCCTTTGGTGTGGGCTGGCACGAGCAACCCATACAATATTTTTTTGTGGAAGAATGAAACAAACAAAAATTTGCATTAAAAAAATCAATTAATATCCACTTATGCTTATCATCAGGGGTTTGTGGCATTTCAAGAGCAGGGACTGAGCACAAACTGTCTCTGTATGCAGACAATTTACTTATTTACATAACAGATCCTCACAAAACTCTCCCTATTGTCAATCTTTGATCAATTTGGTAATCTTTCTGGATATAAGATTAATTTCTCAAAAAGCGAAATCTTTCCCATCAATTTAGCAGCACAACAGATATCATTTGACCCACATCCCTTTAAGGTGACTATAGACAGTTTTTCTTAATTATGCATAATAATAACAAATGGACTTTAACAAATGCTCAGTGTTACCACTTGCATTGGCAGGAAGGATAAACATAATTAAGTTGATTACTCTTCCTAAATTCCTATATTCCTGAAGTCCTTCTTCAAAAAACTCAACAGATTGATATCAGAGGTAAAGATTGAGGCCTCCTCCGATATCTGGAATAAAAAACCTCCATGGATACAAAGAGAGTTCTTACAGGAAACTAAATCAATAGGAGGAATGGCGCTTCAAAATTTTCCATATTATCACTGGGCAAGCAACTTGAGAGCGCTGACATATTGGATTGAAACAAGCACTCCTGATGCTGTCCCATCCTGGGTGCAGATGGAGGCCTCCTCCTGTAGGCTGACTTCCTTGTCTGCTTTACTTTATTCAGAGATACCTTTGAACCTACAAGGTACTTCGACACTTCCTATAGTTTAACAGTCTTTGTGGGTGTGGGCTCAGTTGCGAAGGCTGGCAAGGGGTCATGCTCTAGTTGCAGTAAATAACCAATTTCCACCCTCTACTGAGGATAATACCTTTCAATTGTGGAAAAGTAAGGGAATTTACACATTTAAGGATGTATACATAAACAATAAATTTGCTTCATTTTAACAACTTGTAGCCAAATTTGACATATCCAGAAAACAAGCACTTTTTTAGATATTTGCAGGCCAGGGACTGTGCTCACAAGAAAACTAAATCATTCCACCTTTTACCTAAACAACAACCTATTGATACAATACTTTTGATAGTCATTGCCCATAAAAGCATAGTTTTTAGGTTGCATGAGAAACTGTTATGTCTAGAGACCCTTTCTCTAGATAGAGTCAAAGAGGCATGACAAAAAGCATTGAGGGTAAATTTTTCAGAAGAACAATTTGTACTCTAATTTGTACAATTAATTTGTAACATAAAGAATAGCCCCTAACAAAAAAACAGTCAAAATGTATGGTATAGTCTGCTGGCAAGAAGATTAATACAGCTAAATTGGAAGGATCACCCCCCACCCCCAACATTCAAATACTGGCTCAGGGACACTCTGAGGTTCCTGAATTTAGTGTAGATAAGATTTGCTATTCAGGAGTCTGATGTCTGATTCCAGTATGGCAGCCGTTTATCACATACTTAGTTAACTATTTGTAAATGGCTCTATCTCCTGTCAAAACAGCTCAAAATTCGTCTGTGTAACTGTAACCTTTCTTTGTGTTGTCTGTCTTAGCCTTTAGTTGTTGTCTTGTATTATGCTGTGTTATGTATCTATTGCTGATCATTGTTTGTTCATCATGTGTAGTAAAATTCAAATAAAGAAAGTGGTCTAGAAAAAACAACTACTCAAATCTTGAATGATACAAAGTAAGCATCAGAAACAATACGAACCTTTTATTTCTCATTTTCCACAGGCCATTCATCAAAATAAATCAAAGCCATATTAAACATATCTCCAAGGCTTGCTTAAGTACTGATCAGACTTTTGTTTCAAATTTTTTGATCCAAAGACCCTCTTGTTTCTTTTCTGGACCCTCCTCCACATTGTAGCCTACACACTTGAAAGGTTCTGACTCTAAAGGGTGGATCTATCCATAACTGGAGTACCTACTCCCCCCATGTGCACTAAATGGAAATTACTCCTGTTTGAAGGCCCAGCAATTTTCACTCTGTTTTCCAACCAGTTGTATACAAAATTTAGATCTGACTAAATAGATCTTTTTGACCATTGTTTTTTCAAAATGCTTTTTTAATTGATCTATTAGAGACAAATAATATTTTCAGACAGTTGTGACCAGAGGGACCAAGTTTTTCTGGGCTCATGGTGTTCGGGTTAGGGCATTAGGGTTACGTGAGAGGGACAGGTGGCACCCTAAGTGTCAGAAAGTTCACAGGCAACATGTTTGTCCTACTGTCTATTCTATAGATTCTATTGTGACCTAAGGGTATACCAGATATTTAAAAAAGAAGAGAATGGGGAGAAGATATCCTCAAATGTATTTTCAACCATCTATGGAATTGGCCGAGAAGCTAAGGAAGGTGAGCAATCTCAGGACAGGGAGTGGTCCATATTCGTATTTAAGATACATTCACTCATTCATTTTTATGTATGATAGAGGGAGGGGACCAATGTTACCATTAGGCTGGATTGTTGAATTCGAAACACATCTTGCTCTGGTGGCCGTTCAAACCTGCATCTTTTCAAAATGAAATACAGAAGTAAATAGAAAAGATTAACTCCTCAAAGGTGTTTACCCCATGCGGCCACACTCCAATGATGTCATCCAAAAACCTGAGGTAGAAACAAGGCTTAAGAGGACATTTTTCTAATGCTTCCCACTCCCACTGGCTCATGTAGAGGTTGGCATCGGAGGGTGCATATCTATGTCCCATGGCTGTCCCCTCCACCTGTAAGTACTGATTATCATCAAATTCAAAATCATTAAATATAAGGCAAATTTCTGTGTCTGGCCTCTTTTTGTCTGGATACATACAGAAGATGTTTCTCATGGTATTCAGCCCAGTTTCGGTGTTGATATTTGTGTACAGGCTGTCGATGTTGATTGTGAACAGGAGAGTGGTGGATGACAGAACCATTGGCTGGACTGTATCCAGGATGTGGTAAGTATCTTTCAGATAGCTTGGGTGTCTGCTGGAGAGGAAATGATCAATATACAGGGAAATGCTGTAGGTGATGCTGTTGCAGTCTGACACTATGGGTCTACTGCAGGGGACTACGTGAGGAACGGTCCAGGTATGGGGTTCCTTGTGGATTTTGGGGAGAAGATAAAATTGCCACTGTCTGGGATTGTATTTTTTATTGTATAAGTTTTGAATAATGGTCAGGATTTGACTGAAATGTTATTTATTTTTGGTTTATAATATTTAGTGTTGGCAAATTGTTTGTTGGCTTTCATAGCATATTTCTATCTGTCCATAATGACAATTCTGGAACTTTTATCCTCTGGTTTATTTGTGATATTTTTATTTCCCTACAATTCTTTAATTATTTTGAATTCCTCCACCTGGAGGTGATGAAGTCTCCCCGAGGGGGGGTTGGGCAAAAGGATTAAGACTCATGTAATGTAGTGTATTGTATACAACAAGTGAAAAATTGCCAAAGTGTTGAGTTGGTTGGAGTTGGGCCTATCACACATGTCAGAACCATCCAGGTGTCACCCTTCTGGACCAAACTCTGCAACAGAAGTAGCTAGAGACATGGGGTCAAGTGTTCCCAAAAGGTATTTAGATGGTCAACCACATATGTCAGTCCCACCCACCTACTTACATTCTTTGGGATCAAGGTTTCCTCAAACATATGTCAGTCCTGCCCATCCATCACCATCTTTGGGCCCAAATTTCGCTAAAATACTTAACAAGTCATACCATATTGTAGCTCTTAATTTACTGAATGCAAGAGTACCCTCGGTGTCCGCATAATTCAAGTAGTTTAGCTGTTAGAAGGAGAAAACCCCCTTCCAGATGTCCATCTATCCACTTCCAAATGGATTTCCTTCATAAGATGGGGCTGCAAGAGAGCTTTCAGACACATGTGGTACCATATTTCTAGATCTTTCCGTTAAGTAGAGATCTAGGCACAAAGTGCTTCCAAATGTCAATCTACACAATGGCTACTCCAGGGCATATTCAAGTTTTGATAAAATGGGACTCAACGGGCACAGAGACAATGCATTTTGATTGTCAGGCATTGCCGTCTGAGAGCTTTAAAACTATTATTGTCCAATCACTTATCTAGAGTGATTGGACAATAATAGTTTTAAAGCTCGTTGAGGAGTTATTGAGTGACAAAGTACTTCCAAATTCTCATCTATGTTCAATCTCATAGATATGAATTTGGAAGCACTTTGAATGCTCATATTTATTGCATGGTCTTTATCCTATAGACCCTTTTACAGACATCATCCAAAGCTGCGTGTACATTTAGGCAATGGAAGTGGTGTTGTTCGCAGCCATTTTGACCGGGACAGACAAGGTAGCAAGTCTTTATACCAGAATAAAAACGGTTACCAGCATCAAAATGTCTGGTTGTTGTGTACACGGTTGTCAGAATTGATATTCCACCAGCAGACTCAAGTTTTATAGGATTCTGACAGGTTCAAGACCGTTTCAGAGCAACCGGCAGCATCTGTGGCTGTAAGCAATTAAACATGTAGACTGGAGTGAGGACACAATCAAAAATGCTCACATCTGCAGCACCCACTTTATATCAGGTAAGGTTATCTACCTACTCTTTGTTTTCACTTGAAAGCCTGGTTTACAAGCAACATAAACTTAGAACATTACATCACAAAGACATCACAGACACTCTTACATTATAGTTACAGAAACATTACAGCTTGAATTAAAATATTTGGCCTCCAATAAATACACACCCCAATGGGCTCATTCACTAGTAATAATTGAATGCAGCTAAAGTTTGATAACTAGCATTAGCTGGTGATAGATTTGGCTAATAAACAAATGTGTTTCTTTTATTTGCAGGTGAGGCATCATTGGACTCGAGTAGTCCTGATTTTGTGCCTCTGTGTTTGTGCACACAAAACAAACCCAAAACCCCAAGGCAAAGATGGAAAGCTGAGAAATAGAAGAAATGCCCCCTTTCAGTTGTTTTTTTAGTGTTTAGTGATACGGATCAGTCTAACTGTAAATTTCTGTTGTTTTTACTCTAGGTACCATAGGAAAAAGAAGACAGATGACAGACCTAACCCTCCATCTAATCAACTTGCCCCCTCTGAAACTCCAGAACAAGAATGCAGCATGGATTGTTGTCCTGGTATGAATATATTTTGTCTTACAATTAACTGATTGATTGTCAAGGTTCCTACTGAAATTCCAGGAAAAGTTATGAAATAAGGAAAGCAGTTTTCCAGGCCTTGAAGTGGTTTTGGAATTAACTGAATGTTTCTGAAAAGTTTTTAATATACACTGCTTTTGGCTATTGTTTGTCCCCCTCTTTTCCTCCACCTCCTCCCTTATTTTTCCCCTCTTATTCCTCCTCTTTTCCTCTCCTCCTACTCTCTTTGTTATCATACTACAATATAGGCCTATGTATTTTAAACAATGGATTGTGAACTTGTTTGCCTTGGTTGCAGCACATGCTAATTTTTCACTTATCTATATTAAAGCTGAAGAGGGTATTCCAATTCTAAGGAGAGAGTATGTTGATCTGAACCTGAGACAAAGTCAAATTCAAGAGGAATATGTCAACCTGCAGCAGGAGCTTGACAAACTACGAGCTGAAAATGTAAAGCTGAAAGAGAGCTACAAAAATATACATTTACCTCCACCACCAACATTGGGCAACTGATTTTTCTCACAGGACTTACCTCCATGATGTTTGAGTGGCTGCCTACAAAAATAATCTGCAGCGTAGAATGAATTAGCCAAAAACTTACAGTAGAGGACCATCTATTGGTTATATTGATGAAATTAAAGTTGGTCTTAAGTAATACTGGCCTGGCATATGGATTTAAGGTATCAAAAACCACCATATAAAATATTTTGTGGAGCTGGGTCTCTGCTATGGCTGTGGTCCACAAGCCGCTCATTAAATGGCCAAGTAAGGTGGCAATACCTAATAATATGCCAAAAATATTCAAGCGCAACTTTAAAAGATGCCGGTGCATAATAAATTGCACTGAAATTTTCATAGCTAGACCCAGTAATGTGACTGCCAGGGCCCAGACATGGTCAAATTATACATACAGCATTAACACCATTAAATATTTGATTGGCATCACTCCACCTGGTGCAATTTCATTTCTGTCTCCTGGGTGGGGTGGACAGGTTTCATACAAGCAGAACAAGAAATAGTCAGGTTTCTTCAAACTTTTGGAGCCTAAGGATGAGGTTTTAGCAGATAGAAGATTTCTAATCTGAGACGAGCTTGCAACTCATGGTGCAACCCTTCATTTCCCTCATTCCACAAAAGGAAAAAAGCAGCTATCTGCCCAGGAAGTGGACACATTCAGAAAACTTTCTCGTGTTAGGATCCATGTTGCACAAGTTATTGGTCGGTGGAATGTCAATGGTTAACATACTAGATGATGTTGTGACTGTAGGTGGTGCCCTCTAAAACCTCTGTAAGTGTTGTTCCGAAATGAGTGACCGGGGTGGACAGTAACTAAGTACATTTACTTGATTACTACAATTTTTGAGTATCAAAAAAGTTGATACGCTCATTGTACAGACAAATATTGTACTTTTGACTCCATTTGTATGAAGGTTCCAAGTACTAGTTACTATATTTGTGTACTTACAACTTAATGAACTGTAATAAACCACCCAACATTGGTTGCCACTGATGTGTCTAATGGTCCATTTCCCTCAAATTGTCTCAGACTACAAAACTTTTGAGTGCAGTATCACTTTATCTTTTTTATCATAATTATTCCTCGATAATGTTTGGTAGCAAATTATACAATTATCCACATACAGATAGTGGTTAATAACAACGTCATAAAATTTCAAGAAAAGGTTGCTGATAAATGTATTGTTTCAAATGCCCAGACCAAATCAGAATCAGAATCAGAATCAGAATCAGAATCAGTTTTATTGCCACACCCGAATAAGTAAACCCGAATAAGTTCAGAATACTCAAAACATTTGTGGAAACTGATTACCTCAAAGTTTTTGAGTAAGTAAGTTAGAATATTTAAGTTTAGAGTACTTACATTTTTTACATCATTTATACTCAAATAGTACTTATTACAAAAAAAAATTGAGAGTGTACTGTACTTAAAACATTTGTTTTAATTTGTATATATTTTTTAATTTATTTGTAATGACTTGTTATGATGATATGGTACTTAATTGATCAACATCTTTAAACTCAAAAAATATACTGGTTAGTAACCAAAAAGATAATTTTACACAGCTCATAAACTATTTTTTAAAGTTCAGAATACTCAAATAAACTTCTTCACACAACAAATGTAGAATATTTCAATGTTTTTATTCAGATGTTTTTTCTCCAAACCATTTTGGTAACAGCAACAGAACTGTAAGTATACAAACACCACATACACACATCTGTATGGGTGTGTACATAAATCTTTGCAAACGTGTATTACAGATAAGAACAAGAGCACCAGGATCTTCAGTGGTCAAGATCAAAAATGGCATCTTAAAATAGAGGGCTAACTCTAGAATAATGACTGTGTTTCAAGCGATAGTGCCGGAATAACTGTGCCCGGGTGTCTGCAGACACAGTACACAATTTGCACTTCCACTCCATTACTCAAAAGTTGTCTTCAGTGTCTTTCCAGATCAGTGTTTACCATAGAGGTTCTGTGCCATTCACTGCTCTCAGTGCTCTTCACTGCTCAGGTGTTTGATCCTGTGGGATGACATAAAATAGTACTCTGAAACCGCTCAAACAATGCAGTCCAAATTTCTAATTAG
This sequence comes from Trachinotus anak, assembly GCF_046630095.1. Lineage (NCBI taxonomy): Eukaryota > Metazoa > Chordata > Actinopteri > Carangiformes > Carangidae > Trachinotus > Trachinotus anak. Next base: position 29,233,053 of record NW_027273872.1, read on the forward strand.
AATATTTTAGTTAAATAAATAAAGTAATTCATAAATTTTAAAACACAGATTTTGAACACTTTCCAATCTTTGTTAAATGCTGTGGACTAAGCTATTTTGCTGACGAAAAAGACTAAAAAACTGTGCAATATAGCCTATAGTTATCTAATCTCTTAACAATTAAGAATGACATTTGCCTTCATAGTTATTTATTTTATCCCTTTAAACATAGAAAACTGCATCATCGGGCTCACCAAAAAATACAGTTAAAAAGCAGAGACAATTATCATCAACATTATATTTAATTGATACATCTTTACATTAAAAATGAACTTAAGCATTACCTTGTTTGCCAAGGACGCCTTGTGCTGGGTACCAACTTCAGCTTACAGGGAAAGACAATTAATTAGTCACCAGTTAGTTCTTTCTCTCTCTCAACCACAGCTACTGGTATGTGAGAAACAAGGAACAGGAATATTGCTTTATACAATATAGTGTACACATTTTGACCACCCCACCCCACACACCACACACACACACACACACACACCCCTTCTTCTTACTTTAAGGGGGAGGCGGCTCTACCGAATCGTACCGACTTATTTTCAACCAAATGTTAACTTTACCAGCAGAAAGACATTTATAAAGAATAGCAATACCGTTGACTGAAAATATTAATTGTCATTATGATTATTGCACTCAGTTCACACCACACGTCCCCGCCAAAGACCGGTACTGTGACTGCGTGTTACGCTGAATGTGTAAAAAAACCTGCAGGCAAACACAAAAGTACGATTTCATTGTGGCATTTATGCAATTAAACATCATGCAGGTGAGTTTTGGAAGACTTTACCCTTATACTTAGAAGTTTTCTTAACTTCAGAAACCGATGCACTCCCCTCGCTTCACGACCGCCATGTTGGTTTGATTTTGCCTCGTTCGGTCTCACCAACGTAATGACGCACTGACGTCATTACGTTGCACGCCTCCGTGCATTCAAAGGTTTTGAGTAAGAGAATGATGATCACTCAGACAATTTAAGTAGCACGAAATTATAACTGCATTCCTCGTTCGGAACACTTAGTAACTTAAAGTTGGGTTGACTTGATAGCGGATTTTGATTGTTGTTTCACAATACTTTTGAGTTAGTGGTAGTGTTCGGGTTTACAGTGCAAGTATGTTTCCACATACAAGGAATTTGTGCTGGTGATTGGTGCAATTGGGGATCGGGGGGATCAGTGACAGTGGGGCTCTCTAGCCTTGTTGATAAGGCTGATAGCAGACGGGAAGAAGCTGTTTTTGTGGCGAGAGGTTTTGGTCCTGAAGGACCGCAGCCTCCTGCCAGAGGGGAGTGACTCAAAGAGTTTGTGTCCAGGGTGGGAGGAGTCAGCTACAATCTTCCCTGCACGCCTCAGAGTCCTTGAGGCGTACAGGTCCTGGAGGGATGGTAGATTGCAGCCAATCACCTTCTCAGCAGAGTGGATGATACGCTGCAGTCTGTTATTGTCCTTCTCCGTGGCAGCAGCGTACCAGATGGTGATGGGGGAGGTGAGGATGGACTCAATGATGGAGGTGTAGAAGTTCACCATCATAGTCCTTGGCAGGTTGAACTTCTTCAACTGCCTCAGGAAATACATCCTCTGCTGAGCTTTCTTGATGATCACTTAATGTCCTGTGTAATGGTGGTTCCCAAGAAGCGGAAATGCTCCACGGTGGCCACGGGGGAGTCACACAGGGTGATGGGGGTGGGTGGGGCTGGGTTTTTCCTGAAGTCCACTATCATCTCCACTGTCTTCAGAGCATTAAGCTCTAGGTTGTTCTTCCTGCACCAAGTCACCAGACGGTCAGTCTCCCACCTGTAGGCAGACTCATCACCATCAGAGATGAGTCCAATGAGAGTGGTGTCGCCTGCAAACTTCAGGAGCTTGACAGACTGATGGCTGGAGGTGCAGGTGTTGGTGTACAGGGAGAAGAGCAGAGGAGAAAGAACGCAGCCTTGCGGGGATCCAGTGCTGATGGTCTGGGAGTCAGACACATGCTTTCCTAGCTTCACGTGCTGCCTCCTGTCAGACAGGAAGTCGGTGATCCACCTGCAGGTGGAGTCAGGCACTCTCAGCTGGGAGAGCTTGTCCTGCAGCAGAGCCGGGATGATGGTGTTGAAGGCAGAACTGAAGTCCACAAACAGGATCCTGGCATAGGTCCCTGAGGAGTCCAGGTGCTGGAGGATGAAGTGGAGAGCCATGTTGACGGCGTTGTCTACAGACCTGTTGGCTCTGTAGGCGAACTGCAGGGGGTCAGTGATGGATTTGAGGCGGGACAGGACAAGGCGCTCAAATGATTTCATGACCACAGAGGTCAAGGCAATGGGTCTGTCGTCATTTAGCCCTGTGGGCCTTGGTTTTTTGGGGACGGGGATGATGGTGGAGGATTTGAAGCAGGCTGGCACGTGGCAGGTCTCCAGTGAGGTGTTGAAGATGTGCACAGTGCTTCAAGGATGATGGAGAGACAGAGTCAGGACCGGCTGCTTTGCGGGGGTTCTGCTTCTTAAAAAGCCTGTTGACATCTCTCTCCAGGATAGAGAGAGACGTTCCTTTGGTAGGGGAGGAGGGTGGTTCTGATGTGGCTAGTTGTTGAGGTGCCAGGCTCCCTGCTAAAGTGGGGGAGGAAAAGCTGGTGGTCTGGAGGTGGTGGCTGGACTTGCGGGGGCTGGTACGTGATGGGATACAGCAGTCCTCACAGAAGCTGATGTATGACGTCACAGCCTCTGTGAACTCATCCAGACTGTTGGAAGCAGTCCTGAACACTTCCCAGTTAGTGCAGATCCTCTATGGCTTCACTGCTCCACTGCTTCGATGTCCTCACAACAGGTTTACACAGTTTTAGTTTCTGCCTGTATGTGGGAATCAGGTGGACCATGACATGGTCAGAGTGGCCCAGTGCAGCCCGGGGGACGGCGTGATAAGCACCATTGATTGTGGTGTAACAGTGGTCCAGAGTGTTCCCCTCTCTGGTCGGGCAATTAACAAACTGTCTGTATTTGGGCAGTTCGTGGTTGAGGTTACCTTTGTTAAAGTCACCAAGGACAATAACTAAGGAGTCCGCTCCACACACAGTATCTGGTCGGCGAGCGCCAGCTGTGCCTCCTGCACGTTGGTCTGTGGTGGGATGTAAACACCGACCAGGATGAATGAAGTGAACTCACGGGGGGAGTAGAAGGGTCTGCAGTTTATGATGAAAGTCTCCAGGTCAGGAGAACAGTGCTGCAGGATCACTGTCACGTCTTTGCACCAGCCACTGTTAGCATAAAAACAGATTCCTTCACCTTTCATTTTGCCGGACAGCTCTGTGGCGCGATCCGCTCTGAAGAGTTGGAAGTCGGCCAGCTCCAGCACAGAGTTCGGAATCGATCCACACAGCCACGTCTCCGTGAAGCACAGAACGGAAGATGAAGAAAAGTCTCTGTTCTTCTGCACCAGTAGCTGAAGTTCATCCAGTTTGTTGGGCAGTGAACGCACATTGGAGAGAAAGATACCTGGGAGCGGTGTGTGAAGTCCGCGCCGGCGGAGACACGCAAGCGTACCGGCACGTTTTCCTCTCCTCCAGTGCTTCACTGCGAGAGTGACGATCAGTGCAGCTTTGACCAAAATGTCCAATAAAATGTTGGTCTGGGTGATATGGACCAAATTCAATCAAATATTTTTGACCAAATACCTAAATATGGATGACTATTGGTGCTTTTACAAAATATTTACACAATGAAATGGTTGATCTATAATAATCAGTACTGTGGAAATAATGACTAACTGGGTAAGAACACTCAGGTAGGGTCACAGCATAACATAATTTAACTAATGCAACTTCTACAACCAGGAAAAGTCAACCCATATCAACCATCTTAGACCATCTCTAGTCTTATATATCACAATATCAATATATTGTACAGTCCTAAATGAAGGCATTCGGGCCTCAATACTTTTCCTACATAACCATGTTGCTGACTTCCTTTTGATATGTACACAGCTGTAGTGAAAGCGGTTGTTTTATTTGACAGAGATTATCATTTTGCCAAAATCTGGCCTTTCACAGTACTGTATGTGCATGCTCTGTGACACCAAGACAGGGTCATCTTTTCTTGTCAGTAGTTCAGGCAACGCATTTGAGATAAAGAAGTCCTGTGCTTTTGGCAAAGCCTCCTGCAGAAACTCTTGATTTCTTAGGATTCATTGCACAATGAACTCCTTCTTTGTCCACAACACAAAGTCACAGTAGCTACCATCACACACAAACATGTGAAGTTGAGTTTGATAGTAGTATAGGTATGAATGTTTCAATATGAATGACTTGTCCAGACAAAACTACTTGTTTTCTGTACATCCTTGAAGGCTATTTGTACGGACACTTCATCTCTACTACGCCTTTGCCAAAGCAGGTACATCTTGCTATTCCATCTGGCAATGATCCATGGTGTGGCTCAGGAGGTTGCACTACTAATCCACATGAGCTGACCTTTAAATCTGGATTGCTTTGCGACATAAATGCAGCGTAGGTTTGCCTTGCTGTTTCCTCCATGTTTTCACCCCAGAGCACAGATGGGACATTTAACTGTGTTTTGTTGCACTGCATTATGTCCCTTAGATATGTTTTGCTGATATTGTCAGATGTGGTCGCATGGTAAAATTTGGTACTTGTGATCCAACCAGCCCTATAAGTATGCCACTCCTTTGACCTTGGCTGTTGACATGTCACAAATTCCAGTTTCTCACATTGATGAGGTTGTAGTGTAGTTTTTATTCTCACATTTCACCTGCAGTTCCTGTGGTGAGAGTTCGCTGAGTGTAGCGTCAAATAAAGCAGTCATACTTAGAAAGGCTCTGTCAAGTATTATGTGCATCGGGGTGTGATATTATTCTTCCTAGCAGATGCTGGAAACTGCCTCCCTAGCCACTTAAGCTTGTGAAAGCTGATTTTCCTCAATGTAGCTGGTCTGACATCTTTCTTGCTGATGTCTTTCCACATGTACGCTCCAGGAGTAACTGCTGCTTTCTCTGACCTTCCCATCCTAACACAGAGCAAAAATTTTTTTTTTTTAATTAACTTTTTTTATTGGAAGTAATTTCACAAGGTACATCCTTCCATTTTTCCCCATCTTTTTTATCCCTCCCTCCTTCCCATCCAATCCCTAGCACACACAACAAACCCATAAACAAGAAAAACTACCAAATATACATTAAAAATAATAATAATAATAATAATAATAATAACAATAATAATAAAATAAAGGAAAAAAGGGGGGACAATTAATAATTAAAATAAAATAAATGGGGGGGGGGATTGTTTGCACCTGTTACAGGAGTCAGTTACATTGGGATAAATTCGAGATAGCCTCAAATTAGTGTAGTGAACTTTGTGCACTACTTTACATTGTAGGAGGCCATGCCTCGCACAAATTGAAGAGGAATGAACCAACCGTAACACTTGTTCCCAGTAATCATCAGGTAGTGTGACTCCAAGCTCTTGCTCCCAAGAATCCTTGGGGCCCGATGCTGGGCTATCAAGAGAAGAGTTGATAAGGCTGTAAATGCTAGAAATTAGTCGCTTTTGTTCGGGATCAAGAGCCAGTAGTGAGTCAATCAGTGTTTCTGGGGGACAACTGGGGAATTTGGGGTTCTGATTTTGAACAAAATGCCTTATCTGAAAAAAACCAAATCGATGGGAATTAGGCAAGTCAAATTTTTTTGATAGCCCTGAAAAGGACATAAAAGTCCCTTGGTGGTAAAGGTCCTTAAATTTGGTAATCCCTTTGTTGAGCCACGCCCGAAAGGTCAAATCAGTGCAAGAGTGCGGAAATAGGTGATTGTTAACAATAGGGGAGAGGTCTGAGCCCCTATGAAGGCCTAGGTTCTTCCTAATTTGAATCCAGATTCTAACAGAGTTAGTTACCACTGGGTTGGAGGTAAAGTTGGAGGCAGTTAGAGGGAGCTGGGAGCAAACCAGGGAATGAAGAGAGAACTTCGAAGATGCAAGTTCCATATGCACCCACACTGGGGCGCTGGTTATTAATCCAGTATAAAAGTTTATGAATATTACAGGACCAGTAATAGTGTAGGAAATTGGGCAAAGCTAAGCCACCAAAAGCCTTTGGGAGCTGTAGCACTGATCTTCTGATACGTGGATTTTTATTGCCCCAGAGGAAAGAACTTATTAGTTGATCGAGTGATCTAAAAAAGGACTTTTTAATAAGGACAGGGATATGTGAAAAAAGATATAAAAACTTGGGTAAAACAACCATCTTAACCAAGTTAATTCGACCCACAAGGGATAGTGGAAGACCAGACCATCTGACAAAATCTAGTTTACATTTCTCAACTAGAGGAGAGAAATTTTTAGAGAAAAGTTGACTCATTGAATTAGTAATATGTACCCCAAATATTTAAATCCATCTGCAGCATATTTGAAAGGGAATAAGGACGGAGGTATATTTTTGGCCGCAGAACTTCACTCTTGTGGAGGTTAAGTTTATAACCTGAATAGGACCTAAATTTGTCAAAAATATCTAAAACCACAGGGAGAGAGGCAGTTGGATTAGACATGTATAAGAGGAGGTCATCAGCATACAACAATAATTTGTGAACTTTCCCATCTCTGATGATGCCCTCAAACCCACCCTCCTGGCGTAGCCAGATGGCTAGAGGCTCAATAGCTAAGGCAAATAGGAGGGGGGAAAGAGGGCAGCCCTGTCTGGTTCCTCTATAAAGGGGAAATGAAACAGACTGTAGTCCGTTTGTGTGGACAGAGGCAACTGGGCTGGCATAAAGCAATTTAATCCAAGGTATAAATTCCAGATTGAAACCAAATTTCTGCAAAACAAAAAAAAGGAAGCTCCACTCCACCCTATTGAAGGCCTTCTCCGCGTCCAGTGAAATAACCACTTCCGGAGCACCTGAACCAGGAGAACCAATGATATTTAAGAGTCTCCTTGTGTTATGAAAAGAGTGCCTTCCAAGCATGAAACCCATTTGATCAGTTGATATTATACTTGACAGGACCCGTTGTAGGCGTTGGGCTAAGATCTTTGACAGGATCTTTAAGTCAACATTCAAGAGGTAAATGGGCCTATAACTACCACACAAAAGAGGGTCCTTATCACTCTTAAGCAGAAGAGAAATAGTGGCCTTTGACAGGGTGGGATATAATGATATAATATAATAATGATATGATATAATCTGCCCACGCATAAACGCCTTAAAGGCCTCCCATAGAGTACGTCTAGATATCTCTAGAGAATCATTAGTATCAAAGAACAAGGAGATCTGACTGTGAAGGAATTCTTTAAAGGAAGCTTGGGCTAGCAGGGAAGAGTTACGTCTCCACTGCCTGGAGGGAGGGGCAAGACTAGGAAAGCTAATATCTACAGATACAGGGGCGTGGTCTGAGATAACAATACTATGGTACTCACATGAGTGGATCTCTGATAAAAAATAATTATCCAAGAGAAAAAAGTCTATCCGAGAATACGAATGATGAACATGTGAGAAAAAGGAATAAGCTTTGTCCGAATGGGAATTAGCTCTCCATGGGTCAAATAAGCCTAAACTGATTTTATGTGTGTCAAGGACTTTAGCTGACTTGGATAGCGCCTGAGGGCTAGAGGAAGACCTGTCCAGGGAGGGGTCCTGAATTAAATTGAAATTGCCTCCAATAATTAAGTAGTGATCATCAATTTTAGGGAGGGAGGAGAAAAAACTTGTAATAAATTTATCATCATCCCATGTAGGTGCATAAACACAGGCCATAACCACAGATGTGCCACATAGTCTACCAGAAATAATTACAAATCAACCATTGCAATCTTCAATGGCGTTTGACAATTCAAATGGTACATTTTTGTTTATAAGGATAGCCACACCTCTTGCCCTTCCTGGGAATTTAGAGTGAAATACATCCACGGCCGCTTGATACTCTTAACATCTGAAGTGCAGAGGTGAGTTTCTTGTAAAAAGAAAATATCACCCCCAAGTTGCTTTAAATGAGTCATTACCTTATTACGTTTAATAGGCTGGTTGGCGCCCTTCAGATTCCAGGAGATAAGGCAAAGCTTCTTACCCTGAGTCAACATGACATAAAAAAATGTGGAGCTATGACTCTCCCAGGCCTGACGCGACTGCTAAGCCAAAGAAAAAGGGGGAAAACAAAACAGAAACACATTACCAGAACAACAAACCTACAACAACAGAAAAAAAACCCTCAAAGGATCCCTCCACAACCCTCCCACCCCACAATCCCTTATACAAACCAGACAAGATAAAAAATCACTTTATCTTACTAGGAACAAGAAGACTTAATGAGGACAGCCAAGAGAGCTGGCTGAACTAAAGATGTTGGGACCTGAAATCCCAATGGTCTCCACCTTGGACCTTGGGAGGCTAATTGAATTTGGTACATTCTTAGTTTTTGTCACATTTGTTTCTCAAAGTGACAGCAATAAAAGGAGTTTAGTAACTATTACTTTGTTTAGCTTCTACTGCACTAGAGCTTGAGTGTTGCCCCTCACTTGTAAGTTGCTTTGGATAAAAGCATTTGCCAAGTGTGTGAATGTAATGTCTATTGTATGATAATAAAGACCCCCCCCCCCCCCCCCCGTTTCTGCAGCCCAGCTCGTTCTGTCACTCCCTCTCTGCGTTATCTCTGAAATCAACTTTACTAGAGGAACTTCAGCCCCTTGAGCTGGAGAATGTGACAGATGAGGAAGATGATACACCAGATTCCTTAAAGAACAGGACTCAAATTTGTTCCAAAAAATGTTTGACACCCATGGAGGTAGCAGATCCTGTCAGTGAGCAAGTATTATGCCACTTGCAGAGCAAACACTGCAAAGCATGCTAAAACAACAGCTGCAGGAAACACCTAATAGGTTTTACACCCATCTTTTGGATCAGTTCAAAAGTGTGCACAAGAAGAAAAGGAGAGATACCTTATATGGTAAATTCTTTCTTTTTTGGCTTCCTTAAACCAAATGAACAAGTGTGTAAGTATTGGTTCTGTCATAACTTTCATTACCAGAAAGGACTTTTCAAAAAGAGTCTCACCCCATGCCTCCAGAGAGGTATTATCTAGGCACAGACTTCCCCCAAATTTCAATCTAATTCCATGTTCTAATCCAAGAAATATTCCGGGACATATTCAAGCCTCAATGACATGGCAAGCAAAGGTGACCCTATGTCACTAACTCCATCCTCTCAGCAGTTATCCTGCCAAAAACACCTTCCAAATTTCCATCTGTCCACTTCCAAATTCTCAGATGCAATAGATACTCTAAGGCACATTGAAGCCTCAATAACACAGATGTAGAAACATTACTTTTTACTTGTTTGACAGGATCTGGTCCTCTTTTTCTAGTTTCTTTTTGTGATGAGTTATCAACACACAAACCTCTTCCAAATTTTTACCTATGCAATAGTTACTCTAAGATATTCAAACATTGATAAAATGGCAACTGATGGATGACACAATGTGTTTTTTAATTGTCAGACAGGGCTGTTCATTGTTTAGATAAAAATGGTCCCATGTCTCTAACTTCTTCCTGTGACGAGTTATCCAGGTACAAACACCTTCTAAATTTCCATCTATCCACTTACAAATTCTCATCTATGCAATAGTTATTGTAAGGCATGCCTATTCCTCACAACAATTATTATAATGTGCACGCTAAAAATGTAAAGATTGTGAAAAATGACAGTGAATTCAACTGTTTAATTGGTCTATCAAATATTTGCATCCGTCCATCCATTTTCTATACCACTTATCCGAACCGGGTCACAGGGGGCCTGGAGCCAATCCCAGCTGACTTTGGGTGAGGGCGGGGTACACAGTCTATCACAGGGCTGACATATAGAGACAAACAACCACTCACTCTCACATTCATACCTATGGGCATTTAGAATCACCAATTAACCTAATGTGCATGTCTGTGGACTGTGGGAAGAAGCTGAAGGTGAAGCACACAGACACGGGGAAAACATGAAAGGATAATGAAACTAATTCTACTGCTTTAATTTATTCCATAGGTGGCCTCTGTACCTCGCAAATAAGGGGTATCCTTCACTTCCATTAAGCTGATGCTTGTTAATGTTGTCATGTTCTTCAAGCATATTGAGAACTGCTTTCAAAAAGCCAGCAAGCTCAGGAAAAATGACCTGTCCAAGATTTTTTTATGAAATCTGAATACACACGTTTGGCTCTCTGTCACCCTCTATTGACTTTTTGCATTCACTGCGCTAAAGCTACTGAATGTATTCAAAAACACAATCAGGGGTTTTTATTCAGTGAGATGACATACTTTATATGACACTTACTGCCGATTAATTAAATACATGTTTGTGTTATGCTTTTAATATAATTAACAAAGCTTGAGTTACTTTTAATTACCTATAACATTCAGTTAGTGGAAAGGGTCCTAGGTCCATAAAACTGAGTTTCTTCTTAATTTATAACCTAGTTATGAATAATGTTTGTGGTGTTATGCTCAGTCTAACTGCATATTAATGATGTTTCATGCCCTGTTTTACACCTCTGTATTTATTGAATGTACAGCCAAAGTGTAACTGTTTCCATGTGCTTACTTGGTGGTTGATAATGCAGATGCTTGTCTACTGAAATGGGAGAAATGCACTGGAATATTTCCACACCAGTCCAACCATTAAAATTATCATGTGGCATGTGCATACAGAACTTAAATATTTATATATTTACATTATTATTGTTATTGTTTATTGTCAATAGTGTACACTTGTTGCTTTTCTCATATGTATTGTATCCGTGCATATTCTAGAGGCATAAACACAGTTTAAGCTAATTTCTATCATAATTTAAAAATAGTAATATATCTATTTATATTACTGTATAAAACCTAGGAGGCTTAGTTTCAATTGAATGTGTAAACATTTCTGTAGGCCTTTGACTTACTGGGACCTAAAACCAGCCCTTAGAAACTGAATATAGTATTCATCCAAGGAACTTAACACTGTGGCTGGTGCACAGAGTTCATGTGGAGATGGTTTAGAAATTATGGGGATAGCTAGAAGAGAAGGGCTGTCTTTTCTAACACAGCTAAGATAATTTGGCTTTCTGCCTTCTGCTTCTCCTTTTGGTCATGCTATTTCTAGCCATACTAGCAGCACACGGCTCTCTGGCAGTGTAAGTGGCAATTATGTTGGTTAGGGTTAGCATTAACTGCCATTGTACAGCCTCATAGAGCTGATGTGGACTCTTATTCTGGTTAAACTGGCCTCACTGGGTTTATTATAAAAATATTCCAATTTATGAATATTGTCCATTGCAGACAAAATAGTAACTTCATTTGCAGCACTTCTCTCTGCATTTCATCCACTTCTCTCCTTCCAGCTGCATCAACAGCTATGTCAATGGGAACGTAAGTGTTTGTTAGCTTTCTGGCTACAAAATGGAGGTCCCTGAAAAACTAGTATGTTTTCTGTTCAAATCTATCTATTAATCAGATGAAAGAGTTTTCCTTTTAGAGAGGTTTATAAGCACCAGTGGAGAAATCAACAAAAAAGTCCTCAGCTCCCATAATATTAGGCCTAATATTAAAACTTTACACAGGAGTTCTTGACAAGGTGTAGAAAGAATGTGACACTTTTCATAGTTATTGTATAAAGTATAACCTAGTTATTGTTAGCAAATTTGACATTTTTGAGTTGACAAACAAACTAAACAAACACATTTTCAGAAACTTTTCAGATGATATCTCATGAATTTTGTCCTAAAAGTTCTTCCATTGTCATTTTTTTTATTTGAAAATGAAAATAAGATAAGATAAGATAAGATAAAATAAGATAAAATAAGATAAGATAAGATAAGATGAGATAAGATTGCCTTTATTAGTCCCACAGTGGGGAAATTCACAGTCTTACAGCAGCAAAGTGGCAGTGCAGAGAACAGGAAAGCTGCAGAAACTGCAATAACAAATATTTAGAATGATAACTAATAACAATATAATAATGTACTAAATTTATAGATACAAAAAAATACATATTTACAACAACAGTAGCTAATACATGAGGTTGTTACGGTGGTGAGTTGTCCGTTTCTGGTGTGTGTGTGGTTACTGAGCACAGTGTTTGTTGTAAAGTCTGACAGCAGCTGGAAGGAAAGACTTGCGGTATCTCTCCTTCACACACCGTGGGTGCAGCAGCCTGTCACTGAAGGAGCTGCTCAGTGCTATCAGAGTGTCCTGCATGGTGTGGGAGGTGTTCTCCAACAGGGATGATAGTGAGGAAGAAAATAGACATTTTGTGTATTGGGGACTCGTCTGTCTTGCCTTGTTAATTTCATTAACTGTCATACAATACCACTACCTTGCTAACTGATTTAATCTGGGTATAGGTGTTACACAGTGAGGTCTCTGCAATGCCTGGAACAACTGAAGCAACATTATTTCCTTACACCCTCCGTGTATCACACCTTTACGTCTGGTAATGCAAATAGCCTTCCTTCCTCTGTTTTGTACCTGTATCCTGCCTAATTACAATATCTGTAACCACTATACGGTCAGCATTTACATACTGTGTGACCCCCAGCTTGTGCCTACTGTATAACTGTTCTCCTGCCTTTCACTCTTGGTCAGTCTATTGCCTCAGACCCGCTCTGTGTCAGTAGGCTCACCGTATTCTGGAATACAATTAAACTCACACCACTGCAGCAAACTCTGAACTGGATTGAATGAATTTTCTTCAACAATAGCTTCACCACCATTCTCCTGTCGCTCACTACCTCCACTGAGTCCAAGGGACATCCCAGAACAGAGCTGTCCTTCCTGATCAGCCTGTTCAGTCTCCTCCTGTCAGCAGTGGAGATGCTGCTGCCCCAGCAGACCACACCATAAAAGATGGCTGATGCCACCACAGAGTCGTAAAAGGACTTCAGGAGTGCCCCCTGCACCCCAAAAGACCTCAGCCTCTTTAGCAGGTACAGCCTGCTCTGTCCTTTTTTGTAAAGAGCATGTGTGTTGTCAGTATATAATATAATATATAATATATGTAAATAGCATTAAAATGGTCTATTCCCAAACTGGCAGAGGTGAAAACAAACAAAACATTTAGAACACCAAGTAATGTAAAATTATGAGATAAAAAATTCTGGGATCAAGTAATGGAGTAGAAGTAAATAAAATTAGTAAATTACTGCAGTGTAGAAACAGATTGTGTTACTACACAAGCATTTTTGGACAACACTGTACTGCAAGATGAAGTATAATATGAAGTAAAAAGCAAGTAATAAAGGAAGTTAGATGAGTTGGTCAGGGCTTCATCCTACTGCAAGATAATGAGGCACAATATTAGCAGAACAGAATCAGATGGCAGCTCACATGATGAAGACCAGCACTGTCTCCAGACCTGAACCCCATATGGAGCTGGTTTGGGTTGATATGGACAAAAGGTGAAAGCAAAGTGAATTGACAGTGACACAGATTAGTGGGAACATCTACAACAGTGTTGGACCAACTTTCTGAATGTTTGTTTTCCATTGTAGAAAGAACGACAAAGTGAGTTCAGCTGCTGGAAGTGTCACACATTTAGATTCTATTTCACTAAAGAAAAAAATGTATAATGTATTATTTTTTTAAATCTACAATGGTTCATTTGTTCCATGATGTTCCATGAAACTTTAAAGTACATAAATCTCAACAACTGGAAAAATAGAGGTTTCTAAAGTAGCTCAACTGTTTGCTGTCCCTGCTCATATTATGTGGAATGACAAACAGAGGTGTCATAGTAAAGACAAACACTGTATTGGTACGGTGTTTAAAATGCATTTTGTCATCTACCATAAAATACATGCAGAAAGTATATCGCCGTTCACAGCTAGAAGCTTGGGTCCTCTCCATCTCCTGTTACCCTAATTGTACCTGCAGCTTGTTCCTTGGAGTCTCTGTCTTACTTTGCTGACTTTATAAAGACTTAGTAACACTAGTACTAGTAGCTAGTAACTAGTAGCTCACATAATGGACCTTCTCCTTACCAAGGACACATTAAAGCTGATAAATGTATTTATTAAAGTAACATTTTGAATGTAGGTTTACTTGTATCAGAGAATTTATACTATGTAAAATACTATTTTACTGAAATAAAATACTAGTACTTCTACCACTGATATACATATAGTGATAACTTGGTGTATGTGGTTAAATAAAATCTAGTGTGGTTAAATGTTACTTTGACAGAGGGGAGATCCTCATGGACAGTATATGGGGTTCATTCCTAGAAGGGTATAGCTGCTGTCACCGTCACCCTAAAATGTAAAAAGTTTGTGTGCTGTGCAATGCTGTACATAGTTTTTTTTTTCTATTCTCCCAAAATTTTACTTGACACTTACATAATACTTGTGTTTAGAATTTTTTTGAAAATTATTTATGACCCCAATAAAGTGTCTTTTCAAAAGTACATTCCGACTGCTTGCATGTATGTCGAAACAAATATCGCTTTAATATGTAATATTAAAAAGATACCTTTTGGGTCAATTGAAAAACCATATAACTTTCAGTTGGGGGCAATTCATACACTGTCTGGAGTGGTGATGAAGTTCATCAAAAAGAGATGATAATACAAGTTTTGAAGTAACAAGGTTTATTAGGCAAACTACAGGACAAAGTGCATCGGTCATCTGTGAAATCTTAAATGCACATTCTTTTGGTGCCTCTTTGTTTGTGGCAATGTTTTACCTGTGGAAAGAGCATAAAGAATAAGAGCTTATGAATGATTATGAAGGATCCTCCTGATAGAAATAATAGATTTTGTTATTGAAATTTGAATTTAGCCTGGCCAGATGAGGCCTAACTTGTTTTTAAAAACAATATTTTGCCTTTTCCAGCTTTATGTGAAAATAAGGAAGGCTGTATCTTATTGTGATACCTTGACCACAACTGACTACGGTCAAAAATGTCAACCACTTACAATACCAATGTTCATTTATGAACCACTACAACCAGTTAGTATTTAGCTCCAACCATGCCCTCGGCTGACTTGCGTCTCAAAGAGTTCCTGAATGGTTGGAGTCAGTATAGTTGGAGTTTGTTGTCAGTCAAGGTAGACCACTTCCTGACGAAACCCATTTTCTTACTGTGGCCCTCTGAAGGTCTGGAACGTAGTTGTAGTCCTTGTCCTCCTTTATGACATATAAACTCCATTTCCTGGACTTCTTATTGAAGAGTTTCCGGTATCTGATGTTGAACAAAATTACGAAAACCAATTATGACATTATGCATCATGCTCTGTTACTGCATGATTATCACAATGCTTTCACTATGCATCTTTGAAGAAATTCCCACACCTAGATAACATCATTATGCTTATAACTTACTCTAAGGAGCCATCCGGCCTTCTCTTTGGTTGTCTGTGGACATAGTGGTTGTAGTCCAAGGTAGCCAGTAACATTCAGGCTTCCTAGATTGGAGGGCTGAAGCTGAAGTGCTTACTGGCATACATCAATATATGATTATGGAATGACTCCAGCTCTGCTGTTGACCTACAAATTCAGTAGAAAGTCAGGGTGTATAATTTCATTCTGATAGGTTGTCTAAGTGTACATGTACTGTCCAGTAATACCACTGTACCACATTTTAAAATTCGCAAATTAACCCTGACAAACCATCAGATAATTCCAACGTGAGTGTTTTTGTACATGATGGAGAACAGGGTTAGCATGAGAAGTAGGAAAAATATGACCATGACAGGAAATATCGATGAATGTACGCCACAAAAAGCCTCTCAGATGCAGTACAAGGAGAAGCTCCAGGAGTTCAGAGGCAACGCCCCTCCAGAGTGAGGGATGAGCAATCACCTTACCAAGAAATGGATGCAGATAAGTCTGTCCAGGTTTACACCTTATTTTATTATGTTTACATATTAACACCGGCCAGTCTAAATTTATTTGAGATTCAAAGACTCTAACGGGTTAGATTGA
Organism: Trachinotus anak; assembly: GCF_046630095.1. NCBI lineage: Eukaryota > Metazoa > Chordata > Actinopteri > Carangiformes > Carangidae > Trachinotus > Trachinotus anak. The sequence continues at coordinate 29,249,010 of NW_027273872.1, forward strand.
TTTTGTTTATCTTGATGTCTGAAGCCTTGGTTCATCCTGGTTTAATTTGAAGCTAAGAGACTCCTACACTTTATTTTAAAACTATGTAAAATGGTCAGGACACAGAAATGTTTCAGCCATGACTGTAAGAGCTATGCAGTCATTTCAAAGGGCCCTGCTCTTTGCAAAGAGTTGGATATCCCTTTATGGGTGCTCTGACATCTTGAGCCCCTCAGAGGCTCATGCAGAACGAGCCTCAACATTGGAAGCAAAAAAATGTAAGGAATGTAAGGACATTTGGTTAAGTATAAGTTATTGTTCCTATTGTGTTATGTTCCTCTCGATGTTCAAGAGAGTTTTTGGGATGTATGATGTTTTAAAAGCTAGTTATTGTGTAAGGAGAACTCAGACATACGCAACACAAGTAGAAGACTATGGCTAATCATAACATTAAAATTGTTTCATTTAATATAAATGGAGTCTTGAACCCAATTAAGAGAAACAAGATATTGAGTAAAATGAAAAAGGAAACACACCTTAACTCTATAGAACATGAAAAGCTGAAAAGAATGGGTTTTTCTAAAGTGTATTATTCATCTTACAAATTAGGCCTACCCAAGCTCCCATACACAACAATCTTAAGATTCTTATGTCAGAACGGAGTGAGAGATCTCTGTCTTCTACCCAACAGGTCGGGATTACACACACACTACTCCCACCTACATCCTGTCTACTCCAGAATCGATTATTTCTTTATCTTCAAAAGAGATCGTCATAGAATACATTATTGTGAGATAGGTAATATCGACTTGTCTGATCATGCACCCTTTTCATTATCACTGCAAATAAATTATAACCCTGGAAATACACTATGTAGGTTAAATTAAAGTGTTCTTAATAATGAACAATTCAAAACAAAAATCAAAGAAGAATTCAAACATTATATGGAAGAAAACGATAATAGGGAGGTGGGCACAGAAATTGTGTGGGATGCAATGAAAGCCATTATCAGAGGGAAAATTATATCCTTTTGCGCATATCAAAAGAAACAAAGACAATTAAGATTATCAGAATTAAATAAAGAATTAAAAGAGCTTGAGACTAAACACAAGAAGGGGCCAAACCTAAACCTCACCTCAAAATTAAAAGAATTTAGGAATGAAATTAATGAATACTCACAAGAAATACAAAAAAACGTGATTTATACAAAACAAAAGTATTATGAATCTGGCTCAAAATTTGCAAAGCTCCTGGCAAGAAAATTGCAAAAACAACAAGCAGATAACACAATCTACAAAATTAGGGACCCACACTCTAAAACTGTCATTTAGACCAATTTCTGTCCTGAACACTGATTACAAACTATATACATCAATTCTTGCCAGGAGAGTTGAAGAGGTCTTTCCCCACCTTATCCACACAGAACAGACAAGTTTCATTTTGCAGAGACAAACCCATGATAATATTAGACATCCATTACATATCTTGAGCCATATACAAGAACATAAGTTACAAAGCTTATTGGTCAGTCTGGAAGCAGAGAGGGCCTTCGATTCTGTGAGTTGGAGGTTTTTATATAAGACTCTTGAGAGATTTGGGTCTCATAAAGAATTTATTAAAGGAATTAATACTCATATAATAATCCAACTGCCCACATAAAAACAAACAGGAATCTTTCGGCTACTATTAAATTAGAACAGGGCACTAGACAAGGTTGCAGATTGTCACCACTTCTTTTTGCACTTTACATTGAACCACTCGCTCAATAGATTAGGCAATCTGACAATATTAAAGGTATCACTATAAATGAGGAACAACACAGACTCCAGACTGCAATGAAATACCTAGGTGTACTGCTTCCTAAAGATGTTTCTACATTAGCAAAGATAAACTACGACCCCCTCCTTACCAGAATAAAACTAGATATACAGAGATGGAATTCCAACCCTTTTATGAGCTTTACTCAAAGGGTGGAGACCATAAAAATGAACATTCTCCCAAGACTTCTTTTTTTGTTTCAGGCTCTTCCAGTAGAAATCTCCACAAAACAATTCTCTCAGTGGGATAACATTATTTCTAGGTTCATATGGCAGGGGAAAAAACCCAGGGTAAGGTTAAAAACACTACAACTCTCGAAAGAGAGAGGAGGTATGGCTGTACCAAATTTGAAGGATTATTTTTTCTCAGCTCAAATTAGAGCACTGATAAATCTGTGTTACCAAGACTACCGTGCCAGGTGGAAAGACATTGAAATATCACTCATTAAGGACCTTCCAAATCCATGGACAAAATTCCAAATTAAAATCTGGAATGCAGTCAAAGACATATATAAATTGCATGATAAGTTAGGAATAATTAGATGGTGTGCCTATGACCCTGACTTTAAACCTAATCAACTGGACCTTAGATTTAAAAGCTGGATAGCCAAGGGAATAACAACATTCTATTCAATAATGGATAAGGCACAACTAAAAAGTTTTCAAACTTTGAAAAGAGAACACTCTCTAGAAATATATATATATATAGGTATTTACAAGTATGTCATTACTTTAACCAAGTTATTAAAAATTACACATTGGACCCAAATGACCCGGTACTGAAAGAGATTTTACATGCTTATTCATCAGAGCGAGTCAAAGGTACTGTATCTAGACTGTATAAGGGCTTCATGATTAAAAACACTCATTCCACAGACTACGTCAAAGATAATTGGGAGAAGGAAGGTAATTTTGAAATTTCAAAGGAGGAATTGTACAGTTATTGTGAGTTTCAGTGGAAATGCACCAATTCACATACATTGAGAGAATTTGCATGGAAGTGTCTAATCAGATTCTTTGGATCCTCTCCTGCAAAGCGGGCTTTCTGTTTAGGGGTCACAAAGTGCTGGATGATGTGCAGGAGTCAGTATGCTAATCACTGGCATATATTCTGGGAATGTCCAGTAATTGTAAATTTCTGCTCTGAGATGCACAAAATATTAGAAATCATGTTCCATATGAAAATACCTTACCATTCAAAACTTTTATTTTGGGAGAAGTTAACTTTCTCACAGGACATCTTGACAAATACCTATTTGGTGTTCTGATATCTGCTGGTGAGAAAACCATCACCAGGCACTGGCTGCATCCTGACTCCCCCACAATAGAGGAATGGATTGATATTGTTAATGAAATATATATAATGGAAAAGACGACTTTCTCACTTTGTCTGCAAAGGGATAAATTTACAAAGTCATGGTTAAAATGGGTCTCTTATGTACGAATGTCACAGCCATATCCTAGAGATTTAGCAAACTAAGTTTGCTAAGTCTGTCCACTTACCTTTTTTGTTCATCTCCCTCATGGTTTGGAAAGGATTGCCTGGTCTCTGAACATATTTTAAAACTTAGACAATATACTTGATGGTCTCCCTATAAGAGAACGCACCTGTTGTTACTAGTCTATATATCCCTCTTTCGTTCATCACTGTTCTTTTGTTGTCCCACTTCTCGTCTCTGTCTTTAGTTTGTTTTGTTTCTTTCTTAGAAGTCATCATAGTTTTCAGCCATCTTGCAGCAGAACCAGAAATGATTGCAGATGTCCTTACTCCACTGCAGAAGGATTGAACAACCCCTCCGTTGGCCTGCCTAACAAACAAACAAACAAATAATGACCAACTAAATAAATAAAATCAGTGGAGGCAAACCTGAAGGGTTGAGAAAGGCAGGCCAAAGACTGAAAAACTACCACAGATTAACATCAAACAAGTAGACAGGCAGATACGGGTCACAGGTCTTTAATGCTATACTGTACAATCTGGGAGTTTCATACAATGAGTAGGTGCTCAGGCAGGTGGAGGGTCAGATGACTGGTAAACTCAACAGGGACAACTAGGAGAGAAATGGCAGGATCAACAGATGTTAGTGGACAGAAAGAGAATAAACAGATAATGATTGTGACAATTTAGTCAGTTTTATGAGTGGTGGAGGTGAGTGTGGATGACGTGTCTTTTTCTTTACTTGTTTTTCAGTTAAAGGCTCCGACTGCCGCTCCCCAAACCAGAGACTTGACCCCTGCAGTGAAAATAGGAATGCAGATAGAGATGGTGAGTTAACCCCTTCAACTAAGCACCGTTTGAAAACAACCCCCTCTAACCTGAGAGTTTTCTGAGAAACTTTACATTTGCTAAAATCTTTATTACTCAGTCTCTGAAGCAGGTCAAATTATTGCCTATTCTGTATGTTGTCAACATGTTGTTCTGTATTTCTGTACATTGGAAAATGTATATTGTCAACATTCTAAGTTCAATCAGGTGAATCTTTACCATTAGCTAGCAATATTACTGGCTTGCCGATCCTCCTCCTCTTCCTTCCCCTCCTCCTCCTCTCTCATCCTGAGCCTTTGACTAGCAGGTTACAGGCTTAGCAGGTTTAAATCCGTGTCTGAATCTTTAACTTTCTTGATTTCAGCCAGTTAACTGTTGTAATCTGCTTCAGTATCACTCCTCTCTCTGAGGTTGTTAGCTATTGTCTGAACTGTGACATTTCCCATATTGCATTTCGCCTCCCTGACAGCAATTTCAGCTGATCACAGTTCATTTTATAGGTCATGTGTCTTGCCATAATCATATACTACATGTGTAAGTCTTAACCAGTTAAACAGTTAAAACAAGGACAATGTGAACATCCACATCAATGCATGATAACATTCTCTAAACAGTTTCAGTGAGTTTATTGCTGAAAGAAAGTATGTTCAAAGAAAATTTGTGTTTTTACATTCAAGGCTCTTAAGGGTTTTAAACATTTAATACTGAAAAGTTGGTCTTAAATGACCTCCTGACCTTTGGGGTCAAATTTATGTCACTTCTTTATGTGGTATAAAGAATATACTGAGAAGGTGGGTTAGGTCTTTACAAAGCATATGAGAGCATAAGAGTACATGAAAATTGTCCCTTCAAAACTTTTCACATTGAAGAAACCAAAAAATAGTTGACAGGTGTTGAACCTATGTATAGTGAGAAGCTGGTCATGATTAGACCTCTTAAACTCAATCCTGCGAAAATATTAACCTGCCTTGCCTTCCAATATTATTGGCAAGAATATAAGCAAAAATATACTATATAGTAGTTTTGGAGCACCCAACATAAGGATTTAAGAAAAAAACTCATTAATTTTTCGAAATTAACCCTTTTATTAAACAAAACAAAATGGAGGCCTCAGAAAATAAAATAAAATACATAATCCCCCAAATTATAACTTTTTGGTGCCTAAGTGAACATTTTCTGAGTCTTTTCTTTGCCTTTTCTTTTCTTTAAGGACTTCTCTTGGACCTTTGCTTCTCCAACTTCTCCTACATCCTCTGCTGGGCTTTGCTTCTCCAACTTCTCCTACATCCTCTGCTGGGCTTTCTTGATGAGGGAGCTGAGATCCTGTGTGATGGTGGTTCCACGGTGGCCACGGGGGAGTCACACAGGGTGATGGGGGTGAGTGGGGCTGGGTTTTTCCTGAAGTCCACTATCATCTCCACTGTCTTCAGAGCGTTAAGCTCTAGGTTGTTCTTCCTGCACCAGGTCACCAGATGGTCAGTCTCCCACCTGTAGGCAGACTGATCGCCATCAGAGATGAGTCCAATGAGAGTGGTGTCATCTGCAAACTTCAGGAGCTTGACAGACTGATGGCTGGAGGTGCAGGTGTTAGTGTACAGGGAGAAGAGCAGAGGAGAAAGAACGCAGCCTTGCGGGGATCCAGTGCTGATGGTCTGGGAGTCAGACACATGCTTTCCTAGTTTCACATGCTGCCTCCCTGCTAATCACAATCACAATCCCAATCAGTTTTATTGCCAAGTAGGTTTTCACATACAAAGAATTTGTTCTGATGTTTGGTGCAAAACAGTAATACAGGAAGAAATAAAAGAGCACGAACAAGAGTGAGAACACGGAACTTGAAGATAAATAGTCAAATAAAATTAAAATAAAATTAGGGGAGGGGAGTCACACAGGGAGATGGGGGTGGGTGGGGCTGGGCTCTTCCTAAAGTCCACTATCATCTCCACTGTCTTCAGAGTTTTGATCTCTAGGTTGTTCTGCCTGCACCAGGTCACCAGACTCAGGAGCTTGACAAACTGATGGCTGGAGGTGCAGGTGTTGATGCACAGGGAGAAGAGCAGAGGAGAAAGAACACAGCCTTGGGGGATCCAATGCTGATGGTCTGGCAGTCAGAGACATGCTTTCCCAGCTTCACGTGCTGCCTCCTGTCAGACAGGTGGTCAGTGATCCACCTTCAGATGGAGTCAGGCATGCTCAACTGGGAGAGCTTGCCCTGCATAAGAGCTGGAATGATGGTGTTGAAGGCAGAGCTGAAGTCCACAAACAGGATCTAAGGGTAGGTCCCTGGGGAGTCCAGGTGCTGGACGATGAAGTGAAGAGCCATGCTGACAGTGTCTTCTACAGACCTGCTGGCTCTGTTGGCAAACTGCACGGGGTCTATTTCTGCTCATCTTCAGATAGATAGATGTAGTCCCTGTATTGTATTTTTTGTATTCTTTTTTGTATTAAAAGATGTGTGTATATGTGGAAGCACTGGAACTAATAACAACTCTCACCTGTGGTTCCTGCGCTGCTGGTAAAACCTTCTCAAATGCTCCTCTGGTCTCAATGACTCCTGCTTCTCCTTCTCAAATCCTTGATAGTCTTCATCCTGCATGAGTTCTTTGCCCTGCCTTTCAACCTCTGCAGAGGAGCTTGTCTCCATGTTGTCATATGCCTCTCTCCTTTTCCTTTTCTTTGCTGCATATGTCGAAATTTGCTATTGTTGTCAATACTCTGCCCTGGAGTGTGTCCTCTGCTGGGTCCTTTACTGTGTAATGTAAAAGATTACTAAATACAAGTTGATGGACACTACATTGTCAATAGGTTTGGCATTCATTTACTTATTAAAATCTTTAGACATATACATTGTTAAATCAGTTTGTTGGAGAGAAAAGACCCATTTCTTGATTTAATAGCACAAGACTCAAAGGTACCATGGGCAAGCAGCAGTACCCCTCAAGCAGAATGTGTACATCTGGTTGCGGAGTTACAACCAACTTCGATAGAAAATTGAACGAGGGTCAGAGGCATTTATCTTTTTTCCACAATTCAAGGGGAGGTACCCTTCTCAAGCTGCCTGAATTTTTCAAGAAGGCCTGAGAAGGAATGTCTGCCTACTTTAAACAAAATGAACTAGGTTGAAAACATTCATGTTTTTTATTGTTGTGTATTTTTCTTATTTTTACTTTATTTATTCGTCCAGGCCAAGGGGCAACTGTGACACAAAACCAATGATAGAGTGGCAAAAGATTTTTGCAAAAGCTTCACAAAGATCACATAACTGTTAATTCTAAACACTATTCACTCAATCTGAGTGATTTTCTGTGCAATGTGACCTAAGACTAAGACAATATACATGGCAACCTCAGAAACTCAAAAGTTTCACAAAGATCACATAACTGTTGTTTCTGATCAGGATTTAGTCAGTCTGAGTGATTTTCTGTGCAATGTGACCTAAGAGTAGGACTCCATGCATGCCGACCTCAGAAACTCAAAAGTTTCAGAAAGATCATATAACTGTTGTTTCTGATCAGTATTCACTCAATCTGAGTGATTTTCTGTGTAATGTGACCTAGTACTACATAAATGCCGACCTCAGAAACTCAAAAGCTTCACAAAGATTGCATAACTGGTGTTTCTGATCAGGATACACTCAATCTGAATGATTTTGTGTGTAATATGACCTAAAACCAGGGAGTCATACCTGTCGACCTCAGAAACTCAAATACATAACACAAATCACACAACTCTTGATCCTGACCAGTATTCACTTCATGTTTTGTACTTCATTTTGTTTGGGTCAAAAAATTACAATGTACAGGGTGGCCCGGAAACTCAAGTGGTTGGGGCGTGTACCACGTGAGCACAAGACGCTCCTTGCAGGTTTGACTCCCGACTGGCCCGACTCTTTCCTGCATGTCATTCTCCACTCGCTAACCCTTTTCCTATCAGTTTCCACTTTTCTATAATAAAGGCACAAAAAACCCAAAAAATAATTAAAGAAAAAAAAAAGTTTACAATGTATATTATATATGTTAGGTTTGAGACAACTTACATAATTAACAGTCTCTAATGGAAGAATACAATGACAATAAATTGACATACAGTAGGCCTACAACTTGGTTGCAGTATAGTAAGGTTTCAATCACCCATTCCATGATGCTTGCTAATCCCCTGGAAGTGATAGAAATCTTGAGGAGGAAGGCATTGGCACTCCACGTGATACCTTGCAACTGCATGGGTACCTTTGCACTCATAGTATGAGGAATGTTGATAGCTGCTTTAGACAGTCTTCACAGTTGATGGATGATTTTCCTATTAGATCATCCTCAGTGACAACCCCTGGTGGAGTGGGAAAGTTGGGTGGCTTGGTATATGGAGGCATCATTAGATGGAGGTTTTGTGTCAGTGATGTCATGAACTGTCTCATTTGCTGTGATTATTGGCAAATTATCAATACAAGGTGGTGCATCCAGCACTCCACCCATCATGTCAGAACATGAGCTACATGAATACATTATCACATTTAAAAGTACCGGTTCAGCCAGTAATCATTCCACAGTCAAACTCATTTTGCTGTCTTTTTCTCTTGTTTCAAATGGGTTAACAGAGAGTCATTCAGTCAGTCCCCGAAATTTTATGGGAAATTGTAATTTCCCATACAGAAATGTATTATCTGTTATATATGTCCCTATATCAAGAATGATGTTGCCATATATGTTAGTTATAAGGGGATATACTTTTGTCACATATACACAGTTTATGAAGATATATATCTTTATGATTTATTTTTATATGGTATAAGGCATTGCGACCATATATGTTTAGCAATATATATTTAATTTGTGCCTGTGTGTGACTGTCTGTCAGATAGCTAGATAGATGGGATGGATATACCTATATTTATGTAACATACATCTACAACATAAGCATTTATATATAAACATAGATATTTATATGAGCTAGACATATATGTCAACATATGAAATTGTTCCACTTTCTAATAGCATTTTCTAATAGCAATTTTTACATATTTGTATTTTATACATTGCTAATTCCACCTTTTTATTTTGCAGACAGATTCAACTGTTCTCATAGCACCTCTAGCTGTTGTAGTTGTAATGTTATACAGAAATTAATAATCACAAGTTCAACAGCAGATCATTTTAACTGACATTAAGCTCAAAGACTATTGTAATGCATACAAACTGTGCTCTGATGTTAAGATTCAATGGACCGAAAGCACATTTAGCATATATTCTTTAATTATGCTAACCAAAAATGCAAAATTATATCACTAGATTTCAGTGTTGAGGCACACTTACATTCATCATTTTCATAAAGGCATACTAACTGAAAAAGCTGCTATTGAATCACGAAACAGTTTCAGAACTACAGAGACACAGACCAACACCCCTGCCAGCATAGCAGCATGGGACTAAATTATACAAATTAAATTACAATAACTGATTTGTCACTTTCCCTGATGGTCTGAATAACGCTCTGCTGCTGTCATGTCTAGAGTGTCTTATGGAGCAGCAACGTCATCATTAGTTTTTTCTAACTGTATTTTTGTATCTCTCATTGAAACGACCAAATACAACACGGGAAAGGAGAGAATTTGTTAGTTTTCCAAGGAAACACACTAAATACACATTGAATGTTAGGTAACGCAGAAATGAACTTTTGAAACCTTCTCACGGAGCAAATCATTCATTCTTTTTTTTTCATTCATTTTCCATGCCGCTTATCAGAGGCCCGGTCACGGGGGTGGGGGCGCTGGAGTCAATCCCAGCTGACATTGGGCGAGGCGGGGTACACCCTCTGACTGTGATGGACAGGAAGAATGTTTTTTTTTTTTTTTAGAAATTTTTGGGGCATTTTTGCTTTAATGAGAAGGACAGTAGAGAGTGACAGGAAAGGGGCAAAAGGAGGCGTAATGACATGCAGGAAAGAGTGGGGGCTATCGGGAGTCGAACCGGCGACTCCGCTGCTACAAAAACAGTTTACTGCGTCATATGCATGAGCCACTCGGCTATCTGGTTATTTCTTTATTCAGTCGCCGCCGCCAGAGTCCTCCGGATTACACCTTTTCTTAACTTGGACGGTTGGTCTCTCTCTCCCACATCAAAACATCGCGCCGCCTCTTTGATCTGCCTGCCTCATCCCTTTAGAGCATCCTGCCACATGCCCTGCATGGCACTCGCATCCGTGCACCGTGTCGCCTCACCCTCTTTGCGCTGGAGGTAAATGTAAGTAGCAGTGGTTAACGATCTTGCTTGTTTAAGACGTTTTACTTTCTTACCACCAGAGAATCTGAATTTGATTATGTCAAGTATTTATGGAGGAGTGCTTGTGTTAGCTAGTTAACTTTTGCCCAAGTTACAGTTTCGTTAGCTAATGTTGGCTAGCCGATAGTGTATGCTTTTAAATATGGGTGATCAGTTGTGCGCAGTGAGACTGGTGGATTTTGTTATAGATATGGGGTGATCCGATCACAGGTGGACAGCACTAAGTACAGGTGACGGACCCGAGAGGCATTGAGACCACATCAGATCATGTTTGTGGCCACATTCTTTTAGCAATGTGAACGCAAACGTGTCCTTTTTTAACCCTCTCTATTGTAGTGCATTAAAAGACGTGAGAGATGTGGGATCCCTCACTTGCCCTTAATAAATAAAATGAATTGAGTAAATAAATAGATATTAACAATAACGAAAAGGGAATGGATAAATAAATGAATAAATAATATTTCAAAATAATATAATAACAGTAATAAGAAATTGATAATAATTATAATGACAGTAATGATAATATTAATAATGATGAAAAATGGTAATATGAATAATAATGAAATAAGAATGTACTAAAGCAAACCCAGGAATACAAAAACGGATAAAAATAAATAAATGAAAAATTTAAGTATGATAGTAATGGTGGTATACATGATTACACAAAAAACTGAGAGAGTAATCCTATGGATTCTGTACATAACAATAATAATAATAGTTATAATGATAATAATAATAATGGTGATAATAATAATAATAATAATAATAGTAAAGAGAAAAAAAGATATCAATTTCATTATGGGAGTGTGTATGTAGAAACCATGCTGAAAGTTGGTAGGCAAAAAGAGAAAGATAAAACAGAATTAATAAAGGAACCATCCAATAGAGAAGTAATAATAATTAATAATTGTGATAATAATAGTAATAACAATAATAAGCATTAATAGTGATAATGATAATGACATAGACAATGAGAGGAGGAAAAAAATCGGGAGAGTAGAAAATTAATGAAATTAATGAAGAATGAATGAATTTTTTTCCAAAATTGGTGAATGGGTATGCAGTGCCAGATGGCATGTAGGTGTCTGGGCTGTTTTGGGTGCAATTGGTGCAAATTTCAGAAGTGAATCCCATTCTAAATATTTTTTGCCCAAGATAGTGAGTTGTATGGAGTACATATGTATGGAGACTTGAGAATGAGAGTTGACAATGACAGTTCCAGATTACAGGCTGTTATGTTACATTTTGCTTGTATACAGGATTTAAATTGTAAGTATTCTAAGAAGTGGTTGCTCTCGATGCCATACTTCTTGGTCAGATGATTGAATGAAGCCAGTTTATTATTATGTAAGATATGCTTGGGGTGTGTGATTCCTTTTGCAGCCCAGGTGCTGACACTAAGTGGCGCTTTATTGATTAGAAAGTCTGGATTATTCCATATTGGGGTGAGGTTAGATGGTGTAAGGATAGAGTTTGTGATTTGGTGGAATTTCCACAAGGCTGTCAGAGTCACTGATATTGTTGGTTTTAAGTCTGAAATGTGACTGTCTTACATAATATTTGTTCTATGTCTAACCATGTGTTATCTGAGTGGCAATACACATTCACACTGCTAAAAGAATGTGGCCATGTGGCCCAGAGCATTTGGTCTGGATGATCGGATCTCAAATGTGTCCTCAATATGTCCTGGGTGCAGTCACAACTGATTGTGACTGTACCATACATGCACAAGCAGACTGGTAGAGCAGTCTGGCTGTGATTGGATCACCAGAGATGGATGTTAATCCCAGGTTTTAACAGGGCCTATGAGCGCCACCAAATAGTGATTTTCCCTCTAAAGCTCTGACATGGTTTGATTTTTGGTGATATGTGTTATTATTTGAACATTCAGTGAAATACTAAATGTTCTAAAGATTCATCTCACCAAAAACCAAAGATTAGACAAAAAGTCCAAAAAATGAAAACAGAATTATCTTTTGGAATTTTTTTTTTCTTCTTTCCTATCCAAATTATCATCTGACAACCCTTCAGATGTATCTGGTGACCCTTTATATAAAACTCTATATAAAGTAGTTCAAAGAGTAACATGCTGCTGAAAACTGATACTTAAGTACTGATCGTCTGATGATGTCATATACAATAATGCATTAGTCAGATGGACCTAACCGTTACTTTCAGAGGAAACTTGCAAGAATTAGGACTCAGAGATGATAATACAGTGTGTATTTTCTGTGGCTGTCCTGCAGGTTTAATACTGAACAGGATAGTATGGGTGATGGTGAGTTTTACATTTATGTGCTGTTGAAACAGAGGGAGGTCATAATGACTGTCACCAGGCAGGAGGAGGTCAAGAGGACACTGTCAGCAGGCAGGACCTTTGACTGACCCGTGACATCCTGGGTGATAGATGGACATCGCCTTCCAACATTGTGCACATCAGGGAGGAGAGCCCAAAAGAATCAACCAAAACCCAACCTCAATTTTTTAAGGTAAGACTGATTTGATGGAATCTTTTGTAGGGTTACAGAAGGCCCATGCACAGACATTTTGAGGGGCAGGTGCTCAAAGGGAAAAGGGGGCATTACGTACTTACATATTTATTTATTTCAATACTGTACACTTGCAGATAGAATTATCAATTTACACAGACACAATGGTCTTTAGTACTGACTTTTTCTACATTTATCACAAGAACAGGCAACACCAAAGAAAACAATGACACACTGTGTTTTAGGGCATTTTCACATGTATAGATTTGTCTATAAAATAGGAATTCAGTCTCAACAAATAAAGATTTGTTAATGTAAAACTGAAAAAAGCTGGTCTCTAACTATATAAAATAATGATAAACCAACCAATCTACCTTCCAAACTAGAATGCAGCAACAATTAGGTTCATTGTGTTCTGTGTACTGTGTGTGCCCCTGTACACAGTGTGTTCATCTGTTTTGAGGTGAAGGGAGCATTATGTTGCAAATGGTAAATGAGCAAAATGAATTTTGAGCATGATAATTAAGGGTGTATCTCCCAAAAATATACCAGTGGTATGATATGATGTTTATGCATTACAACTGTAAGCCTCACCAGACTTAACTGTCAGTGGCCAAACCTCAAGGTTTGTAGCTCTAACCACCTTAGAACGACTCCTTCTGAAGTCACTTGACAATATTTTAATAATATTTAAGGAAGGCCTAAATAATAGCTTTTCCAGTTCACTAACTCCCCAGCTTTGGCTCTGTTACAATATACTACTTTCATTACCTGTATCATTATTTCTAAAGGAGGCAGAGACACACCGAGCAGAGAGCAGGAAATAGAGAAGTCATTGCTAACGTTTGCACTGTTCCTCTGCTCTTAACTCTTCTCTGTTCTTTGCACGAGGTACAGACACACACACACACACACACACACACACGCACACACACACGGAACAAACAGCAGGGCAGAGGGCTGCACTGGACACAGAACCAGGTGAAGAAAAGATAAATGACTCAAGTAAACTGTTGCTGTACTTTATGTTATTTTAAGTGCAATAAAAAATAAAAGGCCAATAAGAACTCTATCAAACAACCATATATCAACAAGTATCTATAAAAGAGATATTTTCAACTATTTTTTCCAATGTCTTTCCAGTGTTATTTACACAACATTACATTTTCTAATAATAGCCAATTGTTAGAAAAAACAAAAAGGAAAGCTGTCTTCGTTTACCACAAATTAAGCAACTGCTCAGACAAAAAAGCCAATTCAATTCAAGACAATTCTAATCACTTCTTAAGTGATATTATTAGCTGGATCAAAGAGTGTATAAAATCCTAGTCCCTACAGTGGTTAGTGTAGTCTGGTTGTGGAGAGAGTTGGGGGGTTACAGCAGTGTTAAATCAGGTGGTCAGATTTACAGTGCAGTTGTGATTTTTTTGGATGAGATTGAAAAGGCAAAGAAAGAAACTGGTTGAGAGCAGTGTACTGATCAACACTTCTGTATCAGTCTCACCACTGACTACATTAGTTAAGGCAATGATGATCTCTATCATATCACCATTCATCAGTGATGAGATTCTGAAGGAACTGTCGAGACACAGGAAGATCGTCTCCCCATTCAAGAGGTTGCAGTCAGGGCAAAAAAAAAAAAAAGAGGTTGCAGTCAGGATGGTCAGGAAGGTCTTAACTGGTGAAACATGTTGTCTCTCATAGCTTGCAGGTTCACATGATCTTCAGTAAAAGAGATAAGGACCTCTGTCTAGTTTTTAGTGTGAAGGTTGATGTATGGTGATTGTCAACTTTGGGGCCTCGAAGTGTTTTGGCCGTGGGAAAGAGGGTCACTTAGTCCAGGCCTGTCCTGAAAGAGTCTCCTTTGCTGAGAAGCCACAGAGGGAGCAGGTGAGAGCACACTCAACAGAATGATGAGGGACAAAAGGGACAGAGCAGTGTCAGGAGGACACTCAGACAGCAGCTGTCAGTCTTGACAGCACCACATGACTATCTTTTCATTTTAAAACAGTGTTTTTAAGATGCCCTTTGATAAAAATCAAGGTTTTAACCTTATTCACATGTCCATTTGATGTTTTTTAAATACTACAAAACGTACCATGAGCAAAATAAGCTATTAACACCATGGCTGTGCATTCTCACCTTGGAACTGCAGTGAACCAATAACAGTTTCATAAGAACAGATTCAGACAGCCAGGGATTAATAGGTCATATTAGCTATATGACGTTTGAACCAATCCTGTGAACTTGTGGAGATGAGGGGGTGGACAAAATAAACCCAAAACCTTTTCAGGACAGAGAGCCAGAGATTGCACTAGCACAGCCGCTGACGCTGTGTTAGTTAGCACGAACACAGCCACTGACACAGTTACAAGTTAACAAACAACATAATCAATGAGCTACACATACAGTTCTGATATGTCTTCCAGGAACCAATTTTGGTCACAATAAACTCAAAAACTCCTGAGTCTGGGTATGACTGAGATACAAACATGCAGCTCAGACTTTGTGATGTTTCCCCCACTGACCATATTGATATGCTCTGTTGTTTCACTTGTCAACCAAGTGCAAGCAGCAGTGGTGGGTGGGGCATAAGGCCTGATCCAGATTTTTCATCGAGGAGTGTAGATGTGCTTACAGCCCCAGTTTTTGATTTTTTTTTCACCTTTTATGCAGGAAAACCATGTTAAACAAAATATTAATCATGTCAGATTTTTACAGAGTTTAAAACATTTCTGGAGAGAAACAAAAACGATCTCCATCCAGACAAAGCTTTAGCTCCATATGAGAAATGATCTGCGTCCATACTAACACACCTGAAAATGCATATATACATGACCATTCATGTACACTTGGTATGCGTGAGCCAGTTTAAACAGGAAGCAGGTAGCGCACAACAGCTGCTAGCAAAGACAACAATGTCAGTAGCGCTTGTAATTCATTATCCATACTACTTTTGACAGCTGGTAGTCGAGGCTGATAAGACCCAATCAGGGACTGTAGTTGTCTATATCATTGTTTCCAGAGGTCTCTGTTTTTGCCCATCAAAACTACAAACGCATGGCTGGAGTTTTCAAACTAACACAGGGCCAGCAGCATTTCCAAATGTTTCCGTTTAGAAAATTCGAAAATAGTGTAGACGCCAGGCACAAATGTAGCAAAAGCAGCAGAGGACACTCTGAGGACACTGATGAAGACCTGATGGTGGATGAGAATGTGTTTAAAGTCCCTGCTCTCAAGAGAAAGCAGATGAACACCAGTGGCTTTCAGGCCAAGAATGGAGCAGTAGGCAGGTTGAGAGAGCAGCAGCAGGAGGAGTATCCAGAGCCCGAGACACACCCAACACAGTGCACAGAGTTCAGTTTTTAAATGAGCTCTGTGTGATTTTAAGTCAGTGTGGTCCTGAACAGTTTTTAATTCTTGGAGGAGATTTTAACTGTACAGAGAACAATGAGCTAGACATTAACCATACTGAGCCTCATGCTGCTTCAAAATGTGCCACAAAGCAGCTGGTGTAGGCTGACAGGTTAAATGATGTATGGAGAGAAATGCATGAGAAACACAGACAGTAGCACATGGGTCCAAAGAGAAAAGAAAGAACTTGTTTTTCTATGGCCAGATGAGACAGTTAGTTTTTTGTTTGTTTGTTTGTTTGTTTGTTTTTGTTGTTTTGTTTCAAGCATCATTTCAGTATTTTGAAAGGGTGCAGGATACTGCAGGATACTGGGGTTCTCAGCTCATTCCCACAGTGTTGTGTAATGTGTTATTGCAAATCTGAAACACAAGTCTGCATACTGGCACTGTAACACTTGTTTGTTATTAGATGCACATTTTAGAGAAACTTATCTCAATAACACCTTGACAGAAGATTTGGCACAAACATTCAATTGGACTCAAGGATGAACTGATAAGACTTTTGTTGTCAAAGGTCAAGGTCTTGGTGACCTCACCAAGCACAGTTTTGGCCTAATGAAGTCCTTGAGATAATTTCTTCAAATTTGGTACGAATGAAGTGATTAGATTTTGGTGGTCAAAGTCAAGGGTATTGTGACTTCACAAAATACTTTTTAGCATTACTCAAGACGTCACACAGCAATTATGACAAAATTTAATATTTTATATGACTCTGGAAAAACAGGGATGTGATCTGAAATTAGTCTGACTGTGAGGCAGTAATTCTAGTTTTGGAAAGTTTTGAGAACTTGAAAAGGAGATTTTACATTGATGAAGCAGTGATGGGATTGTGGGAAAGTGAAATCAAGCAGTTTTGTCACCAGTACACTCTCAATGTCTCATTGAAGACCTCCAACCAGAAAAGCCATACTGGCAGACCTGTTCTGATCTGATCAGACTGTACAGAAGAACTGGAAGTAAGTGGTGGAGAAGGTGACGAGACGGTTGACCAAGTGGAGGTCACTGTTACCTCACATATTCTACAGAGGAAGAGTTCTGATTATGAATAATTTGGTTCCATCACCTCTCTGGCACAGGTTAAAGTGTATGGATTCCCCTGCTGGTCTGTCACAGAAAGTGCTGTCCATCATGGTTAACCTCTTCTGGGTACTGTAAATATATTTTTAAAAATAATTTTATGCTATGGTATACTTCCACTGAAGTTCAGAGGGAAATATTGTACCTTTTACTCCAATACACTCATCTGGCACTGGTTATTTTTAGTAGTAGTTATTTTTAACATGAGTATTTCACACAAAGGATAGTTTAACATGCATAGTTAGAGATTAAACCTGTGGTTTCCAACCTTTTTGGCCTCTGATATTTTACAAAAAGCAGTGTGCAGACAGGGTCACATTTCAGATGTCTATGTTATTAACAGCTCCACTAAATAGTGATTTTTCCCTCTAAACTTCTTACATGGTTTAATTTCAATCCATCTCACCAAAAATCAAAGAATAGAGAAAAAGTCCAAAAGCTGAAAACAGGTGTATGTATGTTTCCTCTCAGATTAATCAACTAAGGGGGTGTCCTGATGGCGGAGTGGTTAGGGCGCGTACCACATGAGCGGGTGCTCTTAAGAGGCGAGTGCCGGTTTGACTCCGGACTGGCCCGACTCTTTCCTGTGTGTCATTCCCCCTCTCTCTTTGCCCCTTTCCTGTCACTCTCTACTGTCCTGTCAATAAAGGCCAAAAATGCCCCAAAAAATATCTTAAAAAAAAAAAAAGATTAATCAACTAAGTAATGATTAGGTTCCTGTCACTCAGTCAGAGGGACCTAACCCTTACTTTTCTGATATAATTTAACTACATTTTGCTGCTAATACTCATGTACTTTTACTTAGGCAGGATTTTTCACGCAGGACTTGCAATAAAGGATTTGCTGTATTGGTACCTTTGCTGAAGTAAAGGGTCTGAATACTACCTCCACTACTGTGTTATTAGTTCAAAGGCTACTTCATTGAAGAGTTAATTCATAGATGAGCATGAGCAAGTGGAGAGGAGAAAAGTTGCTGAAAAAAAGAATAAGCTGAAACTTATAAGAATTAGGACTCAGAGATGATATTACTGTGTTTGTTTTCTGTGGTTGTGCTGTTGTGTTAAACAAGCAGAGGGACATCATAATGACATCAGCAGGCAGGAGGAGGTCAAGAGGACAGTGAGGACCTAGAAAGATTTTTGACATCCTGGGTGAGAGCTGGACATTAGTTTCTAACATTATCAATGCCAGGGAGGAGAGCCCAGGAGAGTCAACCAAAACCTCTGTGGTCAATTTTTCAAGGTAATACTAATTTGATAGAATCTTTTGTAGTGTTGAAGTCACCATAACGAATGTCAACATTGAAAATGCTTCAACATCAATATTTTTAGGGAGACACATCCCATACAGGCAGGGTTGCATATTCAGTCCACACACACAGACGCAGGCCTATATGCTGTATGGTGGTAAGACATCTCCCTCTTTGTGATGTTGACCGTGTCATGGGTTCTGGTACAGCATTGTGTGGATCGGTTTTGAACTACAAATGATGATCTGCTGTTATGGTTTGTGTGTGGGTCTGCCTTCTTTGCAGTTTTGCTTCAGAATACTTTGTGATGTTTTGAGATGATAGCTTATAAAATTCATATGAAACAATCTTTTGCTTAATGTTATTCAACATATCATGATGTTCATCAGTTTGTGACTGTGTGAGGTCATCAGGTATGAAGCAGAAGTTTTAGGAGACAAGTGAACTGAAAATCACACAGTATGAGCTCAGAATCAACAGTTGTGTGATTCATGTGATGTATTTGAGTTTCTGAGGTCTACAGGTGTGAAGCACTAGTTTTTGAAGACAGTTAACTGAAAATTTCTGAAAGTGGGGGAATACTGTTCAGAATCAACAGTTGTGTGATTTTCGTTAAACTTTTGAGTTTTTGACTGGCAGGTATGAATCCCTGCTTTTAGGTCATACTGCAGACATAATCACTCAGACTGAGTGAATACTGTATAGAAACAACAGTTATGCAATTTTTGTGAAACATTTCAGGTTTTGACGTTAACAGGTACACTGAAAAAAGTATAGCCTTGCTCAAACTAAAAAAAATGATGTCCAGATATTACATCTAAAATATTTGACTTCATAGAATCTAAATTGAGTAACTTCTTATGACCTGATTATTTTATGTTGATGTAAACAATAACACTGCACTTGACTCAACCTTAATTCTTTGCTTTGAGCCAAATTATTTTCTTAACATTTTAGTTATGACCCAAACTAACAAATTTAATTTGAACCAACCTAATATATATTCACTTTTAACTGAATTATTGTTTGCATTGACACCAGTTAATTTATTTACATATACCCAAACTATGTTTTTCATATTTTTTTTGACTTAACTTCAAAAATAACTTTTTCCCCACCTTATAAACTCTATTAAAAAAAAGACACTTAGCCAACAGATTACATTAAATTCATTTATTAATCTTTAACATATGAACCATATGCAACACATAAACATTCCAGCTATCGCCCCATTTAAGCCAGCTACAATTGGGCTATTCTTTGCAATTTTGACAACACAAAACACTCAAACTTTTATTATCAGCAACTGCTTTGAATACTTACATTTATTTTTGGACGAAATCCATCCAGGACTTAAGCGACATCCACGATGTCAAATGGTGCATCTGGCCAGCATGCCGAGAGAGACCTACGGGATTAAACATGTGCTCTAACTGTGCAGTGTGCAGTGTGCAGCGCATGCGCAACATTCGATTCAAACTAAAAATATTACCTGCAGGTCGTGAAGAAAAAAAAAAAACTTCAGAGAAATCAAAAACATTGTTTTGGGTCCTTTGGACGTATATTTAGTTCAGTATAAATCAAACTTGATGCCTCTAAATGCAAAAAGAATGAGTTTTACAATCAAATCAATAATTTTATCCTGTTTTAAATGGCAGTTATTAGTTTGAATGAACAACTGCATGTAACACTTTTTTCAGTGTATAAATCCCTACTTTTAGAAACAACAGTTCAATCAGCAGAGATGAAGTGAAAGCAAATATTTTAATTAGACAAGACATGATGAATAGTGCTGAATTCATAGACTTTGGCGTTTGGTCTCGTGGGGGAGATGTTTAGAGTTAGGATGAGCAGCAGCAAAATACATGTTCGTATCTGTATATAATCCCTCCGAGACCAGACACTGGTGGTGGTGGCAGCTGATTATCCCTCTGATGCCGATGATGGCCGAATAACCTCTGATGCTGAAGATGGCTGAGAATGCTCTGAAACTGATAAGGCTGAAGATCCTTCGACGATGGGATGGCTGAGAGACCTCTGATGTAGAGATGCCAAAGAACCCTCTGACGCCGAGAAGACTGAAGATCAGGTGGAGATTGGGGAGGAGGAGTGGTGCATGTCAGCGGAGCAGGAAGCTAAAACTGAGAAGAAACATCTTTAAAAAGGGTGCGCCAGCAGATGATAAATGAGAAATTGTGTCGCCCTGCCATTGGTTAATTGTGAACAGCTGTCTGAACATCTGATATGACGATGACAGCAAGGTGCCAGAAGAATGAGGGAATAATGAGTGGATATGTAAAAAGAGGTGTGCCTTAATTAGGAAAGAGGATAGGACTTCCTAATTGAACACGTACACTGGAACTTCATTTATACGATTTTTCTTAAGATTTTGAGTTTCTGATATCGGGACGTATGAAATACAAGTATTAGGTCACATCGTAAAGGAAATCAATATTAAGTGAACACTGTTCAGGGACAACAGTTCATATCTGCCGACGTCAAAAACTCAAAAGCTTCACCAAAAATGCACAACTGTTGATTCTGAACAGTATTCACTCATCTGAGTCATTTTAAGGTGACGGTATCCTAAGATTACTGTTTGATATCTGCCGACGTCAAAAACTCAAAAGCTTCACCAAAAACGCACAACTGTTGATTCTGAACAGTATTCTCTCATCTGAGTCATTTTAAACTGACTGTATCCGAAGATTCCTGTTAGACATCTGTGACGTCAAAAACTCAAAAGCTTCACCAAAAACGCACAACTGAACAGTATTCACTCATATTCAGTCATTTTAAGTTCACTGTATGCTAAGATTACTGTTTGATATCTGCCGACGTCAAAAACTCAAAAGCTTCACCAAAAACGCACAACTGAACAGTATTCACTCACATTCAGTCATTTTAAGCTGACTGTATCCTAAGATTACTGTTTGCTATCTGCCGACGTCAAAAGCTCAAAAGCTTCACCAAAAACGCACAACTAAACAGTATTCACTCATCTGAGTCATTTTAAGCTGACTGTATGCTAAGATTACTGTTTGATATCTGCCGACGTCAAGAACTCAAAAGCTTCACCAAAAACGCACAACTGTTGATTCTGAACAGTATTCACTCATCTGAGTCATTTTAAGGTGACTGTATCCTAAGATTACTGTTTGATATCTGCCGACGTCAAAAACTCAAAAGCTTCACCAAAAACGCACAACTGAACAGTATTCACTCACATTCAGTCATTTTAAGCTGACTGTATCCTAAAATTACTGTTTGATATCTGCCGACGTCAAAAACTCAAAAGCTTCACCAAGAATGCACAACTGTTGATTCTGAACAGTATTCTCTCATCTGAGTCATTTTAAGCTGACTGTATCCTAAGATTCCTGTTAGATATCTGTGACGTCAAAAGCTCAAAAGCTTCACCAAAAACGCACAACTGAACAGTATTTACTCATATTCAGTCATTTTAGGCTGACTGTATCCTAAGATTACTGTTTGATATCTGCCGACGTCAAAAACTCAAAAGCTTCACCAAAAACTCACAACTGAACAGTATTCACTCATCTGAGTCATTTTAAGCTGACTGTATCCTAAGATTACTGTTTGATATCTGCCGACATCAAAAACTCGAAAGCTTCACCAAAAACGCACAACTGAACAGTATTCACTCACATTCAGTCATTTTAAGATGACTGTATCCTAAGATTACTGTTTGATATCTGCCGACGTCAAAAACTCAAAAGCTTCACCAAAAACGCACAACTGTTGATTCTGAACAGTATTCTCTCATCTGAGTCATTTTAAAATGACTGTATCCTAAGATTCCTGTTAGACATCTGTGACGTCAAAAACTCAAAAGCTTCACCAAAAACGCACAACTGAACAGTATTCACTCATATTCAGTCATTTTAAGTTCACTGTATGCTAAGATTACTGTTTGATATCTGCCGACGTCAAAAACTCAAAAGCTTCACCAAAAACGCACAACTGTTGATTCTGAACAGTATTCTCTCATCTGAGTCATTTTAAGCTGACTGTATCCTAAGATTCCTGTTAGATATCTGTGACGTCAAAAACTCAAAAGCTTCACCAAAAACGCACAACTGAACAGTATTCACTCACATTCAGTCATTTTAAGCTGACTGTATCCTAAGATTCCTGTTAGATATCTGTGACGTCAAAAACTCAAAAGCTTCACCAAAAACGCACAACTGTTGATTCTGAACAGTATTCTCTCATCTGAGTCATTTTAAGCTGACTGTATCCTAAGATTCCTGTTAGATATCTGTGACGTCAAAAACTCAAAAGCTTCACCAAAAACGCACAACTGAACAGTATTCACTCATATTCAGTCATTTTAAGCTGACTGTATCCTAAGATTACTGTTTGATATCTGCCGACGTCAAAAACTCAAAAGCTTCACCAAAAACGCACAACTGAACAGTATTCACTCATCTGAGTCATTTTAAGATGACTGTATCCTAAGATTCCTGTTAGATATCTGTGACGTCAAAAACTCAAAAGCTTCACCAAAAACGCACAACTATTGATTCTGAACAGTATTCTCTCATCTGAGCCATTTTAAGCTGACTGTATCCTAAGATTCCTGTTAGATATCTGTGACGTCAAAAACTCAAAAGCTTCACCAAAAACGCACAACTGAACAGTATTCACTCATCTGAGTCATTTTAAGATGACTGTATCCTAAGATTCCTGTTAGATATCTGTGACGTCAAAAACTCAAAAGCTTCACCAAAAACGCACAACTGAACAGTATTCACTCACATTCAGTCATTTTAAGCTGACTGTATCCTAAGATTACTGTTTGATATCTGCCGACGTCAAAAACTCAAAAGCTTCACCAAAAACGCACAACTGTTGATTCTGAACAGTATTCTCTCATCTGAGTCATTTTAAGCTGACTGTATCCTAAGATTCCTGTTAGATATCTGTGACGTCAAAAACTCAAAAGCTTTACCAAAAACGCACAACTGAACAGTATTCACTCACATTCAGTCATTTTAAGGTGACTGTATCCTAAGATTCCTGTTAGATATCTGTGACGTCAAAAACTCAAAAGCTTCACCAAAAACGCACAACTGAACAGTATTCACTCATCTGAGTCATTTTAAGCTGACTGTATCCTAAGATTACTGTTTGATATCTGCCGACATCAAAAACTCAAAAGCTTCACCAAAAACGCACAACTGAACAGTATTCACTCACATTCAGTCATTTTAAGCTGACTGTATCCTAAGATTACTGTTTGATATCAGCCGACGTCAAAAACTCAAAAGCTTCACCAAAAACGCACAACTGAACAGTATTCACTCACATTCAGTCATTTTAAGCTGACTGTATCCTAAGATTACTGTTTGATATCTGCCGACGTCAAAAACTCAAAAGCTTCACCAAAAACGCACAACTGAACAGTATTCACTCACATTCAGTCATTTTAAGCTGACTGTATCCTAAGATTACTGTTTGATATCTGCCGACGTCAAAAACTCAAAAGCTTCACCAAAAACGCACAACTGTTGATTCTGAACAGTATTCACTCATCTGAGTCATTTTAAGCTGACTGTATCCTAAGATTACTGTTTGATATCTGCCGATGTCAAAAACTCAAAAGCTTCACCAAAAACGCACAACTGAACAGTATTCACTCATCTGAGTCATTTTAAGATGACTGTATCCTAAGATTCCTGTTAGATATCTGCCGACGTCAAAAACTCAAAAGCTTCACCAAAAACGCACAACTATTGATTCTGAACAGTATTCTCTCATCTGAGTCATTTTAAGCTGACTGTATCCTAAGATTCCTGTTAGATATCTGTGACGTCAAAAACTCAAAAGCTTCACCAAAAACGCACAACTGAACAGTATTCACTCATCTGAGTCATTTTAAGATGACTGTATCCTAAGATTCCTGTTAGATATCTGTGACGTCAAAAACTCAAAAGCTTCACCAAAAACGCACAACTGTTGATTCTGAACAGTATTCTCTCATCTGAGTCATTTTAAGCTGACTGTATCCTAAGATTCCTGTTAGATATCTGTGATGTCAAAAACTCAAAAGCTTCACCAAAACGCACAACTGAACAGTATTCACTCATATTCAGTCATTTTAAGCTGACTGTATCCTAAGATTACTGTTTGATATCTGCCGACGTCAAAAACTCAAAAGCTTCACCAAAAACGCACAACTGAACAGTATTCACTCACATTCCGTCATTTTAAGCTGACTGTATCCTAAGATTACTGTTTGATATCTGCCGACGTCAAAAACTCAAAAGCTTCACCAAAAACGCACAACTGTTGATCCTGAACAGTATTCTCTCATCTGAGTCATTTTAAGCTGACTGTATCCTAAGATTCCTGTTAGATACCTGCCGACGTCAAAAACTCAAAAGCTTCACCAAAAACGCACAACTGAACAGTATTCACTCACATTCAGTCATTTTAAGGTGACTGTATCCTAAGATTACTGTTTGATATCTGCCAATGTCAAAAACTCAAAAGCTTCACCAAAAACGCACAACTGAACAGTATTCACTCACATTCAGTCATTTTAAGCTGACTGTATCCTAAGATTACTGTTTGATATCTGTGACGTCAAAAACTCAAAAGCTTCACCAAAAACGCACAACTATTGATTCTGAACAGTATTCTCTCATCTGAGTCATTTTAAGCTGACTGTATCCTAAGATTACTGTTTGATATCTGCCGACGTCAAAAACTCAAAAGCTTCACCAAAAACGCACAACTGAACAGTATTCACTCATCTGAGTCATTTTAAGATGACTGTATCCTAAGATTACTGTTTGATATCTGCCGACGTCAAAAACTCAAAAGCTTCACCAAAAACGCACAACTGAACAGTATTCACTCACATTCAGTCATTTTAAGCTGACTGTATCCTAAGATTACTGTTTGATATCTGCCGACGTCAAAAACTCAAAAGCTTCACCAAAAACGCACAACTGAACAGTATTCACTCACATTCAGTCATTTTAAGCTGACTGTATCCTAAGATTACTGTTTGATATCTGCCGACATCAAAAACTCAAAAGCTTCACCAAAAACGCACAACTGTTGATTCTGAACAGTATTCTCTCATCTGAGTCATTTTAAGCTGACTGTATCCTAAGATTCCTGTTAGATATCTGTGACGTCAAAAACTCAAAAGCTTCACCAAAAACGCACAACTGTTGATTCTGAACAGTATTCTCTCATCTGAGTCATTTTAAGCTGACTGTATCCTAAGATTCCTGTTAGATATCTGTGACGTCAAAAACTCAAAAGCTTTACCAAAAACGCACAACTGAACAGTATTCACTCACATTCAGTCATTTTAAGGTGACTGTATCCTAAGATTCCTGTTAGATATCTGTGACGTCAAAAACTCAAAAGCTTCACCAAAAACGCACAACTGTTGATTCTGAACAGTATTCTCTCATCTGAGTCATTTTAAGCTGACTGTATCCTAAGATTACTGTTTGATATCTGCCGACGTCAAAAACTCAAACGCTTCACCAAAACCGCACAACTGAACAGTATTCACTCATATTCAGTCATTTTCAGCTGACTGTATCCTAAGATTACTGTTTGATATCTGCCGACGTCAAAAACTCAAAAGCTTCACCAAAAACGCACAACTGAACAGTATTCTCTCATCTGAGTCATTTTAAGCTGACTGTATCCTAAGATTACTGTTTGATATCTGTCGACGTCAAAAACTCAAAAGCTTCACCAAAAACGCACAACTGAACAGTATTCACTCACATTCAGTCATTTTAAGGTGACTGTATCCTAAGATTACTGTTTGATATCTGCCGACGTCAAAAACTCAAAAGCTTCACCAAAAACGCACAACTGAACAGTATTCACTCACATTCAGTCATTTTAAGCTGACTGTATCCTAAGATTACTGTTTGATATCTGCCGACGTCAAAAACTCAAAAGCTTCACCAAAAACGCACAACTGTTGATTCTGAACAGTATTCACTCATCTGAGTCATTTTAAGCTGACTGTATCCTAAGATTACTGTTTGATATCTGCCGATGTCAAAAACTCAAAAGCTTCTGTAGTATCTGAAGTTCTGTATGTTATGTTGTGTGAATTTATGGATTTGGTATGTTTAGCTAGTAGTCCCCTGGTCAATAAGATTTAATGGCCTTAGTCAGAAGGTACTAGGGTGAAAAGATTTAAGGACCTTAGCTAAAAGGTCTTAGGTCAAAAGGTCTAGGTGCCACTGGGAGATGGGTGACTCCCTCATTTTATGTAAGCAAGCCCTTTTTCTGTATTTACAGAAACCATATGTTTTACCTTAGGTTCACAAAAACAATCAGCCTATATAGACGGGGAGTTAGAGCAGTTGTTCAGAGGAGATTCACATTGGCTTCGACTCCTCTCTCAGGCAAACCATGGTGCTTGATTTGATGCTGGACTTCTTTGTAATAAACCTCTTTATATACAAGTAAGACGGTGTCAGCGGAGTTTTCTTCATCATCATCACATCATCGCTGCTTAAGAAACAACAAGAATTTGGCGTCACGATGTCCGGACGTGTTGTGACCTGCGGCGTCTCCAACAACTTCAGCGCACCTACTCCCGCACCAAGCCGCGGATACGGTGAGCATTTCTCACATGATTGGGCGCTGGTCTGTTCGTTGAGGCTGTTGTGTGTTTGCTGTCAGATCACACCGTAAAGAATCATGTGTGTGTGTGCCATGATGTGTTGATGTGTGGAGTGCTGCTCCGTTCTAAATTGGGTTTTATTGCGTTGTGAACAACGCAACAGGGGGGAGTATAATAGAGAAGATAGAGAATAAAAGTTTAAGAAAGGAAGAAGAATAAAAGTTGAAGTAAAGGAAGTAGAGAAAATAAGAAGTTGAAGTAAAAAGTGTAGAATAGTCTAATTAGTAACGATAAGGTGAGCTAAACAACATCGTGCAAGATTAATGAAGATTGGGCCCTCAGCTTCTTAACGGTAAGACGTGTATATCAGTCACTGCGTGAAAGTTGGCTTTGAGGAATAGTCGGATTTGGCTGAAAAAAAAAAAAGAGGAAAGTAGCAACCCTGGGCCCAGGGGAAATTGGAAACATGGAAAAAGAGACAAGATAAAAGAGAAGATAAAGGTAAAAGTAAAGAGACAATAGAGGAATAGAAAGAAATGAGAAAATAAGAGTTAAAGAAAGAAGCCGCAGATTTGGATAGAAGACCTCTGGGAGGCGGTTTTAGACGGGCCAAAAATCCTGGAACATCACTAGGTGAATTTCGGGTCAGTTCTAGGAACTGGAGGTGTAGAAAGGAAAGTTCAATTGTAAGTTCCCACTCGAACACTAGTTGACGAACAGTGTCTGAAGCAGCCTCTCATTGAATATCTACACCTCATAAGGTAGCATAAATTTAGAAGGAAAAAAAAGAGAGAAAAGAAGCGGTGAAAAGCATGCTATAGGAAAAGTATGAATGAGTTGGCTTTGAGAATTTGGGATTAAATGCTGCTTGTGTTTTTTGGGATAATGTTGAATTTGCTGTGTGCTTTTATTTTGTGAGTTTGCTCTGTGCCTTTGTTTGTTGGATGATTGGTCTCTGCCCGTGTGTCTGTGTGTGTGTGTGGAGCGCTGTCTCAGCTGTGTTCCAGCTGTGTGTGAAAGGCTGCGGAATGAGTTGGTTAATGTGGTTTATGTTAAAGTGATAGATTTCATATTGAATAGGCATATATAGGTTGTGGTTGAGAACAGGAGATTTAGTATATAAGGGAAGATATTTTGTCATTTAGTGTTAAAAATTTATGAGCCTCAAAAATAAGAGGACTTTATATGTATGTGACTAAAAACTTATGAGCCTTTGAGGGGGACTTTGATAAGATCTATGAGCCTCTTTCGAGGGGACATTTTCAATTTGTAAGAATATATGAGCCCCAAAAAGGACGTATAAGATTTTGAGGAGAACTGGAAAAATTAGTGAGGATATTTTGTGTGCATAAGCATGGGTAAAAAGACTTGATAAGTATTAGAAAGGGAAATAAAGTAAAATCTTTTGATGAAGTTTATTGATTTTGGAATGTGAGTTTTGATTAAGAATTAGCGATGAGTCCAATGTGTGGTCCTTCTCTGTCCATCTTTCTTGTTGTCTGTGAGTTTCTCAGTGAGTCTGTGTGTGTGATTGTATGTAGTGGATTTGTCTGTTTAAAGAACATACAGTCTTATTCAAAATAGGGGAGAAGATAGATTTGGCTGTTCGTGGAAGGTTCTGTATTTTTGGTGATTGACTGAGATTCTGCTCTGGTTTGTGTGTGTGTTCTTTGTTTCTGACTCTGTGCTTTGTCATGTGGAGTCTATCTGATCTTGGGGAGATATACGGAAATTGGGCTAGATGTTCACTCTCTGAGAGTTAGAATATACTGGAAGTTCTTGCTAATTTTAAGAGGTGGAGCAAGGGGGATACCCCACATAGAATGCAAATAAGATGGCTCTTTCTAATAGGAGGAGTGGTGAGGGTGCTCCCTCCCTTCTCTCCTTGTAAGGTAGTGTAATGGAGAAAGATGTTAGGTCATTATGATTTGGTAGTTTGTAAGATATTGGAATCATTGTAGAGTAAAAAGAGTACTAGGAAATACAGCTTGTGGATAATAATATACTATTGGAAGATTTAAGATGCTATTAGAGTGAAACAAACTAAAATATCTAAATTGATAATGTATTGTATGAAATGATAACTTGGTGTTCATTAATGGTTGTAGTTTAAAAGAAGGAAAACATCTGATGTAGATAAAAATGACCTAAGTGTTGGCAGAAAAGGGACACAAGGCTTCTCAGAAGAAGTTGCAGTATTGTCAGGAGAAGGTGGTTTATTTAGGTCAGACAATAACGAGGGGTGAATCCAGCTGAGAATTTGCCAACTCCAGAGGATGGTGAACCACATGATTGTGTTCAAGAAGCAGAGAAATATTCGAGGCTTAGATCAGATTTGCAAGCCCTTCCATTGCGGGAGGCGGACTTGGAGTATTGGACTGATGGGTCCTGTTATCGTGTAGGAGATAAATTGAGTGCTGGCTATGCAGTAGTAAAAGCCCAAGGAATTGAATTTGTTGTTGAGAAGGCTGAAGTAGTACCACAGCCTGCATCTGCACAGCTTGCTGAACTTGTGGGGCTAACTGAAGCGTGTTTGTTGGCGGAAGGTATGCGAGTGACAATATATACAGACTCTGCATATGCACATAATGTGTGTCACTTGTTTGGATCAGTGTGGAAAAACCGAGGGTTTAAGAAAACAGATGGTTCTCCAATACAGCATCACGTTCAGATAATGAAACTGTTGCATGCTATGATGAAGCCTAAAGAAATAGCAATAGCTAAATGTGCAGCACATAAAGTGGATGTGTCAAAGGTCACACAAGGGAATAAAGCAGCTGATGAAGCTGCAAAAGCAGTCACAGGAGCAGACAAATTGGGTAAAGTTCTTCTGGTAACTCATGAAGTGAATTTGGAAGATAAAATTACACTTAGGGATGTGATTTCAATGCAGGAAGTTGCTCCTGCAATGGATAAACAGTTGTGGCTAGACCGAGGTGCCACCCAAGATGCTATTGGTCTTTGGAGAAATCATGAGGGGCTGATAGTAGCACCTTCAGACCTGTTAGGCTTGATGATTCAGGAAGCGCATGGGTTAGCTCATGTTGCAAGGGGGGAAGTTAGGAGAAAGATTACAAAGGAGTATGGATTTTGGGCACCATATTTGCTTGAACAAATTGATTATGTCATAGGTAGATGTACTATCTGTCTGAAAAATAATGTTCGGAGGGGTGTGATGGTTCCCCCTGGTCAAGCGGAAGGATGCTCAGTCGGTTGCCAAGTTTTTGTGTAGAGAGGTCATAAGCAGGTGGGGACTTCCAGATAGGATATCCTCAGACAATGGGAAGGAGTTCGTGGATAAAACAGTGAAATTGATTTTGCAAAAACTGGGAATTAAACAGCGTCTTGGAGCAGTTTATCATCCGCAAAGTCAAGGGATTTGTGAAAAAATGAATGGTGTTTTGTAAAATCGCATTGTTAAAATTTGCCAACACACGGGCCTAAATTGGATAGCGGCACTTCCGCTGGCGCTAATGGTGTGTCGCTCAAGTGAGCTGCGTGATTTGCATATGACACCTCATGAGTTGGTCACGGGAAGACGGATGCCAACGCCTTGTTTGCGTACAAGTGGAAAGGGTCCAAGTCTGGCCCTTTTAGAAGATGAAATGCGAGCATACGTTACATATATGGCTACTCTGCATAAAAGAATATCCACATATGTTTCTGACAGGAAAAGACAAGAGTCAGGTGATCAGGTGAGTGATTTATTTAAGATGGATCAGAGGTAGTGAGGAGAATGAAGAGTGAGAGTGGAGCAGGTTCAGAGGATGAGGAGCAGGAAAGATGATGAAGGTTGTGATGAAAGATCCTCAGCAGGTGAATGTGATGCATTACAGAAGAGAGAAACTAAGTGGAAGGCATATGGATTTGATTCCTCGGTGTTACAAATTGCAGATCCATGGGCAAGTAGGAACTTATGGTTCCAACAGGTAACTCATTCCGTAAGATCGGTTAGGAAAATGAATTGTCCATGTGTGGTGAAAATCCCATCACCAGGAACATGGCCTTCAATTTTAGAGACGGTACCACAACCATTAACTGTTGTATGTCAATTTTATGCACTATCGTGGTTGTTGTATCAGCAACAATCAGCAAAGGATATGTTGATGGCTTTGTCGGTGCATCTGTTTAGACCTAGATTTAATTGTTCTTGGTTGAGGGAGTTACCATATGTGAATCTACTGGATCAGTATGAAAATATGATAACAGCGGTTCCTGATGCAATGGAGGTGAAATCTGTGAGGGCTACAGATTGTTTTTGTTCAAACGATACCCATAATGGGCCTGGGATGTTTATGGGAATATCAGACTGTAACAAGTATATGATGAATTTGGGTAAGCGTAAACATAAGGCTAGTGATGACTTGTATGAAGTGACCTTTTATGTACCACATCAAAAACAGAGTAGAACTTTGATGGTGCGGAACCAAATTTTGCCTGGAAACGTGACTATAGGGAATTTCAAGGATATTTGGTGGGTCTGTGGTGATAAAGCATACATATTTTTACCGTATGGGTGGACAGGATGCTGTTATATGGCAACGCTGAAACTCCCATATGAGGTTTTTGCTATCCAGAGAGGAAAAGTACCTGATGAGGTCCAATCTAATGCTATTTCAGGGAGTAGAAAGAAAAGGGAACTGGCACAATTTCACAATTTGGAGTCCTACCATTGGAGGATAAGTCTAGGAGAGAAGTGGGGTATAGGATTATTTCCATGGTATGGTGTGACGTTTTTGGCAGATCACATTGATAATATTACCTACACCCTACAGGGTTTTGCAAATGAGACTATAAGAGGTTTTGAATATTTGTCAAATACTCAAAGGAGTCATAGATTGACATTGCTGAAACATGACATGGCCCTTGGCTATATTTTGGCCAAACAAGGTGGTATATGTGTGGCTTTGAATTTAACTGGGGATGCTTGTTATACTTTGATTCCTGATAGTTCTGATAATATGACTAGTGTCATAGAAGCACTGAGGCGTATAAGGGATGCGTTTGGCCCATCGGAAGGAGCTGGATGGACTGCGAATGCTTGGTTGCAGGAGAAATTAGGACCAGTTGGAGCAGTGTTGGTTCAGATTTTGGTAGCAGCTCTTTTATCATTGTGTGTGATGTTTTGTTTTTGTACGTTGCTGTTGACCTTTGCGAAGGCTATGATATTGAGATGGGTTGGTATTGTGATGCCTGGAGATCAAGGTCAGATGCCATTACTACATAGGACAGACACAGACGATGATGAGGTAGAGGTCATAGAAGGCAAACTAGTAGAGCAATATCCATTTTGAATATCTCATCTTATTATAATCTCTAACATATATTTCTGTTATTGTTTTTTAGTAGTTTCTTATTATAGAGTGGTGTGATTAAAGGGGGGAAATGGAAAAGGTGATTTATAACAAGGAATAATGTGAAAGTATGATATTGTGAGTTTCACATCTACTTATAAGGTGCTAATCTGCATTCGATGTTTCAATTTGCATCTGTTGTTTCTGCAAAGATACTGTTCGGTGTTTTCTTTTTTCCTCCTAGAACGATATTGAGGGAAGACCACTGTGAGGGTGGTTGGTTGTTCAGGAATTCTGACATTCTGAAAACGTTCAGATATGGACAATAAAAAGGACTGGCCAGATTTAAAACACCATCAACACTACACTGGGAGTCGACGCTGCTGAGGAGCTGCAGTGTGATGCATTTTTCTGTTTTCTCTTACATATATTTTCATAATATTGGATTTTGTTCTGTTTATTGTAATCTGTGATAGTAATAGAAGACGTTTATATAGTAGTGATAATTTAGCCAAACTATTATGTCTTGCTTAGTTTTGAGTTTCTTTATTACATGAGCAGTATTTTTATAGTGCTTTATAAAGTTTTTGTTTTAATTGATTGAAGAATGATGTTTTCTGCTATTGAGTAAATATACTGGAATCTCAGATGTTTTCTTTTTTTTCGGGGATGCTTAGGGATATTGGTGTTAGGCAGGGAAAGGTCCATTGGAAGGTGCGATGGGTCGACCAGCCTGAATTTGGACATAGTTTTGATTTTATTTTCTGAGGTTTCCATATGTATTTACTTAAGTCATATCCCTATACTGACTTATACCCTATATTGTCAAAATTCCTCCTTTTTAATTGGTCTGGAGTACTATATGTGGTCGCCTTAGGCAGAGGGGCCGTGAGAGAATTTTCCTGTCTAGATTGTTTGATGGACATTTCAGGACAGATAGCTGCCTGACAGGTTTTTCACTCTCGCACTCCATAAAGTTGCTAAATTGCTAAGGTTATGTTGTAGGAGGAACTGTTATACTTCTTATAACTGCAAGCATGTATGTGTTATTCATTTATTTTTCGAGACTCTGCGTAGTCTCGAAGGGGGGAAATATGTAGTATCTGAAGTTCTGTATGTTATGTTGTGTGAATTTATGGATTTGGTATGTTTAGCTAGTAGTCCCCTGGTCAATAAGATTTAATGGCCTTAGTCAGAAGGTACTAGGGTGAAAAGATTTAAGGACCTTAGCTAAAAGGTCTTAGGTCAAAAGGTCTAGGTGCCACTGGGAGATGGGTGACTCCCTCATTTTATGTAAGCAAGCCCTTTTTCTGTATTTACAGAAACCATATGTTTTACCTTAGGTTCACAAAAACAATCAGCCTATATAGACGGGGAGTTAGAGCAGTTGTTCAGAGGAGATTCACATTGGCTTCGACTCCTCTCTCAGGCAAACCATGGTGCTTGATTTGATGCTGGACTTCTTTGTAATAAACCTCTTTATATACAAGTAAGACGGTGTCAGCGGAGTTTTCTTCATCATCATCACATCATCGCTGCTTAAGAAACAACAAGAATTTGGCGTCACGAACAGGATTTCGAAGAAAGAGAGACAAGACTTCACCAAAAACGCACAACTAAACAGTATTCTCTCATCTGAGTCATTTTAAGCTGACTGTATCCTAAGATTCCTGTTAGATATCTGTGACGTCAAAAACTCAAAAGCTTCACCAAAAACGCACAACTGAACAGTATTCACTCATCTGAGTCATTTTAAGATGACTGTATCCTAAGATTCCTGTTAGATATCTGTGACGTCAAAAACTCAAAAGCTTCACCAAAAACGCACAACTGTTGATTCTGAACAGTATTCTCTCATCTGAGTCATTTTAAGCTGACTGTATCCTAAGATTACTGTTAGATATCTGTGACGTCAAAAACTCAAAAGCTTCACCAAAACGCACAACTGAACAGTATTCACTCATATTCAGTCATTTTAAGCTGACTGTATCCTAAGATTACTGTTTGATATCTGCCGACGTCAAAAACTCAAAAGCTTCACCAAAAACGCACAACTGAACAGTATTCACTCACATTCCCTCATTTTAAGCTGACTGTATCCTAAGATTACTGTTTGATATCTGCCGACGTCAAAAACTCAAAAGCTTCACCAAAAACGCACAACTGTTGATCCTGAACAGTATTCTCTCATCTGAGTCATTTTAAGCTGACTGTATCCTAAGATTCCTGTTAGATATCTGCCGACGTCAAAAACTCAAAAGCTTCACCAAAAACGCACAACTGAACAGTATTCACTCACATTCAGTCATTTTAAGGTGACTGTATCCTAAGATTACTGTTTGATATCTGCCAATGTCAAAAACTCAAAAGCTTCACCAAAAACGCACAACTGAACAGTATTCACTCACATTCAGTCATTTTAAGATGACTGTATCCTAAGATTACTGTTTGATATCTGTGACGTCAAAAACTCAAAAGCTTCACCAAAAACGCACAACTGTTGATTCTGAACAGTATTCTCTCATCTGAGTCATTTTAAGCTGACTGTATCCTAAGATTACTGTTTGATATCTGCCGACGTCAAAAACTCAAAAGCTTCACCAAAAACGCACAACTGAACAGTATTCACTCATCTGAGTCATTTTAAGCTGACTGTATTCTAAGTTTATTGTTTGATATCTGCCGACGTCAAAAACTCAAAAGCTTCACCAAAAACGCACAACTGAACAGTATTCACTCACATTCAGTCATTTTAAGGTGACTGTATCCTAAGATTACTGTTTGATATCTGCCGACGTCAAAAACTCAAAAGCTTCACCAAAAACGCACAACTGTTGATTCTGAACAGTATTCTCTCATCAGTATTCTCTCATCTTTAAGCTGACTGTATCCTAAGATTACTGTTAGATATCTGTGACGTCAAAAACTCAAAAGCTTCACCAAAACGCACAACTGAACAGTATTCACTCATATTCAGTCATTTTAAGCTGACTGTATCCTAAGATTACTGTTAGATATCTGCCGACATCAAAAACTCAAAAGCTTCACCAAAAACGCACAACTGAACAGTATTCACTCACATTCAGTCATTTTAAGCTGACTGTAATCCTAAGATTCCTGTTTGATATGTGTGACGTTAAAAACTCAAAAGCTTCACCAAAAACGCACAACTGAACAGTATTCACTCACATTCAGTCATTTTAAGGTGACTGTATCCTAAGATTACTGTTTGATATCTGCCGACGTCAAAAACTCAAAAGCTTCACCAAAAACGCACAACTGTTGATTCTGAACAGTATTCTCTCATCTGAGTCATTTTAAGCTGACTGTATCCTAAGATTCCTGTTAGATGTCTGTGACGTCAAAAACTCAAAAGCTTCACCAAAAACGCACAACTGAACAGTATTCACTCACATTCAGTCATTTTAAGGTGACTGTATCCTAAGATTCCTGTTAGATATCTGTGACGTCAAAAACTCAAAAGCTTCACCAAAAACGCACAACTGTTGATTCTGAACAGTATTCTCTCATCTGAGTCATTTTAAGCTGACTGTATCCTAAGATTACTGTTTGATATCTGCCGACGTCAAAAACTCAAAAGCTTCACCAAAAACGCACAACTGAACAGTATTCACTCACATTCAGTCATTTTAAGCTGACTGTATCCTAAGATTACTGTTTGATATCTGCCGACGTCAAAAACTCAAAAGCTTCACCAAAAACGCACAACTGAACAGTATTCACTCACATTCAGTCATTTTAAGCTGACTGTATCCTAAGATTACTGTTTGATATCTGCCGACGTCAAAAACTCAAAAGCTTCACCAAAAACGCACAACTGTTGATTCTGAACAGTATTCTCTCATCTGAGTCATTTTAAGGTGACTGTATCCTAAGATTCCTGTTAGATATCTGTGACGTCAAAAACTCAAAAGCTTCACCAAAAACGCACAACTGTTGAGTCTGAACAGTATTCTCTCATCTGAGTCATTTTAAGCTGACTGTATCCTAAGATTACTGTTTGATATCTGCCGACGTCAAAAACTCAAAAGCTTCACCAAAAACGCACAACTGAACAGTATTCACACACATTCAGTCATTTTAAGCTGACTGTATCCTAAGATTACTGTTTGATATCTGCCGACGTCAAAAACTCAAAAGCTTCACCAAAAACGTACAACTGAACAGTATTCACTCACATTCAGTCATTTTAAGATGACTGTATCCTAAGATTCCTGTTAGATATCTGCCGACGTCAAAAACTCAAAAGCTTCACCAAAAACGCACAACTGAACAGTATTCACTCACATTCAGTCATTTTAAGGTGACTGTATCCTAAGATGACTGTTTGATATCTGCCAACGTCAAAAACTCAAAAGCTTCACCAAAAACGCACAACTGTTGATTCTGAACAGTATTCTCTCATCTGAGTCATTTTAAGCTTACTGTATCCTAAGATTCCTGTTAGATGTCTGTGACGTCAAAAACTCAAAAGCTTCACCAAAAACGCACAACTGAACAGTATTCACTCACATTCAGTCATTTTAAGGTGACTGTATCCTAAGATTCCTGTTAGATATCTGTGACGTCAAAAACTCAAAAGCTTCACCAAAAACGCACAACTGTTGATTCTGAACAGTATTCTCTCATCTGAGTCATTTTAAGCTGACTGTATCCTAAGATTACTGTTTGATATCTGCCGACGTCAAAAACTCAAAAGCTTCACCAAAAACGCACAACTGAACAGTATTCACTCACATTCAGTCATTTTAAGGTGACTGTATCCTAAGATTCCTGTTAGATATCTGCCGACATCAAAAACTCAAAAGCTTCACCAAAAACGCACAACTGAACAGTATTCACTCACATTCAGTCATTTTAAGCTGACTGTATCCTAAGATTCCTGTTTGATATCTGTGACGTCAAAAACTCAAAAGCTTCACCAAAACCGCACAACTGTTGATTCTGAACAGTATTCAATCATCTGAGTCATTTTAAGCTGACTGTATCCTAAGATTCCTGTTAGATATCTGTGACGTCAAAAACTCAAAAGCTTCACCAAAAACGCACAACTGAACAGTATTCACTCATATTCAGTCATTTTAAGCTGACTGTATCCTAAGATTACTGTTTGATATCTGCCGACGTCAAAAACTCAAAAGCTTCACCAAAAACGCACAACTGTTGATTCTGAACAGTATTCTCTCATCTGAGTCATTTTAAGCTGACTGTATCCTAAGATTCCTGTTAGATATCTGCCGACGTCAAAAACGCAAAAGCTTCACCAAAAACGCACAACTGAACAGTATTCACTCATATTCAGTCATTTTAAGGTGACTGTATCCTAAGATTACTGTTTGATATCTGCCGACGTCAAAAACTCAAAAGCTTCACCAAAAACGCACAACTGAACAGTATTCACTCATCTGAGTCATTTTAAGCTGACTGTATCCTAAGATTACTGTTTGATATCTGCCGACGTCAAAAACTCAAAAGCTTCACCAAAAACGCACAACTGAACAGTATTCACTCACATTCAGTCATTTTAAGCTGACTGTATCCTAAGATTACTGTTTGATATCTGCCGACGTCAAAAACTCAAAAGCTTCACCAAAAACGCACAACTGAACAGTATTCACTCATCTGAGTCATTTTAAGCTGACTGTATCCTAAGATTCCTGTTAGATATCTGTGACGTCAAAAACTCAAAAGCTTCACCAAAAACGCACAACTGAACAGTATTCACTCACATTCAGTCATTTTAAGCTGACTGTATCCTAAGATTACTGTTTGATATCTGCCGACGTCAAAAACTCAAAAGCTTCACCAAAAACGCACAACTGAACAGTATTCACTCACATTCAGTCATTTTATGGTGACTGTATCCTACGATTACTGTTTGATATCTGCCGACGTCAATAACTCAAACGCTTCACCAAAAACGCACAACTGAACAGTATTCACTCATCTGAGTCATTTTAAGCTGACTGTATCCTAAGATTACTGTTTGATATCTGCCGACGTCAAAAACTCAAAAGCTTCACCAAAAACGCACAACTGAACAGTATTCACTCACATTCAGTCATTTTAAGCTGACTGTATCCTAAGATTACTGTTTGATATCTGCCGACGTCAAAAACTCAAAAGCTTCACCAAAAACGCACAACTGTTGATTCTGAACAGTATTCTCTCATCTGAGTCATTTTAAGCTGACTGTATCCTAAGATTCCTGTTAGATATCTGTGACGTCAAAAACTCAAAAGCTTCACCAAAAACGCACAACTGAACTGTATTCACTCATCTGAGTCATTTTAAGGTGACTGTATCCTAAGATTACTGTTTGATATCTGCCGAAATCAAAAACTCAAAAGCTTCACCAAAAACGCACAACTGAACAGTATTCACTCACATTCAGTCATTTAAAGCTGTCTGTATCCTAAGATTACTGTTTGATATCTGCCGACGTCAAAAACTCAAAAGCTTCACCAAAAACGCACAACTGAACAGTATTCTCTCATCTGAGTCATTTTAAGCTGACTGTATCCTAAGATTACTGTTTGATATCTGCCGACGTCAAAAACTCAAAAGCTTCACCAAAAACGCACAACTGAACAGTATTCACTCACATTCAGTCATTTTAAGCTGACTGTATCCTAAGATTCCTGTTTGATATCTGTGACATCAAAAACTCAAAAGCTTCACCAAAAACGCACAACTGTTGATTCTGAACAGTATTCTCTCATCTGAGTCATTTTAAGCTGACTGTATCCTAAGATTCCTGTTAGATATCTGTGACGTCAAAAACTCAAAAGCTTCACCAAAAACGCACAACTGAACAGTATTCACTCATATTCAGTCATTTTAAGCTGACTGTATCCTAAGATTACTGTTTGATATCTGCCGACGTCAAAAACTAAAAAGCTTCACCAAAACCGCACAACTGAACAGTATTCACTCATCTGAGTCATTTTAAGATGACTGTATCCTAAGATTACTGTTTGATATCTGTGATGTCAAAAACTCAAAAGCTTCACCAAAAACGCACAACTGTTGATTCTGAACAGTATTCTCTCATCTGAGTCATTTTAAACTGACTGTATCCTAAGATTCCTGTTAGACATCTGTGACGTCAAAAACTCAAAAGCTTCACCAAAAACGCACAACTGAACGGTATTCACTCACATTCAGTCATTTTAAGGTGACTGTATCCTAAGATTACTGTTTGATATCTGCCGACGTCAAAAACTCAAAAGCTTCACCAAAAACGCACAACTGAACAGTATTCACTCACATTCAGTCATTTTAAGGTGACTGTATCCTAAGATTACTGTTTGATATCTGCCAACGTCAAAAACTCAAAAGCTTCACCAAAAACGCACAACTGAACAGTATTCACTCATCTGAGTCATTTTAAGCTGACTGTATCCTAAGATTACTGTTTGATATCTGCCGACGTCAAAAACTCAAAAGCTTCACCAAAAACGCACAACTGTTGATTCTGAACAGTATTCTCTCATCTGAGTCATTTTAAGCTGACTGTATCCTAAGATTCCTGTTAGATACCTGCCGACGTCAAAAACTCAAAAGCTTCACCAAAAACGCACAACTGTTGAGTCTGAACAGTATTCTCTCATCTGAGTCATTTTAAGCTGACTGTATCCTAAGATTCCTGTTAGATATCTGTGACGTCAAAAACTCAAAAGCTTTACCAAAAACGCACAACTGAACAGTATTCACTCACATTCAGTCATTTTAAGGTGACTGTATCCTGAGATTCCTGTTAGATATCTGTGACGTCAAAAACTCAAAAGCTTCACCAAAAACGCACAACTGAACAGTATTCACTCACATTCAGTCATTTTAAGCTGACTGTATTCTAAGATTCCTGTTTGATATCTGTGACGTCAAAAACTCAAAAGCTTCACAAAAAACCGCACAACTGTTGATTCTGAACAGTATTCTCTCATCTGAGTCATTTTAAGCTGACTGTATCCTAAGATTCCTGTTAGATATCTGTGACGTCAAAAACTCAAAAGCTTCACCAAAAACGCACAACTGAACAGTATTCACTCATATTCAGTCATTTTAAGCTGACTGTATCCTAAGATTACTGTTTGATATCTGCCGACGTCAAAAACTCAAAAGCTTCACCAAAAACGCACAACTGAACAGTATTCACTCACATTCAGTCATTTTAAGCTGACTGTATCCTAAGATTACTGTTTGATATCTGCCGACGTCAAAAACTCAAAAGCTTCACCAAAAACGCACAACTGAACAGTATTCACTCACATTCAGTCATTTTAAGGTGACTGTATCCTACGATTACTGTTTGATATCTGCCAACGTCAATAACTCAAAAGCTTCACCAAAAACGCACAACTGAACAGTATTCACTCATCTGAGTCATTTTAAGCTGACTGTATCCTAAGATTCCTGTTAGATATCTGTGACGTCAAAAACTCAAAAGCTTCACCAAAAACGCACAACTGAACAGTATTCACTCACATTCAGTCATTTTAAGCTGACTGTATCCTAAGATTACTGTTTGATATCTGCCGACGTCAAAAACTCAAAAGCTTCACCAAAAACGCACAACTGAACAGTATTCACTCACATTCAGTCATTTTATGGTGACTGTATCCTACGATTACTGTTTGATATCTGCCGACGTCAATAACTCAAACGCTTCACCAAAAACGCACAACTGAACAGTATTCACTCATCTGAGTCATTTTAAGCTGACTGTATCCTAAGATTACTGTTTGATATCTGCCGACGTCAAAAACTCAAAAGCTTCACCAAAAACGCACAACTGAACAGTATTCACTCACATTCAGTCATTTTAAGCTGACTGTATCCTAAGATTACTGTTTGATATCTGCCGACGTCAAAAACTCAAAAGCTTCACCAAAAACGCACAACTGTTGATTCTGAACAGTATTCTCTCATCTGAGTCATTTTAAGCTGACTGTATCCTAAGATTCCTGTTAGATATCTGTGACGTCAAAAACTCAAAAGCTTCACCAAAAACGCACAACTGAACTGTATTCACTCATCTGAGTCATTTTAAGGTGACTGTATCCTAAGATTACTGTTTGATATCTGCCGAAATCAAAAACTCAAAAGCTTCACCAAAAACGCACAACTGAACAGTATTCACTCACATTCAGTCATTTAAAGCTGTCTGTATCCTAAGATTACTGTTTGATATCTGCCGACGTCAAAAACTCAAAAGCTTCACCAAAAACGCACAACTGAACAGTATTCTCTCATCTGAGTCATTTTAAGCTGACTGTATCCTAAGATTACTGTTTGATATCTGCCGACGTCAAAAACTCAAAAGCTTCACCAAAAACGCACAACTGAACAGTATTCACTCACATTCAGTCATTTTAAGCTGACTGTATCCTAAGATTCCTGTTTGATATCTGTGACATCAAAAACTCAAAAGCTTCACCAAAAACGCACAACTGTTGATTCTGAACAGTATTCTCTCATCTGAGTCATTTTAAGCTGACTGTATCCTAAGATTCCTGTTAGATATCTGTGACGTCAAAAACTCAAAAGCTTCACCAAAAACGCACA
This sequence comes from Trachinotus anak, assembly GCF_046630095.1. Classification (NCBI taxonomy): domain Eukaryota; kingdom Metazoa; phylum Chordata; class Actinopteri; order Carangiformes; family Carangidae; genus Trachinotus; species Trachinotus anak. The sequence goes on from NW_027273872.1 coordinate 29,291,093, forward strand.
ACTGAACAGTATTCACTCATATTCAGTCATTTTAAGCTGACTGTATCCTAAGATTACTGTTTGATATCTGCCGACGTCAAAAACTAAAAAGCTTCACCAAAACCGCACAACTGAACAGTATTCACTCATCTGAGTCATTTTAAGATGACTGTATCCTAAGATTACTGTTTGATATCTGTGATGTCAAAAACTCAAAAGCTTCACCAAAAACGCACAACTGTTGATTCTGAACAGTATTCTCTCATCTGAGTCATTTTAAACTGACTGTATCCTAAGATTCCTGTTAGACATCTGTGACGTCAAAAACTCAAAAGCTTCACCAAAAACGCACAACTGAACGGTATTCACTCACATTCAGTCATTTTAAGGTGACTGTATCCTAAGATTACTGTTTGATATCTGCCGACGTCAAAAACTCAAAAGCTTCACCAAAAACGCACAACTGAACAGTATTCACTCACATTCAGTCATTTTAAGGTGACTGTATCCTAAGATTACTGTTTGATATCTGCCAACGTCAAAAACTCAAAAGCTTCACCAAAAACGCACAACTGAACAGTATTCACTCATCTGAGTCATTTTAAGCTGACTGTATCCTAAGATTACTGTTTGATATCTGCCGACGTCAAAAACTCAAAAGCTTCACCAAAAACGCACAACTGAACAGTATTCACTCACATTCAGTCATTTTAAGCTGACTGTATCCTAAGATTACTGTTTGATATCTGCCGACGTCAAAAACTCAAAAGCTTCACCAAAAACGCACAACTGAACAGTATTCACTCACATTCAGTCATTTTAAGCTGACTGTATCCTAAGATTACTGTTTCATATCTGCCGACGTCAAAAACTCAAAAGCTTCACCAAAAACGCACAACTGAACAGTATTCACTCACATTCAGTCATTTTAAGATGACTGTATCCTAAGATTCCTGTTTGATATCTGTGATGTCAAAAACTCAAAAGCTTCACCAAAAACGCACAATTGAACAGTATTCACTCATCTGAGTCATTTTAAGCTGACTGTATCCTAAGATTACTGTTTGATATCTGTGACGTCAAAAACTCAAAAGCTTCACCAAAAACGCACAACTATTGATTCTGAACAGTATTCTCTCATCTGAGTCATTTTAAGCTGACTGTATCCTAAGATTACTGTTTGATATCTGCCGACGTCAAAAACTCAAAAGCTTCACCAAAAACGCACAACTGAACAGTATTCACTCACATTCAGTCATTTTAAAGTGACTGTATCCTAAGATTCCTGTTAGATATCTGTGGCGTCAAAAACTCAAAAGCTTCACCAAAAACGCACAACTGTTGATTCTGAACAGTATTCTCTCATCTGAGTCATTTTAAGGTGACTGTATCCTAAGATTACTGTTTGATATCTGCCGAAATCAAAAACTCAAAAGCTTCACCAAAAACGCACAACTGAACAGTATTCACTCACATTCCGTCATTTTAAGCTGACTGTATCCTAAGATTACTGTTTGATATCTGCCGACGTCAAAAACTCAAAAGCTTCACCAAAAACGCACAACTGAACAGTATTTTCTCATCTGAGTCATTTTAAGCTGACTGTATCCTAAGATTACTGTTTGATATCTGCCGACGTCAAAAACTCAAAAGCTTCACCAAAAAGGCACAACTGAACAGTATTCACTCACATTCAGTCATTTTAAGCTGACTGTATCCTAAGATTACTGTTTGATATCTGCCGACATCAAAAACTCAAAAGCTTCACCAAAAACGCACAACTGTTGATTCTGAACAGTATTCTCTCATCTGAGTCATTTTAAGCTGACTGTATCCTAAGATTACTGTTAGATATCAGTGACGTCAAAAACTCAAAAGCTTCACCAAAAACGCACAACTGAACTGTATTCACTCATCTGAGTCATTTTAAGGTGACTGTATCCTAAGATTACTGTTTGATATCTGCCGAAATCAAAAACTCAAAAGCTTCACCAAAAACGCACAACTGAACAGTATTCACTCACATTCAGTCATTTTAAGGTGACTGTATCCTAAGATTCCTGTTAGATATCTGTGACGTCAAAAACTCAAAAGCTTCACCAAAAACGCACAACTGTTGATTGTGAACAGTATTCTCTCATCTGAGTCATTTTAAGCTGACTGTATCCTAAAATTCCTGTTAGATATCTGTGACGTCAAAAACTCAAAAGCTTCACCAAAAACGCACAACTGAACAGTATTCACTCATCTGAGTCATTTTAAGCTGACTGTATCCTAAGATTACTGTTTGATATCTGCCGACATCAAAAACTCAAAAGCTTCACCAAAAACGCACAACTGAACAGTATTCACTCACATTCAGTCATTTTAAGCTGACTGTATCCTAAGATTACTGTTTGATATCAGCCGACGTCAAAAACTCAAAAGCTTCACCAAAAACGCACAACTGAACAGTATTCACTCACATTCAGTCATTTTAAGCTGACTGTATCCTAAGATTACTGTTTGATATCTGCCGACGTCAAAAACTCAAAAGCTTCACCAAAAACGCACAACTGAACAGTATTCACTCACATTCAGTCATTTTAAGCTGACTGTATCCTAAGATTACTGTTTGATATCTGCCGACGTCAAAAACTCAAAAGCTTCACCAAAAACGCACAACTGTTGATTCTGAACAGTATTCACTCATCTGAGTCATTTTAAGCTGACTGTATCCTAAGATTACTGTTTGATATCTGCCGATGTCAAAAACTCAAAAGCTTCACCAAAAACGCACAACTGAACAGTATTCACTCATCTGAGTCATTTTAAGATGACTGTATCCTAAGATTCCTGTTAGATATCTGCCGACGTCAAAAACTCAAAAGCTTCACCAAAAACGCACAACTATTGATTCTGAACAGTATTCTCTCATCTGAGTCATTTTAAGCTGACTGTATCCTAAGATTCCTGTTAGATATCTGTGACGTCAAAAACTCAAAAGCTTCACCAAAAACGCACAACTGAACAGTATTCACTCATCTGAGTCATTTTAAGATGACTGTATCCTAAGATTCCTGTTAGATATCTGTGACGTCAAAAACTCAAAAGCTTCACCAAAAACGCACAACTGTTGATTCTGAACAGTATTCTCTCATCTGAGTCATTTTAAGCTGACTGTATCCTAAGATTCCTGTTAGATATCTGTGATGTCAAAAACTCAAAAGCTTCACCAAAACGCACAACTGAACAGTATTCACTCATATTCAGTCATTTTAAGCTGACTGTATCCTAAGATTACTGTTTGATATCTGCCGACGTCAAAAACTCAAAAGCTTCACCAAAAACGCACAACTGTTGATCCTGAACAGTATTCTCTCATCTGAGTCATTTTAAGCTGACTGTATCCTAAGATTCCTGTTAGATACCTGCCGACGTCAAAAACTCAAAAGCTTCACCAAAAACGCACAACTGAACAGTATTCACTCACATTCAGTCATTTTAAGGTGACTGTATCCTAAGATTACTGTTTGATATCTGCCAATGTCAAAAACTCAAAAGCTTCACCAAAAACGCACAACTGAACAGTATTCACTCACATTCAGTCATTTTAAGCTGACTGTATCCTAAGATTACTGTTTGATATCTGTGACGTCAAAAACTCAAAAGCTTCACCAAAAACGCACAACTATTGATTCTGAACAGTATTCTCTCATCTGAGTCATTTTAAGCTGACTGTATCCTAAGATTACTGTTTGATATCTGCCGACGTCAAAAACTCAAAAGCTTCACCAAAAACGCACAACTGAACAGTATTCACTCATCTGAGTCATTTTAAGATGACTGTATCCTAAGATTACTGTTTGATATCTGCCGACGTCAAAAACTCAAAAGCTTCACCAAAAACGCACAACTGAACAGTATTCACTCACATTCAGTCATTTTAAGCTGACTGTATCCTAAGATTACTGTTTGATATCTGCCGACGTCAAAAACTCAAAAGCTTCACCAAAAACGCACAACTGAACAGTATTCACTCACATTCAGTCATTTTAAGCTGACTGTATCCTAAGATTACTGTTTGATATCTGCCGACATCAAAAACTCAAAAGCTTCACCAAAAACGCACAACTGTTGATTCTGAACAGTATTCTCTCATCTGAGTCATTTTAAGCTGACTGTATCCTAAGATTCCTGTTAGATATCTGTGACGTCAAAAACTCAAAAGCTTCACCAAAAACGCACAACTGTTGATTCTGAACAGTATTCTCTCATCTGAGTCATTTTAAGCTGACTGTATCCTAAGATTCCTGTTAGATATCTGTGACGTCAAAAACTCAAAAGCTTTACCAAAAACGCACAACTGAACAGTATTCACTCACATTCAGTCATTTTAAGGTGACTGTATCCTAAGATTCCTGTTAGATATCTGTGACGTCAAAAACTCAAAAGCTTCACCAAAAACGCACAACTGTTGATTCTGAACAGTATTCTCTCATCTGAGTCATTTTAAGCTGACTGTATCCTAAGATTACTGTTTGATATCTGCCGACGTCAAAAACTCAAACGCTTCACCAAAACCGCACAACTGAACAGTATTCACTCATATTCAGTCATTTTCAGCTGACTGTATCCTAAGATTACTGTTTGATATCTGCCGACGTCAAAAACTCAAAAGCTTCACCAAAAACGCACAACTGAACAGTATTCTCTCATCTGAGTCATTTTAAGCTGACTGTATCCTAAGATTACTGTTTGATATCTGTCGACGTCAAAAACTCAAAAGCTTCACCAAAAACGCACAACTGAACAGTATTCACTCACATTCAGTCATTTTAAGGTGACTGTATCCTAAGATTACTGTTTGATATCTGCCGACGTCAAAAACTCAAAAGCTTCACCAAAAACTTCACCAAAAACGCACAACTGAACAGTATTCACTCACATTCAGTCATTTTAAGCTGACTGTATCCTAAGATTACTGTTTGATATCTGTGACGTCAAAAACTCAAAAGCTTCACCAAAAACGCACAACTATTGATTCTGAACAGTATTCTCTCATCTGAGTCATTTTAAGCTGACTGTATCCTAAGATTACTGTTTGATATCTGCCGACGTCAAAAACTCAAAAGCTTCACCAAAAACGCACAACTGAACAGTATTCACTCATCTGAGTCATTTTAAGATGACTGTATCCTAAGATTACTGTTTGATATCTGCCGACGTCAAAAACTCAAAAGCTTCACCAAAAACGCACAACTGAACAGTATTCACTCACATTCAGTCATTTTAAGCTGACTGTATCCTAAGATTACTGTTTGATATCTGCCGACGTCAAAAACTCAAAAGCTTCACCAAAAACGCACAACTGAACAGTATTCACTCACATTCAGTCATTTTAAGCTGACTGTATCCTAAGATTACTGTTTGATATCTGCCGACATCAAAAACTCAAAAGCTTCACCAAAAACGCACAACTGTTGATTCTGAACAGTATTCTCTCATCTGAGTCATTTTAAGCTGACTGTATCCTAAGATTCCTGTTAGATATCTGTGACGTCAAAAACTCAAAAGCTTCACCAAAAACGCACAACTGTTGATTCTGAACAGTATTCTCTCATCTGAGTCATTTTAAGCTGACTGTATCCTAAGATTCCTGTTAGATATCTGTGACGTCAAAAACTCAAAAGCTTTACCAAAAACGCACAACTGAACAGTATTCACTCACATTCAGTCATTTTAAGGTGACTGTATCCTAAGATTCCTGTTAGATATCTGTGACGTCAAAAACTCAAAAGCTTCACCAAAAACGCACAACTGTTGATTCTGAACAGTATTCTCTCATCTGAGTCATTTTAAGCTGACTGTATCCTAAGATTACTGTTTGATATCTGCCGACGTCAAAAACTCAAACGCTTCACCAAAACCGCACAACTGAACAGTATTCACTCATATTCAGTCATTTTCAGCTGACTGTATCCTAAGATTACTGTTTGATATCTGCCGACGTCAAAAACTCAAAAGCTTCACCAAAAACGCACAACTGAACAGTATTCTCTCATCTGAGTCATTTTAAGCTGACTGTATCCTAAGATTACTGTTTGATATCTGTCGACGTCAAAAACTCAAAAGCTTCACCAAAAACGCACAACTGAACAGTATTCACTCACATTCAGTCATTTTAAGGTGACTGTATCCTAAGATTACTGTTTGATATCTGCCGACGTCAAAAACTCAAAAGCTTCACCAAAAACTTCACCAAAAACGCACAACTGAACAGTATTCTCTCATCTGAGTCATTTTAAGCTGACTGTATCCTAAGATTCCTGTTAGATATCTGTGACGTCAAAAACTCAAAAGCTTCACCAAAACCGCACAACTGTTGATTCTGAACAGTATTCTCTCATCTGAGTCATTTTAAACTGACTGTATCCTAAGATTCCTTTTAGACATCTGTGACGTCAAAAACTCAAAAGCTTCACCAAAAACGCACAACTGTTGATTCTGAACAGTATTCTCTCATCTGAGTCATTTTAAGCTGACTGTATCCTAAGATTACTGTTTGATATCTGCCGACGTCAAAAACTCAAAAGCTTCACCAAAAACTTCACCAAAAACGCACAACTGAACAGTATTCTCTCATCTGAGTCATTTTAAGCTGACTGTATCCTAAGATTACTGTTTGATATCTGTCGACGTCAAAAACTCAAAAGCTTCACCAAAAACGCACAACTGAACAGTATTCACTCACATTCAGTCATTTTAAGGTGACTGTATCCTAAGATTACTGTTTGATATCTGCCGACGTCAAAAACTCAAAAGCTTCACCAAAAACGCACAACTGAACAGTATTCACTCACATTCAGTCATTTTAAGCTGACTGTATCCTAAGATTACTGTTTGATATCTGCCGACGTCAAAAACTCAAAAGCTTCACCAAAAACGCACAACTGTTGATTCTGAACAGTATTCACTCATCTGAGTCATTTTAAGCTGACTGTATCCTAAGATTACTGTTTGATATCTGCCGATGTCAAAAACTCAAAAGCTTCTGTAGTATCTGAAGTTCTGTATGTTATGTTGTGTGAATTTATGGATTTGGTATGTTTAGCTAGTAGTCCCCTGGTCAATAAGATTTAATGGCCTTAGTCAGAAGGTACTAGGGTGAAAAGATTTAAGGACCTTAGCTAAAAGGTCTTAGGTCAAAAGGTCTAGGTGCCACTGGGAGATGGGTGACTCCCTCATTTTATGTAAGCAAGCCCTTTTTCTGTATTTACAGAAACCATATGTTTTACCTTAGGTTCACAAAAACAATCAGCCTATATAGACGGGGAGTTAGAGCAGTTGTTCAGAGGAGATTCACATTGGCTTCGACTCCTCTCTCAGGCAAACCATGGTGCTTGATTTGATGCTGGACTTCTTTGTAATAAACCTCTTTATATACAAGTAAGACGGTGTCAGCGGAGTTTTCTTCATCATCATCACATCATCGCTGCTTAAGAAACAACAAGAATTTGGCGTCACGATGTCCGGACGTGTTGTGACCTGCGGCGTCTCCAACAACTTCAGCGCACCTACTCCCGCACCAAGCCGCGGATACGGTGAGCATTTCTCACATGATTGGGCGCTGGTCTGTTCGTTGAGGCTGTTGTGTGTTTGCTGTCAGATCACACCGTAAAGAATCATGTGTGTGTGTGCCATGATGTGTTGATGTGTGGAGTGCTGCTCCGTTCTAAATTGGGTTTTATTGCGTTGTGAACAACGCAACAGGGGGGAGTATAATAGAGAAGATAGAGAATAAAAGTTTAAGAAAGGAAGAAGAATAAAAGTTGAAGTAAAGGAAGTAGAGAAAATAAGAAGTTGAAGTAAAAAGTGTAGAATAGTCTAATTAGTAACGATAAGGTGAGCTAAACAACATCGTGCAAGATTAATGAAGATTGGGCCCTCAGCTTCTTAACGGTAAGACGTGTATATCAGTCACTGCGTGAAAGTTGGCTTTGAGGAATAGTCGGATTTGGCTGAAAAAAAAAAAAGAGGAAAGTAGCAACCCTGGGCCCAGGGGAAATTGGAAACATGGAAAAAGAGACAAGATAAAAGAGAAGATAAAGGTAAAAGTAAAGAGACAATAGAGGAATAGAAAGAAATGAGAAAATAAGAGTTAAAGAAAGAAGCCGCAGATTTGGATAGAAGACCTCTGGGAGGCGGTTTTAGACGGGCCAAAAATCCTGGAACATCACTAGGTGAATTTCGGGTCAGTTCTAGGAACTGGAGGTGTAGAAAGGAAAGTTCAATTGTAAGTTCCCACTCGAACACTAGTTGACGAACAGTGTCTGAAGCAGCCTCTCATTGAATATCTACAATTCATAAGGTAGCATAAATTTAGAAGGAAAAAAAAGAGAGAAAAGAAGCGGTGAAAAGCATGCTATAGGAAAAGTATGAATGAGTTGGCTTTGAGAATTTGGGATTAAATGCTGCTTGTGTTTTTTGGGATAATGTTGAATTTGCTGTGTGCTTTTATTTTGTGAGTTTGCTCTGTGCCTTTGTTTGTTGGATGATTGGTCTCTGCCCGTGTGTCTGTGTGTGTGTGTGGAGCGCTGTCTCAGCTGTGTTCCAGCTGTGTGTGAAAGGCTGCGGAATGAGTTGGTTAATGTGGTTTATGTTAAAGTGATAGATTTCATATTGAATAGGCATATATAGGTTGTGGTTGAGAACAGGAGATTTAGTATATAAGGGAAGATATTTTGTCATTTAGTGTTAAAAATTTATGAGCCTCAAAAATAAGAGGACTTTATATGTATGTGACTAAAAACTTATGAGCCTTTGAGGGGGACTTTGATAAGATCTATGAGCCTCTTTCGAGGGGACATTTTCAATTTGTAAGAATATATGAGCCCCAAAAAGGACGTATAAGATTTTGAGGAGAACTGGAAAAATTAGTGAGGATATTTTGTGTGCATAAGCATGGGTAAAAAGACTTGATAAGTATTAGAAAGGGAAATAAAGTAAAATCTTTTGATGAAGTTTATTGATTTTGGAATGTGAGTTTTGATTAAGAATTAGCGATGAGTCCAATGTGTGGTCCTTCTCTGTCCATCTTTCTTGTTGTCTGTGAGTTTCTCAGTGAGTCTGTGTGTGTGATTGTATGTAGTGGATTTGTCTGTTTAAAGAACATACAGTCTTATTCAAAATAGGGGAGAAGATAGATTTGGCTGTTCGTGGAAGGTTCTGTATTTTTGGTGATTGACTGAGATTCTGCTCTGGTTTGTGTGTGTGTTCTTTGTTTCTGACTCTGTGCTTTGTCATGTGGAGTCTATCTGATCTTGGGGAGATATACGGAAATTGGGCTAGATGTTCACTCTCTGAGAGTTAGAATATACTGGAAGTTCTTGCTAATTTTAAGAGGTGGAGCAAGGGGGATACCCCACATAGAATGCAAATAAGATGGCTCTTTCTAATAGGAGGAGTGGTGAGGGTGCTCCCTCCCTTCTCTCCTTGTAAGGTAGTGTAATGGAGAAAGATGTTAGGTCATTATGATTTGGTAGTTTGTAAGATATTGGAATCATTGTAGAGTAAAAAGAGTACTAGGAAATACAGCTTGTGGATAATAATATACTATTGGAAGATTTAAGATGCTATTAGAGTGAAACAAACTAAAATATCTAAATTGATAATGTATTGTATGAAATGATAACTTGGTGTTCATTAATGGTTGTAGTTTAAAAGAAGGAAAACATCTGATGTAGATAAAAATGACCTAAGTGTTGGCAGAAAAGGGACACAAGGCTTCTCAGAAGAAGTTGCAGTATTGTCAGGAGAAGGTGGTTTATTTAGGTCAGACAATAACGAGGGGTGAATCCAGCTGAGAATTTGCCAACTCCAGAGGATGGTGAACCACATGATTGTGTTCAAGAAGCAGAGAAATATTCGAGGCTTAGATCAGATTTGCAAGCCCTTCCATTGCGGGAGGCGGACTTGGAGTATTGGACTGATGGGTCCTGTTATCGTGTAGGAGATAAATTGAGTGCTGGCTATGCAGTAGTAAAAGCCCAAGGAATTGAATTTGTTGTTGAGAAGGCTGAAGTAGTACCACAGCCTGCATCTGCACAGCTTGCTGAACTTGTGGGGCTAACTGAAGCGTGTTTGTTGGCGGAAGGTATGCGAGTGACAATATATACAGACTCTGCATATGCACATAATGTGTGTCACTTGTTTGGATCAGTGTGGAAAAACCGAGGGTTTAAGAAAACAGATGGTTCTCCAATACAGCATCACGTTCAGATAATGAAACTGTTGCATGCTATGATGAAGCCTAAAGAAATAGCAATAGCTAAATGTGCAGCACATAAAGTGGATGTGTCAAAGGTCACACAAGGGAATAAAGCAGCTGATGAAGCTGCAAAAGCAGTCACAGGAGCAGACAAATTGGGTAAAGTTCTTCTGGTAACTCATGAAGTGAATTTGGAAGATAAAATTACACTTAGGGATGTGATTTCAATGCAGGAAGTTGCTCCTGCAATGGATAAACAGTTGTGGCTAGACCGAGGTGCCACCCAAGATGCTATTGGTCTTTGGAGAAATCATGAGGGGCTGATAGTAGCACCTTCAGACCTGTTAGGCTTGATGATTCAGGAAGCGCATGGGTTAGCTCATGTTGCAAGGGGGGAAGTTAGGAGAAAGATTACAAAGGAGTATGGATTTTGGGCACCATATTTGCTTGAACAAATTGATTATGTCATAGGTAGATGTACTATCTGTCTGAAAAATAATGTTCGGAGGGGTGTGATGGTTCCCCCTGGTCAAGCGGAAGGATGCTCAGTCGGTTGCCAAGTTTTTGTGTAGAGAGGTCATAAGCAGGTGGGGACTTCCAGATAGGATATCCTCAGACAATGGGAAGGAGTTCGTGGATAAAACAGTGAAATTGATTTTGCAAAAACTGGGAATTAAACAGCGTCTTGGAGCAGTTTATCATCCGCAAAGTCAAGGGATTTGTGAAAAAATGAATGGTGTTTTGTAAAATCGCATTGTTAAAATTTGCCAACACACGGGCCTAAATTGGATAGCGGCACTTCCGCTGGCGCTAATGGTGTGTCGCTCAAGTGAGCTGCGTGATTTGCATATGACACCTCATGAGTTGGTCACGGGAAGACGGATGCCAACGCCTTGTTTGCGTACAAGTGGAAAGGGTCCAAGTCTGGCCCTTTTAGAAGATGAAATGCGAGCATACGTTACATATATGGCTACTCTGCATAAAAGAATATCCACATATGTTTCTGACAGGAAAAGACAAGAGTCAGGTGATCAGGTGAGTGATTTATTTAAGATGGATCAGAGGTAGTGAGGAGAATGAAGAGTGAGAGTGGAGCAGGTTCAGAGGATGAGGAGCAGGAAAGATGATGAAGGTTGTGATGAAAGATCCTCAGCAGGTGAATGTGATGCATTACAGAAGAGAGAAACTAAGTGGAAGGCATATGGATTTGATTCCTCGGTGTTACAAATTGCAGATCCATGGGCAAGTAGGAACTTATGGTTCCAACAGGTAACTCATTCCGTAAGATCGGTTAGGAAAATGAATTGTCCATGTGTGGTGAAAATCCCATCACCAGGAACATGGCCTTCAATTTTAGAGACGGTACCACAACCATTAACTGTTGTATGTCAATTTTATGCACTATCGTGGTTGTTGTATCAGCAACAATCAGCAAAGGATATGTTGATGGCTTTGTCGGTGCATCTGTTTAGACCTAGATTTAATTGTTCTTGGTTGAGGGAGTTACCATATGTGAATCTACTGAATCAGTATGAAAATATGATAACAGCGGTTCCTGATGCAATGGAGGTGAAATCTGTGAGGGCTACAGATTGTTTTTGTTCAAACGATACCCATAATGGGCCTGGGATGTTTATGGGAATATCAGACTGTAACAAGTATATGATGAATTTGGGTAAGCGTAAACATAAGGCTAGTGATGACTTGTATGAAGTGACCTTTTATGTACCACATCAAAAACAGAGTAGAACTTTGATGGTGCGGAACCAAATTTTGCCTGGAAACGTGACTATAGGGAATTTCAAGGATATTTGGTGGGTCTGTGGTGATAAAGCATACATATTTTTACCGTATGGGTGGACAGGATGCTGTTATATGGCAACGCTGAAACTCCCATATGAGGTTTTTGCTATCCAGAGAGGAAAAGTACCTGATGAGGTCCAATCTAATGCTATTTCAGGGAGTAGAAAGAAAAGGGAACTGGCACAATTTCACAATTTGGAGTCCTACCATTGGAGGATAAGTCTAGGAGAGAAGTGGGGTATAGGATTATTTCCATGGTATGGTGTGACGTTTTTGGCAGATCACATTGATAATATTACCTACACCCTACAGGGTTTTGCAAATGAGACTATAAGAGGTTTTGAATATTTGTCAAATACTCAAAGGAGTCATAGATTGACATTGCTGAAACATGACATGGCCCTTGGCTATATTTTGGCCAAACAAGGTGGTATATGTGTGGCTTTGAATTTAACTGGGGATGCTTGTTATACTTTGATTCCTGATAGTTCTGATAATATGACTAGTGTCATAGAAGCACTGAGGCGTATAAGGGATGCGTTTGGCCCATCGGAAGGAGCTGGATGGACTGCGAATGCTTGGTTGCAGGAGAAATTAGGACCAGTTGGAGCAGTGTTGGTTCAGATTTTGGTAGCAGCTCTTTTATCATTGTGTGTGATGTTTTGTTTTTGTACGTTGCTGTTGACCTTTGCGAAGGCTATGATATTGAGATGGGTTGGTATTGTGATGCCTGGAGATCAAGGTCAGATGCCATTACTACATAGGACAGACACAGACGATGATGAGGTAGAGGTCATAGAAGGCAAACTAGTAGAGCAATATCCATTTTGAATATCTCATCTTATTATAATCTCTAACATATATTTCTGTTATTGTTTTTTAGTAGTTTCTTATTATAGAGTGGTGTGATTAAAGGGGGGAAATGGAAAAGGTGATTTATAACAAGGAATAATGTGAAAGTATGATATTGTGAGTTTCACATCTACTTATAAGGTGCTAATCTGCATTCGATGTTTCAATTTGCATCTGTTGTTTCTGCAAAGATACTGTTCGGTGTTTTCTTTTTTCCTCCTAGAACGATATTGAGGGAAGACCACTGTGAGGGTGGTTGGTTGTTCAGGAATTCTGACATTCTGAAAACGTTCAGATATGGACAATAAAAAGGACTGGCCAGATTTAAAACACCATCAACACTACACTGGGAGTCGACGCTGCTGAGGAGCTGCAGTGTGATGCATTTTTCTGTTTTCTCTTACATATATTTTCATAATATTGGATTTTGTTCTGTTTATTGTAATCTGTGATAGTAATAGAAGACGTTTATATAGTAGTGATAATTTAGCCAAACTATTATGTCTTGCTTAGTTTTGAGTTTCTTTATTACATGAGCAGTATTTTTATAGTGCTTTATAAAGTTTTTGTTTTAATTGATTGAAGAATGATGTTTTCTGCTATTGAGTAAATATACTGGAATCTCAGATGTTTTCTTTTTTTTCGGGGATGCTTAGGGATATTGGTGTTAGGCAGGGAAAGGTCCATTGGAAGGTGCGATGGGTCGACCAGCCTGAATTTGGACATAGTTTTGATTTTATTTTCTGAGGTTTCCATATGTATTTACTTAAGTCATATCCCTATACTGACTTATACCCTATATTGTCAAAATTCCTCCTTTTTAATTGGTCTGGAGTACTATATGTGGTCGCCTTAGGCAGAGGGGCCGTGAGAGAATTTTCCTGTCTAGATTGTTTGATGGACATTTCAGGACAGATAGCTGCCTGACAGGTTTTTCACTCTCGCACTCCATAAAGTTGCTAAATTGCTAAGGTTATGTTGTAGGAGGAACTGTTATACTTCTTATAACTGCAAGCATGTATGTGTTATTCATTTATTTTTCGAGACTCTGCGTAGTCTCGAAGGGGGGAAATATGTAGTATCTGAAGTTCTGTATGTTATGTTGTGTGAATTTATGGATTTGGTATGTTTAGCTAGTAGTCCCCTGGTCAATAAGATTTAATGGCCTTAGTCAGAAGGTACTAGGGTGAAAAGATTTAAGGACCTTAGCTAAAAGGTCTTAGGTCAAAAGGTCTAGGTGCCACTGGGAGATGGGTGACTCCCTCATTTTATGTAAGCAAGCCCTTTTTCTGTATTTACAGAAACCATATGTTTTACCTTAGGTTCACAAAAACAATCAGCCTATATAGACGGGGAGTTAGAGCAGTTGTTCAGAGGAGATTCACATTGGCTTCGACTCCTCTCTCAGGCAAACCATGGTGCTTGATTTGATGCTGGACTTCTTTGTAATAAACCTCTTTATATACAAGTAAGACGGTGTCAGCGGAGTTTTCTTCATCATCATCACATCATCGCTGCTTAAGAAACAACAAGAATTTGGCGTCACGAACAGGATTTCGAAGAAAGAGAGACAAGACTTCACCAAAAACGCACAACTAAACAGTATTCTCTCATCTGAGTCATTTTAAGCTGACTGTATCCTAAGATTCCTGTTAGATATCTGTGACGTCAAAAACTCAAAAGCTTCACCAAAAACGCACAACTGAACAGTATTCACTCATCTGAGTCATTTTAAGATGACTGTATCCTAAGATTCCTGTTAGATATCTGTGACGTCAAAAACTCAAAAGCTTCACCAAAAACGCACAACTGTTGATTCTGAACAGTATTCTCTCATCTGAGTCATTTTAAGCTGACTGTATCCTAAGATTACTGTTAGATATCTGTGACGTCAAAAACTCAAAAGCTTCACCAAAACGCACAACTGAACAGTATTCACTCATATTCAGTCATTTTAAGCTGACTGTATCCTAAGATTACTGTTTGATATCTGCCGACGTCAAAAACTCAAAAGCTTCACCAAAAACGCACAACTGAACAGTATTCACTCACATTCCCTCATTTTAAGCTGACTGTATCCTAAGATTACTGTTTGATATCTGCCGACGTCAAAAACTCAAAAGCTTCACCAAAAACGCACAACTGTTGATCCTGAACAGTATTCTCTCATCTGAGTCATTTTAAGCTGACTGTATCCTAAGATTCCTGTTAGATATCTGCCGACGTCAAAAACTCAAAAGCTTCACCAAAAACGCACAACTGAACAGTATTCACTCACATTCAGTCATTTTAAGGTGACTGTATCCTAAGATTACTGTTTGATATCTGCCAATGTCAAAAACTCAAAAGCTTCACCAAAAACGCACAACTGAACAGTATTCACTCACATTCAGTCATTTTAAGATGACTGTATCCTAAGATTACTGTTTGATATCTGTGACGTCAAAAACTCAAAAGCTTCACCAAAAACGCACAACTGTTGATTCTGAACAGTATTCTCTCATCTGAGTCATTTTAAGCTGACTGTATCCTAAGATTACTGTTTGATATCTGCCGACGTCAAAAACTCAAAAGCTTCACCAAAAACGCACAACTGAACAGTATTCACTCATCTGAGTCATTTTAAGCTGACTGTATTCTAAGTTTATTGTTTGATATCTGCCGACGTCAAAAACTCAAAAGCTTCACCAAAAACGCACAACTGAACAGTATTCACTCACATTCAGTCATTTTAAGGTGACTGTATCCTAAGATTACTGTTTGATATCTGCCGACGTCAAAAACTCAAAAGCTTCACCAAAAACGCACAACTGTTGATTCTGAACAGTATTCTCTCATCAGTATTCTCTCATCTTTAAGCTGACTGTATCCTAAGATTACTGTTAGATATCTGTGACGTCAAAAACTCAAAAGCTTCACCAAAACGCACAACTGAACAGTATTCACTCATATTCAGTCATTTTAAGCTGACTGTATCCTAAGATTACTGTTAGATATCTGCCGACATCAAAAACTCAAAAGCTTCACCAAAAACGCACAACTGAACAGTATTCACTCACATTCAGTCATTTTAAGCTGACTGTAATCCTAAGATTCCTGTTTGATATGTGTGACGTTAAAAACTCAAAAGCTTCACCAAAAACGCACAACTGAACAGTATTCACTCACATTCAGTCATTTTAAGGTGACTGTATCCTAAGATTACTGTTTGATATCTGCCGACGTCAAAAACTCAAAAGCTTCACCAAAAACGCACAACTGTTGATTCTGAACAGTATTCTCTCATCTGAGTCATTTTAAGCTGACTGTATCCTAAGATTCCTGTTAGATGTCTGTGACGTCAAAAACTCAAAAGCTTCACCAAAAACGCACAACTGAACAGTATTCACTCACATTCAGTCATTTTAAGGTGACTGTATCCTAAGATTCCTGTTAGATATCTGTGACGTCAAAAACTCAAAAGCTTCACCAAAAACGCACAACTGTTGATTCTGAACAGTATTCTCTCATCTGAGTCATTTTAAGCTGACTGTATCCTAAGATTACTGTTTGATATCTGCCGACGTCAAAAACTCAAAAGCTTCACCAAAAACGCACAACTGAACAGTATTCACTCACATTCAGTCATTTTAAGCTGACTGTATCCTAAGATTACTGTTTGATATCTGCCGACGTCAAAAACTCAAAAGCTTCACCAAAAACGCACAACTGAACAGTATTCACTCACATTCAGTCATTTTAAGCTGACTGTATCCTAAGATTACTGTTTGATATCTGCCGACGTCAAAAACTCAAAAGCTTCACCAAAAACGCACAACTGTTGATTCTGAACAGTATTCTCTCATCTGAGTCATTTTAAGGTGACTGTATCCTAAGATTCCTGTTAGATATCTGTGACGTCAAAAACTCAAAAGCTTCACCAAAAACGCACAACTGTTGAGTCTGAACAGTATTCTCTCATCTGAGTCATTTTAAGCTGACTGTATCCTAAGATTACTGTTTGATATCTGCCGACGTCAAAAACTCAAAAGCTTCACCAAAAACGCACAACTGAACAGTATTCACACACATTCAGTCATTTTAAGCTGACTGTATCCTAAGATGACTGTTTGATATCTGCCAACGTCAAAAACTCAAAAGCTTCACCAAAAACGCACAACTGTTGATTCTGAACAGTATTCTCTCATCTGAGTCATTTTAAGCTGACTGTATCCTAAGATTCCTGTTAGATGTCTGTGACGTCAAAAACTCAAAAGCTTCACCAAAAACGCACAACTGAACAGTATTCACTCACATTCAGTCATTTTAAGGTGACTGTATCCTAAGATTCCTGTTAGATATCTGTGACGTCAAAAACTCAAAAGCTTCACCAAAAACGCACAACTGTTGATTCTGAACAGTATTCTCTCATCTGAGTCATTTTAAGCTGACTGTATCCTAAGATTACTGTTTGATATCTGCCGACGTCAAAAACTCAAAAGCTTCACCAAAAACGCACAACTGAACAGTATTCACTCACATTCAGTCATTTTAAGGTGACTGTATCCTAAGATTCCTGTTAGATATCTGCCGACATCAAAAACTCAAAAGCTTCACCAAAAACGCACAACTGAACAGTATTCACTCACATTCAGTCATTTTAAGCTGACTGTATCCTAAGATTCCTGTTTGATATCTGTGACGTCAAAAACTCAAAAGCTTCACCAAAACCGCACAACTGTTGATTCTGAACAGTATTCAATCATCTGAGTCATTTTAAGCTGACTGTATCCTAAGATTCCTGTTAGATATCTGTGACGTCAAAAACTCAAAAGCTTCACCAAAAACGCACAACTGAACAGTATTCACTCATATTCAGTCATTTTAAGCTGACTGTATCCTAAGATTACTGTTTGATATCTGCCGACGTCAAAAACTCAAAAGCTTCACCAAAAACGCACAACTGTTGATTCTGAACAGTATTCTCTCATCTGAGTCATTTTAAGCTGACTGTATCCTAAGATTCCTGTTAGATATCTGCCGACGTCAAAAACGCAAAAGCTTCACCAAAAACGCACAACTGAACAGTATTCACTCATATTCAGTCATTTTAAGGTGACTGTATCCTAAGATTACTGTTTGATATCTGCCGACGTCAAAAACTCAAAAGCTTCACCAAAAACGCACAACTGAACAGTATTCACTCATCTGAGTCATTTTAAGCTGACTGTATCCTAAGATTACTGTTTGATATCTGCCGACGTCAAAAACTCAAAAGCTTCACCAAAAACGCACAACTGAACAGTATTCACTCACATTCAGTCATTTTAAGCTGACTGTATCCTAAGATTACTGTTTGATATCTGCCGACGTCAAAAACTCAAAAGCTTCACCAAAAACGCACAACTGAACAGTATTCACTCATCTGAGTCATTTTAAGCTGACTGTATCCTAAGATTCCTGTTAGATATCTGTGACGTCAAAAACTCAAAAGCTTCACCAAAAACGCACAACTGAACAGTATTCACTCACATTCAGTCATTTTAAGCTGACTGTATCCTAAGATTACTGTTTGATATCTGCCGACGTCAAAAACTCAAAAGCTTCACCAAAAACGCACAACTGAACAGTATTCACTCACATTCAGTCATTTTATGGTGACTGTATCCTACGATTACTGTTTGATATCTGCCGACGTCAATAACTCAAACGCTTCACCAAAAACGCACAACTGAACAGTATTCACTCATCTGAGTCATTTTAAGCTGACTGTATCCTAAGATTACTGTTTGATATCTGCCGACGTCAAAAACTCAAAAGCTTCACCAAAAACGCACAACTGAACAGTATTCACTCACATTCAGTCATTTTAAGCTGACTGTATCCTAAGATTACTGTTTGATATCTGCCGACGTCAAAAACTCAAAAGCTTCACCAAAAACGCACAACTGTTGATTCTGAACAGTATTCTCTCATCTGAGTCATTTTAAGCTGACTGTATCCTAAGATTCCTGTTAGATATCTGTGACGTCAAAAACTCAAAAGCTTCACCAAAAACGCACAACTGAACTGTATTCACTCATCTGAGTCATTTTAAGGTGACTGTATCCTAAGATTACTGTTTGATATCTGCCGAAATCAAAAACTCAAAAGCTTCACCAAAAACGCACAACTGAACAGTATTCACTCACATTCAGTCATTTAAAGCTGTCTGTATCCTAAGATTACTGTTTGATATCTGCCGACGTCAAAAACTCAAAAGCTTCACCAAAAACGCACAACTGAACAGTATTCTCTCATCTGAGTCATTTTAAGCTGACTGTATCCTAAGATTACTGTTTGATATCTGCCGACGTCAAAAACTCAAAAGCTTCACCAAAAACGCACAACTGAACAGTATTCACTCACATTCAGTCATTTTAAGCTGACTGTATCCTAAGATTCCTGTTTGATATCTGTGACATCAAAAACTCAAAAGCTTCACCAAAAACGCACAACTGTTGATTCTGAACAGTATTCTCTCATCTGAGTCATTTTAAGCTGACTGTATCCTAAGATTCCTGTTAGATATCTGTGACGTCAAAAACTCAAAAGCTTCACCAAAAACGCACAACTGAACAGTATTCACTCATATTCAGTCATTTTAAGCTGACTGTATCCTAAGATTACTGTTTGATATCTGCCGACGTCAAAAACTAAAAAGCTTCACCAAAACCGCACAACTGAACAGTATTCACTCATCTGAGTCATTTTAAGATGACTGTATCCTAAGATTACTGTTTGATATCTGTGATGTCAAAAACTCAAAAGCTTCACCAAAAACGCACAACTGTTGATTCTGAACAGTATTCTCTCATCTGAGTCATTTTAAACTGACTGTATCCTAAGATTCCTGTTAGACATCTGTGACGTCAAAAACTCAAAAGCTTCACCAAAAACGCACAACTGAACAGTATTCACTCACATTCAGTCATTTTAAGGTGACTGTATCCTAAGATTACTGTTTGATATCTGCCGACGTCAAAAACTCAAAAGCTTCACCAAAAACGCACAACTGAACAGTATTCACTCACATTCAGTCATTTTAAGGTGACTGTATCCTAAGATTACTGTTTGATATCTGCCAACGTCAAAAACTCAAAAGCTTCACCAAAAACGCACAACTGAACAGTATTCACTCATCTGAGTCATTTTAAGCTGACTGTATCCTAAGATTACTGTTTGATATCTGCCGACGTCAAAAACTCAAAAGCTTCACCAAAAACGCACAACTGTTGATTCTGAACAGTATTCTCTCATCTGAGTCATTTTAAGCTGACTGTATCCTAAGATTCCTGTTAGATACCTGCCGACGTCAAAAACTCAAAAGCTTCACCAAAAACGCACAACTGTTGAGTCTGAACAGTATTCTCTCATCTGAGTCATTTTAAGCTGACTGTATCCTAAGATTCCTGTTAGATATCTGTGACGTCAAAAACTCAAAAGCTTTACCAAAAACGCACAACTGAACAGTATTCACTCACATTCAGTCATTTTAAGGTGACTGTATCCTGAGATTCCTGTTAGATATCTGTGACGTCAAAAACTCAAAAGCTTCACCAAAAACGCACAACTGAACAGTATTCACTCACATTCAGTCATTTTAAGCTGACTGTATTCTAAGATTCCTGTTTGATATCTGTGACGTCAAAAACTCAAAAGCTTCACAAAAAACCGCACAACTGTTGATTCTGAACAGTATTCTCTCATCTGAGTCATTTTAAGCTGACTGTATCCTAAGATTCCTGTTAGATATCTGTGACGTCAAAAACTCAAAAGCTTCACCAAAAACGCACAACTGAACAGTATTCACTCATATTCAGTCATTTTAAGCTGACTGTATCCTAAGATTACTGTTTGATATCTGCCGACGTCAAAAACTCAAAAGCTTCACCAAAAACGCACAACTGAACAGTATTCACTCACATTCAGTCATTTTAAGCTGACTGTATCCTAAGATTACTGTTTGATATCTGCCGACGTCAAAAACTCAAAAGCTTCACCAAAAACGCACAACTGAACAGTATTCACTCACATTCAGTCATTTTAAGGTGACTGTATCCTACGATTACTGTTTGATATCTGCCAACGTCAATAACTCAAAAGCTTCACCAAAAACGCACAACTGAACAGTATTCACTCATCTGAGTCATTTTAAGCTGACTGTATCCTAAGATTACTGTTTGATATCTGCCGACGTCAAAAACTCAAAAGCTTCACCAAAAACGCACAACTGTTGATTCTGAACAGTATTCTCTCATCTGAGTCATTTTAAGCTGACTGTATCCTAAGATTCCTGTTAGATATCTGTGACGTCAAAAACTCAAAAGCTTCACCAAAAACGCACAACTGAACTGTATTCACTCACATTCAGTCATTTTAAGGTGACTGTATCCTAAGATTACTGTTTGATATCTGCCGACGTCAAAAACTCAAAAGCTTCACCAAAAACGCACAACTGAACAGTATTCACTCATCTGAGTCATTTTAAGCTGACTGTATCCTAAGATTACTGTTTGATATCTGCCGACGTCAAAAACTCAAAAGCTTCACCAAAAACGCACAACTGAACAGTATTCACTCACATTCAGTCATTTTAAGCTGACTGTATCCTAAGATTCCTGTTTGATATCTGCCGACGTCAAAAACTCAAAAGCTTCACCAAAAACGCACAACTGTTGATTCTGAACAGTATTCTCTCATCTGAGTCATTTTAAGCTGACTGTATCCTAAGATTCCTGTTAGATATCTGTGACGTCAAAAACTCAAAAGCTTCACCAAAAACGCACAACTGAACAGTATTCTCTCATCTGAGTCATTTTAAGCTGACTGTATCCTAAGATTACTGTTTGATATCTGCCGACGTCAAAAACTCAAAAGCTTCACCAAAAACGCACAACTGAACAGTATTCACTCACATTCAGTCATTTTAAGCTGACTGTATCCTAAGATTCCTGTTTGATATCTGTGACGTCAAAAACTCAAAAGCTTCACCAAAAACGCACAACTGTTGATTCTGAACAGTATTCTCTCATCTGAGTCATTTTAAGCTGACTGTATCCTAAGATTCCTGTTAGATATCTGTGACGTCAAAAACTCAAAAGCTTCACCAAAAACGCACAACTGAACAGTATTCACTCATATTCAGTCATTTTAAGCTGACTGTATCCTAAGATTACTGTTTGATATCTGCCGACGTCAGAAACTCAAAAGCTTCACCAAAACCGCACAACTGAACAGTATTCACTCATCTGAGTCATTTTAAGATGACTGTATCCTAAGATTACTGTTTGATATCTGTGATGTCAAAAACTCAAAAGCTTCACCAAAAACGCACAACTGTTGATTCTGAACAGTATTCACTCATCTGAGTCATTTTTAGCTGACTGTATCCTAAGATTACTGTTTGATATCTGCCGACGTCAAAAACTCAAAAGCTTCACCAAAAACGCACAACTGAACGGTATTCACTCACATTCAGTCATTTTAAGGTGACTGTATCCTAAGATTACTGTTTGATATCTGCCGACGTCAAAAACTCAAAAGCTTCACCAAAAACGCACAACTGAACAGTATTCACTCACATTCAGTCATTTTAAGGTGACTGTATCCTAAGATTACTGTTTGATATCTGCCAACGTCAAAAACTCAAAAGCTTCACCAAAAACGCACAACTGAACAGTATTCACTCATCTGAGTCATTTTAAGCTGACTGTATCCTAAGATTACTGTTTGATATCTGCCGACGTCAAAAACTCAAAAGCTTCACCAAAAACGCACAACTGAACAGTATTCACTCACATTCAGTCATTTTAAGCTGACTGTATCCTAAGATTACTGTTTGATATCTGCCGACGTCAAAAACTCAAAAGCTTCACCAAAAACGCACAACTGAACAGTATTCACTCATCTGAGTCATTTTAAGCTGACTGTATCCTAAGATTACTGTTTGATATCTGCCGACGTCAAAAACTCAAAAGCTTCACCAAAAACGCACAACTGAACAGTATTCACTCACATTCAGTCATTTTAAGCTGACTGTATCCTAAGATTACTGTTTGATATCTGCCGACGTCAAAAACTCAAAAGCTTCACCAAAAACGCACAACTGAACAGTATTCACTCACATTCAGTCATTTTAAGCTGACTGTATCCTAAGATTACTGTTTCATATCTGCCGACGTCAAAAACTCAAAAGCTTCACCAAAAACGCACAACTGAACAGTATTCACTCACATTCAGTCATTTTAAGATGACTGTATCCTAAGATTCCTGTTTGATATCTGTGATGTCAAAAACTCAAAAGCTTCACCAAAAACGCACAATTGAACAGTATTCACTCATCTGAGTCATTTTAAGCTGACTGTATCCTAAGATTACTGTTTGATATCTGTGACGTCAAAAACTCAAAAGCTTCACCAAAAACGCACAACTATTGATTCTGAACAGTATTCTCTCATCTGAGTCATTTTAAGCTGACTGTATCCTAAGATTACTGTTTGATATCTGCCGACGTCAAAAACTCAAAAGCTTCACCAAAAACGCACAACTGAACAGTATTCACTCACATTCAGTCATTTTAAAGTGACTGTATCCTAAGATTCCTGTTAGATATCTGTGGCGTCAAAAACTCAAAAGCTTCACCAAAAACGCACAACTGTTGATTCTGAACAGTATTCTCTCATCTGAGTCATTTTAAGGTGACTGTATCCTAAGATTACTGTTTGATATCTGCCGAAATCAAAAACTCAAAAGCTTCACCAAAAACGCACAACTGAACAGTATTCACTCACATTCCGTCATTTTAAGCTGACTGTATCCTAAGATTACTGTTTGATATCTGCCGACGTCAAAAACTCAAAAGCTTCACCAAAAACGCACAACTGAACAGTATTTTCTCATCTGAGTCATTTTAAGCTGACTGTATCCTAAGATTACTGTTTGATATCTGCCGACGTCAAAAACTCAAAAGCTTCACCAAAAAGGCACAACTGAACAGTATTCACTCACATTCAGTCATTTTAAGCTGACTGTATCCTAAGATTACTGTTTGATATCTGCCGACATCAAAAACTCAAAAGCTTCACCAAAAACGCACAACTGTTGATTCTGAACAGTATTCTCTCATCTGAGTCATTTTAAGCTGACTGTATCCTAAGATTACTGTTAGATATCAGTGACGTCAAAAACTCAAAAGCTTCACCAAAAACGCACAACTGAACTGTATTCACTCATCTGAGTCATTTTAAGGTGACTGTATCCTAAGATTACTGTTTGATATCTGCCGAAATCAAAAACTCAAAAGCTTCACCAAAAACGCACAACTGAACAGTATTCACTCACATTCAGTCATTTTAAGGTGACTGTATCCTAAGATTCCTGTTAGATATCTGTGACGTCAAAAACTCAAAAGCTTCACCAAAAACGCACAACTGTTGATTGTGAACAGTATTCTCTCATCTGAGTCATTTTAAGCTGACTGTATCCTAAAATTCCTGTTAGATATCTGTGACGTCAAAAACTCAAAAGCTTCACCAAAAACGCACAACTGAACTGTATTCACTCATCTGAGTCATTTTAAGGTGACTGTATCCTAAGATTACTGTTTGATATCTGCCGAAATCAAAAACTCAAAAGCTTCACCAAAAAGGCACAACTGAACAGTATTCACTCACATTCAGTCATTTTAAGCTGACTGTATCCTAAGATTACTGTTTGATATCTGCCGACATCAAAAACTCAAAAGCTTCACCAAAAACGCACAACTGTTGATTCTGAACAGTATTCTCTCATCTGAGTCATTTTAAGCTGACTGTATCCTAAGATTCCCGTTAGATATCAGTGACGTCAAAAACTCAAAAGCTTCACCAAAAACGCACAACTGAACTGTATTCACTCATCTGAGTCATTTTAAGGTGACTGTATCCTAAGATTACTGTTTGATATCTGCCGAAATCAAAAACTCAAAAGCTTCACCAAAAACGCACAACTGAACAGTATTCACTCACATTCAGTCATTTTAAGGTGACTGTATCCTAAGATTCCTGTTAGATATCTGTGACGTCAAAAACTCAAAAGCTTCACCAAAAACGCACAACTGTTGATTGTGAACAGTATTCTCTCATCTGAGTCATTTTAAGCTGACTGTATCCTAAAATTCCTGTTAGATATCTGTGACGTCAAAAACTCAAAAGCTTCACCAAAAACGCACAACTGAACAGTATTCACTCATATTCAGTCATTTTAAGCTGACTGTATCCTAAGATTCCTGTTAGATATCTGCCGAAATCAAAAACTCAAAAGCTTCACCAAAAACGCACAACTGAACAGTATTCACTCACATTCAGTCATTTTAAGCTGACTGTATCCTAAGATTACTGTTTGATATCTGCCGACGTCAAAAACTCAAAAGCTTCACCAAAAACGCACAACTGTTGATTCTGAACAGTATTCTCTCATCTGAGTCATTTTAAGCTGACTGTATCCTAAGATTGCTGTTAGATATCTGTGACGTCAAAAACTCAAAAGCTTCACCAAAAACGCACAACTGAACAGTATTCACTCATCTGAGTCATTTTAAGCTGACTGTATCCTAAGATTACTGTTTGATATCTGCCGACGTCAAAAACTCAAAAGCTTCACCAAAAACGCACAACTGAACAGTATTCACTCACATTCAGTCATTTTAAGCTGACTGTATCCTAAGATTACTGTTTGATATCTGCCGACGTCAAAAACTCAAAAGCTTCACCAAAAACGCACAACTGAACAGTATTCACTCATCTGAGTCATTTTAAGCTGACTGTATCCTAAGATTACTGTTTGATATCTGCCGACGTCAAAAACTCAAAAGCTTCACCAAAAACGCACCACTGAACAGTATTCACTCACATTCAGTCATTTTAAGCTGACTGTATCCTAAGATTACTGTTTGATATCTGCCGACGTCAAAAACTCAAAAGCTTCACCAAAAACGCACAACTGAACAGTATTCACTCACATTCAGTCATTTTAAGCTGACTGTATCCTAAGATTACTGTTTCATATCTGCCGACGTCAAAAACTCAAAAGCTTCACCAAAAACGCACAACTGAACAGTATTCACTCACATTCAGTCATTTTAAGATGACTGTATCCTAAGATTCCTGTTTGATATCTGTGATGTCAAAAACTCAAAAGCTTCACCAAAAACGCACAACTGAACAGTATTCACTCATCTGAGTCATTTTAATCTGACTGTATCCTAAGATTACTGTTTGATATCTGCCGACGTCAAAAACTCAAAAGCTTCACCAAAAAGGCACAACTGAACAGTATTCACTCACATTCAGTCATTTTAAGCTGACTGTATCCTAAGATTACTGTTTGATATCTGCCGACATCAAAAACTCAAAAGCTTCACCAAAAACGCACAACTGTTGATTCTGAACAGTATTCTCTCATCTGAGTCATTGTAAGCTGACTGTATCCTAAGATTCCCGTTAGATATCAGTGACGTCAAAAACTCAAAAGCTTCACCAAAAACGCACAACTGAACTGTATTCACTCATCTGAGTCATTTTAAGGTGACTGTATCCTAAGATTACTGTTTGATATCTGCCGAAATCAAAAACTCAAAAGCTTCACCAAAAACGCACAACTGAACAGTATTCACTCACATTCAGTCATTTTAAGGTGACTGTATCCTAAGATTCCTGTTAGATATCTGTGACGTCAAAAACTCAAAAGCTTCACCAAAAACGCACAACTGTTGATTGTGAACAGTATTCTCTCATCTGAGTCATTTTAAGCTGACTGTATCCTAAAATTCCTGTTAGATATCTGTGACGTCAAAAACTCAAAAGCTTCACCAAAAACGCACAACTGAACTGTATTCACTCATCTGAGTCATTTTAAGGTGACTGTATCCTAAGATTACTGTTTGATATCTGCCGAAATCAAAAACTCAAAAGCTTCACCAAAAAGGCACAACTGAACAGTATTCACTCACATTCAGTCATTTTAAGCTGACTGTATCCTAAGATTACTGTTTGATATCTGCCGACATCAAAAACTCAAAAGCTTCACCAAAAACGCACAACTGTTGATTCTGAACAGTATTCTCTCATCTGAGTCATTTTAAGCTGACTGTATCCTAAGATTCCCGTTAGATATCAGTGACGTCAAAAACTCAAAAGCTTCACCAAAAACGCACAACTGAACTGTATTCACTCATCTGAGTCATTTTAAGGTGACTGTATCCTAAGATTACTGTTTGATATCTGCCGAAATCAAAAACTCAAAAGCTTCACCAAAAACGCACAACTGAACAGTATTCACTCACATTCAGTCATTTTAAGGTGACTGTATCCTAAGATTCCTGTTAGATATCTGTGACGTCAAAAACTCAAAAGCTTCACCAAAAACGCACAACTGTTGATTGTGAACAGTATTCTCTCATCTGAGTCATTTTAAGCTGACTGTATCCTAAAATTCCTGTTAGATATCTGTGACGTCAAAAACTCAAAAGCTTCACCAAAAACGCACAACTGAACTGTATTCACTCATCTGAGTCATTTTAAGGTGACTGTATCCTAAGATTACTGTTTGATATCTGCCGAAATCAAAAACTCAAAAGCTTCACCAAAAACGCACAACTGAACAGTATTCACTCACATTCAGTCATTTTAAGCTGACTGTATCCTAAGATTACTGTTTGATATCTGCCGACGTCAAAAACTCAAAAGCTTCACCAAAAACGCACAACTGTTGATTCTGAACAGTATTCTCTCATCTGAGTCATTTTAAGCTGACTGTATCCTAAGATTGCTGTTAGATATCTGTGACGTCAAAAACTCAAAAGCTTCACCAAAAACGCACAACTGAACAGTATTCACTCATCTGAGTCATTTTAAGATGACTGTATCCTAAGATTACTGTTTGATATCTGCCGACGTCAAAAACTCAAAAGCTTCACCAAAAACGCACAACTGAACAGTATTCACTCACATTCAGTCATTTTAAGCTGACTGTATCCTAAGATTACTGTTTGATATCTGCCGACGTCAAAAACTCAAAAGCTTCACCAAAAACGCACAACTGAACAGTATTCACTCATCTGAGTCATTTTAAGCTGACTGTATCCTAAGATTACTGTTTGATATCTGCCGACGTCAAAAACTCAAAAGCTTCACCAAAAACGCACAACTGAACAGTATTCACTCACATTCAGTCATTTTAAGCTGACTGTATCCTAAGATTACTGTTTGATATCTGCCGACGTCAAAAACTCAAAAGCTTCACCAAAAACGCACAACTGTTGATTCTGAACAGTATTCTCTCATCTGAGTCATTTTAAGCTGATTGTATCCTAAAATTCCTGTTAGATATCTGTGACGTCAAAAACTCAAAAGCTTTACCAAAAACGCACAACTGAACAGTATTCACTCACATTCAGTCATTTTAAGGTGACTGTATCCTAAGATTACTGTTTGATATCTGCCGACGTCAAAAACTCAAAAGCTTCACCAAAAACGCACAACTGTTGATTCTGAACAGTATTCTCTCATCTGAGTCATTTTAAGCTGACTGTATCCTAAGATTCCTGTTAGATATCTGTGACGTCAAAAACTCAAAAGCTTCACCAAAAACGCACAACTGAACTGTATTCACTCATCTGAGTCATTTTAAGGTGACTGTATCCTAAGATTACTGTTTGATATCTGCCGAAATCAAAAACTCAAAAGCTTCACCAAAAACGCACAACTGAACAGTATTCACTCACATTCAATCATTTTAAGGTGACTGTATCCTAAGATTACTGTTTGATATCTGCCGACGTCAAAAACTCAAAAGCTTCACCAAAAACGCACAACTGTTGATTCTGAACAGTATTCTCTCATCTGAGTCATTTTAAGCTGACTGTATCCTAAGATTCCTGTTAGATATCTGTGACGTCAAAAACTCAAAAGCTTCACCAAAAACGCACAACTGAACTGTATTCACTCATCTGAGTCATTTTAAGCTGACTGTATCCTAAGATTACTGTTTGATATCTGCCGATGTCAAAAACTCAAAAGCTTCACCAAAAACGCACAACTGTTGATTCTGAACAGTATTCTCTCATCTGAGTCATTTTAAGCTGACTGTATCCTAAGATTCCTGTTAGATATCTGTGACGTCAAAAACTCAAAAGCTTCACCAAAAACGCACAACTGAACTGTATTCACTCATCTGAGTCATTTTAAGGTGACTGTATCCTAAGATTACTGTTTGATATCTGCCGACGTCAAAAACTCAAAAGCTTCACCAAAAACGCACAACTGAACAGTATTCACTCACATTCAGTCATTTTAAGCTGACTGTATCCTAAGATTCCTGTTAGATATCTGTGACGTCAAAAACTCAAAAGCTTCACCAAAAAGGCACAACTGTTGATTCTGAACAGTATTCTCTCATCTGAGTCATTTTAAGCTGACTGTATCCTAAAATTCCTGTTAGATATCTGTGACGTCAAAAACTCAAAAGCTTCACCAAAAACGCACAACTGAACTGTATTCACTCATCTGAGTCATTTTAAGGTGACTGTATCCTAAGATTACTGTTTGATATCTGCCGAAATCAAAAACTCAAAAGCTTCACCAAAAACGCACAACTGAACAGTATTCACTCATCTGAGTCATTTTAAGCTGACTGTATCCTAAGATTACTGTTTGATATCTGCCGACGTCAAAAACTCAAAAGCTTCACCAAAAACGCACAACTGAACTGTATTCACTAATCTGAGTCATTTTAAGGTGACTGTATCCTAAGATTACTGTTTGATATCTGCCGACGTCAAAAACTCAAAAGCTTCACCAAAAACGCACAACTGTTGATTCTGAACAGTATTCTCTCATCTGAGTCATTTTAAGCTGACTGTATCCTAAGATTACTGTTTGATATCTGCCGACGTCAAAAACTCAAAAGCTTCACCAAAAACGCACAACTGAACTGTATTCACTCATCTGAGTCATTTTAAGCTGACTGTATCCTAAGATTACTGTTTGATATCTGCCGACGTCAAAAACTCAAAAGCTTCACCAAAAACGCACAACTGAACAGTATTCACTCATCTGAGTCATTTTAAGCTGACTGTATCCTAAGATTACTGTTTGATATCTGCCGACGTCAAAAACTCAAAAGCTTCACCAAAAACGCACAACTGAACAGTATTCACTCACATTCAGTCATTTTAAGCTGACTGTATCCTAAGATTACTGTTTGCTATCTGTGACGTCAATAACTCAAAAGCTTCACCAAAAACGCACAGCTGAACAGTATTCACTCACATTCAGTCATTTTAAGCTGACTGTATCCTAAGATTACTGTTTGATATCTGCCGACGTCAAAAACTCAAAAGCTTCACCAAAAACGCACAGCTGAACAGTATTCACTCATCTGAGTCATTTTAAGCTGACTGTATCCTAAGATTACTGTTTGATATCTGCCGACGTCAAAAACTCAAAAGCTTTACCAAAAACGCACAACTGAACAGTATTCACTCACATTCAGTCATTTTAAGGTGACTGTATCCTAAGATTACTGTTTGATATCTGCCGACGTCAAAAACTCAAAAGCTTCACCAAAAACGCACAACTGTTGATTCTGAACAGTATTCTCTCATCTGAGTCATTTTAAGCTGACTGTATCCTAAGATTCCTGTTAGATATCTGTGACGTCAAAAACTCAAAAGCTTCACCAAAAACGCACAACTGAACTGTATTCACTCATCTGAGTCATTTTAAGGTGACTGTATCCTAAGATTACTGTTTGATATCTGCCGAAATCAAAAACTCAAAAGCTTCACCAAAAACGCACAACTGAACAGTATTCACTCACATTCAGTCATTTTAAGCTGACTGTATCCTAAGATTCCTGTTAGATATCTGTGACGTCAAAAACTCAAAAGCTTCACCAAAAAGGCACAACTGTTGATTCTGAACAGTATTCTCTCATCTGAGTCATTTTAAGCTGACTGTATCCTAAAATTCCTGTTAGATATCTGTGACGTCAAAAACTCAAAAGCTTCACCAAAAACGCACAACTGAACTGTATTCACTCATCTGAGTCATTTTAAGGTGACTGTATCCTAAGATTACTGTTTGATATCTGCCGAAATCAAAAACTCAAAAGCTTCACCAAAAACGCACAACTGAACAGTATTCACTCATCTGAGTCATTTTAAGCTGACTGTATCCTAAGATTACTGTTTGATATCTGCCGACGTCAAAAACTCAAAAGCTTCACCAAAAACGCACAACTGAACTGTATTCACTCATCTGAGTCATTTTAAGGTGACTGTATCCTAAGATTACTGTTTGATATCTGCCGACGTCAAAAACTCAAAAGCTTCACCAAAAACGCACAACTGTTGATTCTGAACAGTATTCTCTCATCTGAGTCATTTTAAGCTGACTGTATCCTAAGATTCCTGTTAGATATCTGTGACGTCAAAAACTCAAAAGCTTCACCAAAAACGCACAACTGAACTGTATTCACTCATCTGAGTCATTTTAAGGTGACTGTATCCTAAGATTACTGTTTGATATCTGCCGAAATCAAAAACTCAAAAGCTTCACCAAAAACGCACAACTGAACAGTATTCACTCACATTCAGTCATTTTAAGCTGACTGTATCCTAAGATTCCTGTTAGATATCTGTGACGTCAAAAACTCAAAAGCTTCACCAAAAAGGCACAACTGTTGATTCTGAACAGTATTCTCTCATCTGAGTCATTTTAAGCTGACTGTATCCTAAAATTCCTGTTAGATATCTGTGACGTCAAAAACTCAAAAGCTTCACCAAAAACGCACAACTGAACTGTATTCACTCATCTGAGTCATTTTAAGGTGACTGTATCCTAAGATTACTGTTTAATATCTGCCGAAATCAAAAACTCAAAAGCTTCACCAAAAACGCACAACTGAACAGTATTCACTCATCTGAGTCATTTTAAGCTGACTGTATCCTAAGATTACTGTTTGATATCTGCCGACGTCAAAAACTCAAAAGCTTCACCAAAAACGCACAACTGAACTGTATTCACTCATCTGAGTCATTTTAAGGTGACTGTATCCTAAGATTACTGTTTGATATCTGCCGACGTCAAAAACTCAAAAGCTTCACCAAAAACGCACAACTGTTGATTCTGAACAGTATTCTCTCATCTGAGTCATTTTAAGCTGACTGTATCCTAAGATTACTGTTTGATATCTGCCGACGTCAAAAACTCAAAAGCTTCACCAAAAACGCACAACTGAACTGTATTCACTCATCTGAGTCATTTTAAGCTGACTGTATCCTAAGATTACTGTTTGATATCTGCCGACGTCAAAAACTCAAAAGCTTCACCAAAAACGCACAACTGAACAGTATTCACTCATCTGAGTCATTTTAAGCTGACTGTATCCTAAGATTACTGTTTGATATCTGCCGACGTCAAAAACTCAAAAGCTTCACCAAAAACGCACAACTGAACAGTATTCACTCACATTCAGTCATTTTAAGCTGACTGTATCCTAAGATTACTGTTTGCTATCTGTGACGTCAATAACTCAAAAGCTTCACCAAAAACGCACAGCTGAACAGTATTCACTCACATTCAGTCATTTTAAGCTGACTGTATCCTAAGATTACTGTTTGATATCTGCCGACGTCAAAAACTCAAAAGCTTCACCAAAAACGCACAGCTGAACAGTATTCACTCATCTGAGTCATTTTAAGCTGACTGTATCCTAAGATTACTGTTTGATATCTGCCGACGTCAAAAACTCAAAAGCTTTACCAAAAACGCACAACTGAACAGTATTCACTCACATTCAGTCATTTTAAGGTGACTGTATCCTAAGATTACTGTTTGATATCTGCCGACGTCAAAAACTCAAAAGCTTCACCAAAAACGCACAACTGTTGATTCTGAACAGTATTCTCTCATCTGAGTCATTTTAAGCTGACTGTATCCTAAGATTCCTGTTAGATATCTGTGACGTCAAAAACTCAAAAGCTTCACCAAAAACGCACAACTGAACTGTATTCACTCATCTGAGTCATTTTAAGGTGACTGTATCCTAAGATTACTGTTTGATATCTGCCGAAATCAAAAACTCAAAAGCTTCACCAAAAACGCACAACTGAACAGTATTCACTCACATTCAATCATTTTAAGGTGACTGTATCCTAAGATTACTGTTTGATATCTGCCGACGTCAAAAACTCAAAAGCTTCACCAAAAACGCACAACTGTTGATTCTGAACAGTATTCTCTCATCTGAGTCATTTTAAGCTGACTGTATCCTAAGATTCCTGTTAGATATCTGTGACGTCAAAAACTCAAAAGCTTCACCAAAAACGCACAACTGAACTGTATTCACTCATCTGAGTCATTTTAAGGTGACTGTATCCTAAGATTACTGTTTGATATCTGCCGACGTCAAAAACTCAAAAGCTTCACCAAAAACGCACAACTGAACAGTATTCACTCACATTCAGTCATTTTAAGCTGACTGTATCCTAAGATTCCTGTTAGATATCTGTGACGTCAAAAACTCAAAAGCTTCACCAAAAAGGCACAACTGTTGATTCTGAACAGTATTCTCTCATCTGAGTCATTTTAAGCTGACTGTATCCTAAAATTCCTGTTAGATATCTGTGACGTCAAAAACTCAAAAGCTTCACCAAAAACGCACAACTGAACTGTATTCACTCATCTGAGTCATTTTAAGGTGACTGTATCCTAAGATTACTGTTTGATATCTGCCGAAATCAAAAACTCAAAAGCTTCACCAAAAACGCACAACTGAACAGTATTCACTCATCTGAGTCATTTTAAGCTGACTGTATCCTAAGATTACTGTTTGATATCTGCCGACGTCAAAAACTCAAAAGCTTCACCAAAAACGCACAACTGAACTGTATTCACTCATCTGAGTCATTTTAAGGTGACTGTATCCTAAGATTACTGTTTGATATCTGCCGACGTAAAAAACTCAAAAGCTTCAACAAAAACGCACAACTGAACAGTATTTACTCATCTGAGTCATTTTAAGGTGACTGTATCCTAAGATTACTGTTTGATATCTGCCGACGTCAAAAACTCAAAAGCTTCACCAAAAACGCACAACTGAACAGTATTCACTTACATTCAGTCATTTTACGATGACTGTATCCTAAGATTACTGTTTGCTATCTGTGACGTCAATAACTCAAAAGCTTCACCAAAAACGCACAACTGAACAGTATTCACTCATCTGGGTCATTTTAAGGTGACTGTATCCTAAGATTACTGTTTGATATCTGTGATGTCAAAAACTCAAAAGCTTCACCAAAAACGCACAACTGAACAGTATTCACTCATCTGAGTCATTTTAAGGTGACTGTATCCTAAGATTACTGTTTGATATCTGCCGACGTCAAAAACTCAAAAGCTTCACCAAAAACGCACAACTGAACAGTATTCTTTCACATTCAGTCATTTTAAGCTGACTGTATCCTAAGATTACTGTTTGCTATCTGTGACGTCAATAACTCAAAAGCTTCACCAAAAACGCACAACTGAACAGTATTCACTCACATTCAGTCATTTTAAGATGACTGTATCCTAAGATTACTGTTTGATATCTGCCGACGTCAAAAACTCAAAAGCTTCACCAAAAACGCACAACTGAACTGTATTCACTCATCTGAGTCATTTTAAGCTGACTGTATCCTAAGATTACTGTTTGCTATCTGTGACGTCAATAACTCAAAAGCTTCACCAAAAACGCACAGCTGAACAGTATTCACTCACATTCAGTCATTTTAAGATGACTGTATCCTAAGATTACTGTTTGATATCTGCCGACGTCAAAAACTCAAAAGCTTCACCAAAAACGCACAACTGAACTGTATTCACTCACATTCAGTCATTTTAAGCTGACTGTATCCTAAGATTACTGTTTGATATCTGTGATGTCAAAAACTCAAAAGCTTCACCAAAAACGCACAACTGAACAGTATTCACTCACATTCAGTCATTTTAAGATGACTGTATCCTAAGATTACTGTTTGATATCTGCCGACGTCAAAAACTCAAAAGCTTCACCAAAAACGCACAACTGAACTGTATTCACTCACATTCAGTCATTTTAAGATGACTGTATCCTAAGATTACTGTTTGATATCTGCCGACGTCAAAAACTCAAAAGCTTCACCAAAAACGCACAACTGAACAGTATTCACTCACATTCAGTCATTTTAAGCTGACTGTATCCTAAGATTACTGTTTGATATCTGCCGAAGTCAAAAACTCAAAAGCTTCACCAAAAACGCACAACTGAACAGTATTCTCTCATCTGAGTCATTTTAAGCTGACTGTAACCTAAGATTACTGTTTGATATCTGCCGACGTCAAAAACTCAAAAGCTTCACCAAAAACGCCCAACTGAACTGTATTCACTCATCTGAGTCATTTTAAGCTGACTGTATCCTAAGATTACTGTTTGATATCTGCCGACGTCAAAAACTCAAAAGCTTCACCAAAAACGCACAACTGAACAGTATTCACTCACATTCAGTCATTTTAAGCTGACTGTATCCTAAGATTACTGTTTGCTATCTGTGACGTCAATAACTCAAAAGCTTCACCAAAAACGCACAGCTGAACAGTATTCACTCACATTCAGTCATTTTAAGATGACTGTATCCTAAGATTACTGTTTGATATCTGCCGACGTCAAAAACTCAAAAGCTTCACCAAAAACGCACAACTGAACAGTATTCACTCATCTGAGTCATTTTAAGCTGACTGTATCCTAAGATTACTGTTTGATATCTGCCGACGTCAAAAACTCAAAAGCTTCACCAAAAACGCACAACTGAACTGTATTCACTCATCTGAGTCATTTTAAGCTGACTATATCCTAAGATTACTGTTTGATATCTGCCGACGTCAAAAACTCAAAAGCTTCACCAAAAACGCACAACTGAACAGTATTCACTCACATTCAGTCATTTTAAGATGACTGTATCCTAAGATTACTGTTTGATATCTGCCGACGTCAAAAACTCAAAAGCTTCACCAAAAACGCACAACTGAACAGTATTCACTCATCTGAGTCATTTTAAGCTGACTGTATCCTAAGATTACTGTTTGCTATCTGTGACGTCAATAACTCAAAAGCTTCACCAAAAACGCACAACTGAACAGTATTCACTCACATTCAGTCATTTTAAGCTGACTGTATCCTAAGATTACTGTTTGATATCTGCCGACGTCAAAAACTCAAAAGCTTCACCAAAAACGCACAACTGAACAGTATTCACTCACATTCAGTCATTTTAAGATGACTGTATCCTAAGATTACTGTTTGCTATCTGTGACGTCAATAACTCAAAAGCTTCACCAAAAACGCACAACTGAACAGTATTCACTCACATTCAGTCATTTTAAGCTGACTGTATCCTAAGATTACTGTTTGCTATCTGTGACGTCAATAACTCAAAAGCTTCACCAAAAACGCACAGCTGAACAGTATTCACTCACATTCAGTCATTTTAAGCTGACTGTATCCTAAGATTACTCTTTGATATCTGCCGACGTCAAAAACTCAAAAGCTTCACCAAAAACGCACAACTGAACAGTATTCACTCATCTGAGTCATTTTAAGCTGACTGTATCCTAAGATTACTGTTTGATATCTGCCGACGTCAAAAACTCAAAAGCTTCACCAAAAACGCACAACTGAACAGTATTCACTCATCTGAGTCATTTTAAGCTGACTGTATCCTAAGATTACTGTTTGATATCTGCCGACGTCAAAAACTCAAAAGCTTCACCAAAAACGCACAACTGAACAATATTCACTCACATTCAGTCATTTTAAGATGACTGTATCCTAAGATTACTGTTTGATATCTGCCGACGTCAAAAACTCAAAAGCTTCACCAAAAACGCACAACTGAACAGTATTCACTCATCTGAGTCATTTTAAGCTGACTGTATCCTAAGATTACTGTTTGCTATCTATGACGTCAATAACTCAAAAGCTTCACCAAAAACGCACAACTGTTGATTCTGAACAGTATTCTCTCATCTGAGTCATTTTAAGCTGACTGTATCCTAAGATTCCTGTTAGATATCTGTGACGTCAAAAACTCAAAAGCTTCACCAAAAACGCACAACTGAACTGTATTCACTCATCTGAGTCATTTTAAGGTGACTGTATCCTAAGATTACTGTTTGATATCTGCCGAAATCAAAAACTCAAAAGCTTCACCAAAAACGCACAACTGTTGATTCTGAACAGTATTCTCTCATCTGAGTCATTTTAAGCTGACTGTATCCTAAGATTCCTGTTAGATATCTGTGACGTCAAAAACTCAAAAGCTTCACCAAAAACGCACAACTGAACTGTATTCACTCATCTGAGTCATTTTAAGGTGACTGTATCCTAAGATTACTGTTTGATATCTGCCGACGTCAAAAACTCAAAAGCTTCACCAAAAACGCACAACTGAACAGTATTCACTCACATTCAGTCATTTTAAGCTGACTGTATCCTAAGATTCCTGTTAGATATCTGTGACGTCAAAAACTCAAAAGCTTCACCAAAAAGGCACAACTGTTGATTCTGAACAGTATTCTCTCATCTGAGTCATTTTAAGCTGACTGTATCCTAAAATTCCTGTTAGATATCTGTGACGTCAAAAACTCAAAAGCTTCACCAAAAACGCACAACTGAACTGTATTCACTCATCTGAGTCATTTTAAGGTGACTGTATCCTAAGATTACTGTTTGATATCTGCCGAAATCAAAAACTCAAAAGCTTCACCAAAAACGCACAACTGAACAGTATTCACTCATCTGAGTCATTTTAAGCTGACTGTATCCTAAGATTACTGTTTGCTATCTGTGACGTCAATAACTCAAAAGCTTCACCAAAAACGCACAGCTGAACAGTATTCACTCACATTCAGTCATTTTAAGCTGACTGTATCCTAAGATTACTCTTTGATATCTGCCGACGTCAAAAACTCAAAAGCTTCACCAAAAACGCACAACTGAACAGTATTCACTCATCTGAGTCATTTTAAGCTGACTGTATCCTAAGATTACTGTTTGATATCTGCCGACGTCAAAAACTCAAAAGCTTCACCAAAAACGCACAACTGAACAGTATTCACTCATCTGAGTCATTTTAAGCTGACTGTATCCTAAGATTACTGTTTGATATCTGCCGACGTCAAAAACTCAAAAGCTTCACCAAAAACGCACAACTGAACAATATTCACTCACATTCAGTCATTTTAAGATGACTGTATCCTAAGATTACTGTTTGATATCTGCCGACGTCAAAAACTCAAAAGCTTCACCAAAAACGCACAACTGAACAGTATTCACTCATCTGAGTCATTTTAAGCTGACTGTATCCTAAGATTACTGTTTGCTATCTATGACGTCAATAACTCAAAAGCTTCACCAAAAACGCACAACTGTTGATTCTGAACAGTATTCTCTCATCTGAGTCATTTTAAGCTGACTGTATCCTAAGATTCCTGTTAGATAACTGTGACGTCAAAAACTCAAAAGCTTCACCAAAAACGCACAACTGAACTGTATTCACTCATCTGAGTCATTTTAAGGTGACTGTATCCTAAGATTACTGTTTGATATCTGCCGAAATCAAAAACTCAAAAGCTTCACCAAAAACGCACAACTGAACAGTATTCACTCACATTCAATCATTTTAAGGTGACTGTATCCTAAGATTACTGTTTGATATCTGCCGACGTCAAAAACTCAAAAGCTTCACCAAAAACGCACAACTGTTGATTCTGAACAGTATTCTCTCATCTGAGTCATTTTAAGCTGACTGTATCCTAAGATTCCTGTTAGATATCTGTGACGTCAAAAACTCAAAAGCTTCACCAAAAACGCACAACTGAACTGTATTCACTCATCTGAGTCATTTTAAGGTGACTGTATCCTAAGATTACTGTTTGATATCTGCCGACGTCAAAAACTCAAAAGCTTCACCAAAAACGCACAACTGAACAGTATTCACTCACATTCAGTCATTTTAAGCTGACTGTATCCTAAGATTCCTGTTAGATATCTGTGACGTCAAAAACTCAAAAGCTTCACCAAAAAGGCACAACTGTTGATTCTGAACAGTATTCTCTCATCTGAGTCATTTTAAGCTGACTGTATCCTAAAATTCCTGTTAGATATCTGTGACGTCAAAAACTCAAAAGCTTCACCAAAAACGCACAACTGAACTGTATTCACTCATCTGAGTCATTTTAAGGTGACTGTATCCTAAGATTACTGTTTGATATCTGCCGAAATCAAAAACTCAAAAGCTTCACCAAAAACGCACAACTGAACAGTATTCACTCATCTGAGTCATTTTAAGCTGACTGTATCCTAAGATTACTGTTTGATATCTGCCGACGTCAAAAACTCAAAAGCTTCACCAAAAACGCACAACTGAACAGTATTCACTCATCTGAGTCATTTTAAGCTGACTGTATCCTAAGATTACTGTTTGATATCTGCCGACGTCAAAAACTCAAAAGCTTCACCAAAAACGCACAACTGAACAGTATTCACTCACATTCAGTCATTTTAAGCTGACTGTATCCTAAGATTACTGTTTGCTATCTGTGACGTCAATAACTCAAAAGCTTCACCAAAAACGCACAGCTGAACAGTATTCACTCACATTCAGTCATTTTAAGCTGACTGTATCCTAAGATTACTGTTTGATATCTGCCGACGTCAAAAACTCAAAAGCTTCACCAAAAACGCACAGCTGAACAGTATTCACTCATCTGAGTCATTTTAAGCTGACTGTATCCTAAGATTACTGTTTGATATCTGCCGACGTCAAAAACTCAAAAGCTTCACCAAAAACGCACAACTGAACTGTATTCACTCATCTGAGTCATTTTAAGCTGACTGTATCCTAAGATTACTGTTTGATATCTGCCGACGTCAAAAACTCAAAAGCTTCACCAAAAACGCACAACTGAACAGTATTCACTCATCTGAGTCATTTTAAGCTGACTGTATCCTAAGATTACTGTTTGATATCTGCCGACGTCAAAAACTCAAAAGCTTCACCAAAAATGCACAACTGAACTGTATTCACTCATCTGAGTCATTTTAAGCTGACTGTATCCTAAGATTACTGTTTGATATCTGCCGACGTCAAAAACTCAAAAGCTTCACCAAAAACGCACAACTGAACTGTATTCACTCATCTGAGTCATTTTAAGGTGACTGTATCCTAAGATTACTGTTTGATATCTGTGATGTCAAAAACTCAAAAGCTTCACCAAAAACGCACAACTGAACAGTATTCACTCACATTCAGTCATTTTAAGCTGACTGTATCCTAAGATTACTGTTTGATATCTGCCGACGTCAAAAACTCAAAAGCTTCACCAAAAACGCACAACTGAACAGTATTCACTCATCTGAGTCATTTTAAACTGACTGTATCCTAAGATTACTGTTTGATATCTGCCGACGTCAAAAACTCAAAAGCTTCACCAAAAACGCACAACTGAACAGTATTCACTCACATTCAATCATTTTAAGCTGACTGTATCCTAAGATTACTGTTTGCTATCTGTGACGTCAATAACTCAAAAGCTTCACCAAAAACGCACAACTGAACAGTATTCACTCACATTCAGTCATTTTAAGCTGACTGTATCCTAAGATTACTGTTTGCTATCTGTGACGTCAATAACTCAAAAGCTTCACCAAAAACGCACAACTGAACTGTATTCACTCATCTGAGTCATTTTAAGCTGACTGTATCCTAAGATTACTGTTTGATATCTGCCGACGTCTAAAACTCAAAAGCTTCACCAAAAACGCACAACTGAACAGTATTCACTCATCTGAGTCATTTTAAGATGACTGTATCCTAAGATTACTGTTTGATATCTGCCGACGTCAAAAACTCAAAAGCTTCACCAAAAACGCACAACTGAACAGTATTCACTCACATTCAGTCATTTTAAGCTGACTGTATCCTAAGATTACTGTTTGCTATCTGTGACGTCAATAACTCAAAAGCTTCACCAAAA
Organism: Trachinotus anak; assembly: GCF_046630095.1. Lineage (NCBI taxonomy): Eukaryota > Metazoa > Chordata > Actinopteri > Carangiformes > Carangidae > Trachinotus > Trachinotus anak. The sequence goes on from NW_027273872.1 coordinate 29,332,094, forward strand.
ACGCACAGCTGAACAGTATTCACTCACATTCAGTCATTTTAAGATGACTGTATCCTAAGATTACTGTTTGATATCTGCCGACGTCAAAAACTCAAAAGCTTCACCAAAAACGCACACCTGAACAGTATTCACTCACATTCAGTCATTTTAAGCTGACTGTATCCTAAGATTACTGTTTGCTATCTGTGACGTCAATAACTCAAAAGCTTCACCAAAAACGCACAACTGAACTGTATTCACTCATCTGAGTCATTTTAAGCTGACTGTATCCTAAGATTACTGTTTGATATCTGCCGACGTCAAAAACTCAAAAGCTTCACCAAAAACGCACAACTGAACAGTATTCACTCATCTGAGTCATTTTAAGATGACTGTATCCTAAGATTACTGTTTGATATCTGCCGACGTCAAAAACTCAAAAGCTTCACCAAAAACGCACAACTGAACAGTATTCACTCACATTCAGTCATTTTAAGCTGACTGTATCCTAAGATTACTGTTTGCTATCTGTGACGTCAATAACTCAAAAGCTTCACCAAAAACGCACAGCTGAACAGTATTCACTCACATTCAGTCATTTTAAGATGACTGTATCCTAAGATTACTGTTTGATATCTGCCGACGTCAAAAACTCAAAAGCTTCACCAAAAACGCACAACTGAACAGTATTCACTCATCTGAGTCATTTTAAGCTGACTGTATCCTAAAATTCCTGTTAGATATCTGTGACGTCAAAAACTCAAAAGCTTCACCAAAAACGCACAACTGAACTGTATTCACTCATCTGAGTCATTTTAAGGTGACTGTATCCTAAGATTACTGTTTGATATCTGCCGAAATCAAAAACTCAAAAGCTTCACCAAAAACGCACAACTGAACAGTATTCACTCATCTGAGTCATTTTAAGCTGACTGTATCCTAAGATTACTGTTTGATATCTGCCGACGTCAAAAACTCAAAAGCTTCACCAAAAACGCACAACTGAACAGTATTCACTCATCTGAGTCATTTTAAGCTGACTGTATCCTAAGATTACTGTTTGATATCTGCCGACGTCAAAAACTCAAAAGCTTCACCAAAAACGCACAACTGAACTGTATTCACTCATCTGAGTCATTTTAAGCTGACTGTATCCTAAGATTACTGTTTGATATCTGCCGACGTCAAAAACTCAAAAGTTCACCAAAAACGCACAACTGAACAGTATTCACTCATCTGAGTCATTTTAAGCTGACTGTATCCTAAGATTACTGTTTGATATCTGCCGACGTCAAAAACTCAAAAGTTCACCAAAAACGCACAACTGAACAGTATTCACTCATCTGAGTCATTTTAAGCTGACTGTATCCTAAGATTACTGTTTGATATCTGCCGACGTCAAAAACTCAAAAGCTTCACCAAAAACGCACAACTGAACTGTATTCACTCATCTGAGTCATTTTAAGCTGACTGTATCCTAAGATTACTGTTTGATATCTGCCGACGTCAAAAACTCAAAAGCTTCACCAAAAACGCACAACTGAACTGTATTCACTCATCTGAGTCATTTTAAGGTGACTGTATCCTAAGATTACTGTTTGATATCTGTGATGTCAAAAACTCAAAAGCTTCACCAAAAACGCACAACTGAACAGTATTCACTCACATTCAGTCATTTTAAGCTGACTGTATCCTAAGATTACTGTTTGATATCTGCCGACGTCAAAAACTCAAAAGCTTCACCAAAAACGCACAACTGAACAGTATTCACTCATCTGAGTCATTTTAAACTGACTGTATCCTAAGATTACTGTTTGATATCTGCCGACGTCAAAAACTCAAAAGCTTCACCAAAAACGCACAACTGAACAGTATTCACTCACATTCAATCATTTTAAGCTGACTGTATCCTAAGATTACTGTTTGCTATCTGTGACGTCAATAACTCAAAAGCTTCACCAAAAACGCACAACTGAACAGTATTCACTCACATTCAGTCATTTTAAGCTGACTGTATCCTAAGATTACTGTTTGCTATCTGTGACGTCAATAACTCAAAAGCTTCACCAAAAACGCACAGCTGAACAGTATTCACTCACATTCAGTCATTTTAAGATGACTGTATCCTAAGATTACTGTTTGATATCTGCCGACGTCAAAAACTCAAAAGCTTCACCAAAAACGCACAACTGAACAGTATTCACTCACATTCAGTCATTTTAAGCTGACTGTATCCTAAGATTACTGTTTGCTATCTGTGACGTCAATAACTCAAAAGCTTCACCAAAAACGCACAACTGAACTGTATTCACTCATCTGAGTCATTTTAAGCTGACTGTATCCTAAGATTACTGTTTGATATCTGCCGACGTCAAAAACTCAAAAGCTTCACCAAAAACGCACAACTGAACAGTATTCACTCATCTGAGTCATTTTAAGATGACTGTATCCTAAGATTACTGTTTGATATCTGCCGACGTCAAAAACTCAAAAGCTTCACCAAAAACGCACAACTGAACAGTATTCACTCACATTCAGTCATTTTAAGCTGACTGTATCCTAAGATTACTGTTTGCTATCTGTGACGTCAATAACTCAAAAGCTTCACCAAAAACGCACAGCTGAACAGTATTCACTCACATTCAGTCATTTTAAGATGACTGTATCCTAAGATTACTGTTTGATATCTGCCGACGTCAAAAACTCAAAAGCTTCACCAAAAACGCACAACTGAACAGTATTCACTCATCTGAGTCATTTTAAGCTGACTGTATCCTAAAATTCCTGTTAGATATCTGTGACGTCAAAAACTCAAAAGCTTCACCAAAAACGCACAACTGAACTGTATTCACTCATCTGAGTCATTTTAAGGTGACTGTATCCTAAGATTACTGTTTGATATCTGCCGAAATCAAAAACTCAAAAGCTTCACCAAAAACGCACAACTGAACAGTATTCACTCATCTGAGTCATTTTAAGCTGACTGTATCCTAAGATTACTGTTTGATATCTGCCGACGTCAAAAACTCAAAAGCTTCACCAAAAACGCACAACTGAACAGTATTCACTCATCTGAGTCATTTTAAGCTGACTGTATCCTAAGATTACTGTTTGATATCTGCCGACGTCAAAAACTCAAAAGCTTCACCAAAAACGCACAACTGAACAGTATTCACTCACATTCAGTCATTTTAAGCTGACTGTATCCTAAGATTACTGTTTGCTATCTGTGACGTCAATAACTCAAAAGCTTCACCAAAAACGCACAGCTGAACAGTATTCACTCACATTCAGTCATTTTAAGCTGACTGTATCCTAAGATTACTGTTTGATATCTGCCGACGTCAAAAACTCAAAAGCTTCACCAAAAACGCACAGCTGAACAGTATTCACTCATCTGAGTCATTTTAAGCTGACTGTATCCTAAGATTACTGTTTGATATCTGCCGACGTCAAAAACTCAAAAGCTTCACCAAAAACGCACAACTGAACTGTATTCACTCATCTGAGTCATTTTAAGCTGACTGTATCCTAAGATTACTGTTTGATATCTGCCGACGTCAAAAACTCAAAAGCTTCACCAAAAACGCACAACTGAACAGTATTCACTCATCTGAGTCATTTTAAGCTGACTGTATCCTAAGATTACTGTTTGATATCTGCCGACGTCAAAAACTCAAAAGCTTCACCAAAAATGCACAACTGAACTGTATTCACTCATCTGAGTCATTTTAAGGTGACTGTATCCTAAGATTACTGTTTGATATCTGTGATGTCAAAAACTCAAAAGCTTCACCAAAAACGCACAACTGAACAGTATTCACTCACATTCAGTCATTTTAAGCTGACTGTATCCTAAGATTACTGTTTGATATCTGCCGACGTCAAAAACTCAAAAGCTTCACCAAAAACGCACAACTGAACAGTATTCACTCATCTGAGTCATTTTAAACTGACTGTATCCTAAGATTACTGTTTGATATCTGCCGACGTCAAAAACTCAAAAGCTTCACCAAAAACGCACAACTGAACAGTATTCACTCACATTCAATCATTTTAAGCTGACTGTATCCTAAGATTACTGTTTGCTATCTGTGACGTCAATAACTCAAAAGCTTCACCAAAAACGCACAACTGAACAGTATTCACTCACATTCAGTCATTTTAAGCTGACTGTATCCTAAGATTACTGTTTGCTATCTGTGACGTCAATAACTCAAAAGCTTCACCAAAAACGCACAACTGAACTGTATTCACTCATCTGAGTCATTTTAAGCTGACTGTATCCTAAGATTACTGTTTGATATCTGCCGACGTCTAAAACTCAAAAGCTTCACCAAAAACGCACAACTGAACAGTATTCACTCATCTGAGTCATTTTAAGATGACTGTATCCTAAGATTACTGTTTGATATCTGCCGACGTCAAAAACTCAAAAGCTTCACCAAAAACGCACAACTGAACAGTATTCACTCACATTCAGTCATTTTAAGCTGACTGTATCCTAAGATTACTGTTTGCTATCTGTGACGTCAATAACTCAAAAGCTTCACCAAAAACGCACAGCTGAACAGTATTCACTCACATTCAGTCATTTTAAGCTGACTGTATCCTAAGATTACTGTTTGCTATCTGTGACGTCAATAACTCAAAAGCTTCACCAAAAACGCACAACTGAACTGTATTCACTCATCTGAGTCATTTTAAGCTGACTGTATCCTAAGATTACTGTTTGATATCTGCCGACGTCAAAAACTCAAAAGCTTCACCAAAAACGCACAACTGAACAGTATTCACTCATCTGAGTCATTTTAAGATGACTGTATCCTAAGATTACTGTTTGATATCTGCCGACGTCAAAAACTCAAAAGCTTCACCAAAAACGCACAACTGAACAGTATTCACTCACATTCAGTCATTTTAAGCTGACTGTATCCTAAGATTACTGTTTGCTATCTGTGACGTCAATAACTCAAAAGCTTCACCAAAAACGCACAGCTGAACAGTATTCACTCACATTCAGTCATTTTAAGATGACTGTATCCTAAGATTACTGTTTGATATCTGCCGACGTCAAAAACTCAAAAGCTTCACCAAAAACGCACAACTGAACAGTATTCACTCATCTGAGTCATTTTAAGCTGACTGTATCCTAAGATTACTGTTTGATATCTGCCGACGTCAAAAACTCAAAAGCTTCACCAAAAACGCACAACTGAACAGTATTCACTCACATTCAGTCATTTTAAGCTGACTGTATCCTAAGATTACTGTTTGCTATCTGTGACGTCAATAACTCAAAAGCTTCACCAAAAACGCACAACTGAACAGTATTCACTCATCTGAGTCATTTTAAGCTGACTGTATCCTAAGATTACTGTTTGCTATCTGTGACGTCAATAACTCAAAAGCTTCACCAAAAACGCACAACTGAACAGTATTCACTCATCTGAGTCATTTTAAGGTGACTGTATCCTAAGATTACTGTTTGATATCTGCCGACGTCAAAAACTCAAAAGCTTCACCAAAAACGCACAACTGAACAGTATTCACTCACATTCAATCATTTTAAGCTGACTGTATCCTAAGATTACTGTTTGCTATCTGTGACGTCAATAACTCAAAAGCTTCACCAAAAACGCACAACTGAACAGTATTCACTCACATTCAGTCATTTTAAGCTGACTGTATCCTAAGATTACTGTTTGCTATCTGTGACGTCAATAACTCAAAAGCTTCACCAAAAACGCACAACTGAACTGTATTCACTCATCTGAGTCATTTTAAGCTGACTGTATCCTAAGATTACTGTTTGATATCTGCCGACGTCTAAAACTCAAAAGCTTCACCAAAAACGCACAACTGAACAGTATTCACTCATCTGAGTCATTTTAAGATGACTGTATCCTAAGATTACTGTTTGATATCTGCCGACGTCAAAAACTCAAAAGCTTCACCAAAAACGCACAACTGAACAGTATTCACTCACATTCAGTCATTTTAAGCTGACTGTATCCTAAGATTACTGTTTGCTATCTGTGACGTCAATAACTCAAAAGCTTCACCAAAAACGCACAGCTGAACAGTATTCACTCACATTCAGTCATTTTAAGCTGACTGTATCCTAAGATTACTGTTTGCTATCTGTGACGTCAATAACTCAAAAGCTTCACCAAAAACGCACAACTGAACTGTATTCACTCATCTGAGTCATTTTAAGCTGACTGTATCCTAAGATTACTGTTTGATATCTGCCGACGTCAAAAACTCAAAAGCTTCACCAAAAACGCACAACTGAACAGTATTCACTCATCTGAGTCATTTTAAGATGACTGTATCCTAAGATTACTGTTTGATATCTGCCGACGTCAAAAACTCAAAAGCTTCACCAAAAACGCACAACTGAACAGTATTCACTCACATTCAGTCATTTTAAGCTGACTGTATCCTAAGATTACTGTTTGCTATCTGTGACGTCAATAACTCAAAAGCTTCACCAAAAACGCACAGCTGAACAGTATTCACTCACATTCAGTCATTTTAAGATGACTGTATCCTAAGATTACTGTTTGATATCTGCCGACGTCAAAAACTCAAAAGCTTCACCAAAAACGCACAACTGAACAGTATTCACTCATCTGAGTCATTTTAAGCTGACTGTATCCTAAGATTACTGTTTGATATCTGCCGACGTCAAAAACTCAAAAGCTTCACCAAAAACGCACAACTGAACAGTATTCACTCACATTCAGTCATTTTAAGCTGACTGTATCCTAAGATTACTGTTTGCTATCTGTGACGTCAATAACTCAAAAGCTTCACCAAAAACGCACAACTGAACAGTATTCACTCATCTGAGTCATTTTAAGCTGACTGTATCCTAAGATTACTGTTTGCTATCTGTGACGTCAATAACTCAAAAGCTTCACCAAAAACGCACAACTGAACAGTATTCACTCATCTGAGTCATTTTAAGGTGACTGTATCCTAAGATTACTGTTTGATATCTGCCGACGTCAAAAACTCAAAAGCTTCACCAAAAACGCACAACTGAACAGTATTCACTCACATTCAATCATTTTAAGCTGACTGTATCCTAAGATTACTGTTTGCTATCTGTGACGTCAATAACTCAAAAGCTTCACCAAAAACGCACAACTGAACAGTATTCACTCATCTGAGTCATTTTAAGCTGACTGTATCCTAAGATTACTGTTTGATATCTGCCGACGTCAAAAACTCAAAAGCTTCACCAAAAACGCACAACTGAACAGTATTCACTCACATTCAGTCATTTTAAGCTGACTGTATCCTAAGATTACTGTTTGCTATCTGTGACGTCAATAACTCAAAAGCTTCACCAAAAACGCACAACTGAACAGTATTCACTCACATTCAGTCATTTTAAGCTGACTGTATCCTAAGATTACTGTTTGCTATCTGTGACGTCAATAACTCAAAAGCTTCACCAAAAACGCACAGCTGAACAGTATTCACTCACATTCAGTCATTTTAAGATGACTGTATCCTAAGATTACTGTTTGATATCTGCCGACGTCAAAAACTCAAAAGCTTCACCAAAAACGCACAACTGAACAGTATTCACTCATCTGAGTCATTTTAAGCTGACTGTATCCTAAGATTACTGTTTGATATCTGCCGACGTCAAAAACTCAAAAGCTTCACCAAAAACGCACAACTGAACAGTATTCACTCACATTCAGTCATTTTAAGCTGACTGTATCCTAAGATTACTGTTTGATATCTGTGATGTCAAAAACTCAAAAGCTTCACCAAAAACGCACAACTGAACAGTATTCACTCACATTCAGTCATTTTAAGATGACTGTATCCTAAGATTACTGTTTGATATCTGCCGACGTCAAAAACTCAAAAGCTTCACCAAAAACGCACAACTGAACAGTATTCACTCACATTCAGTCATTTTAAGCTGACTGTATCCTAAGATTACTGTTTGCTATCTGTGACGTCAATAACTCAAAAGCTTCACCAAAAACGCACAACTGAACAGTATTCACTCACATTCAGTCATTTTAAGCTGACTGTATCCTAAGATTACTGTTTGCTATCTGTGACGTCAATAACTCAAAAGCTTCACCAAAAACGCACAGCTGAACAGTATTCACTCACATTCAGTCATTTTAAGATGACTGTATCCTAAGATTACTGTTTGATATCTGCCGACGTCAAAAACTCAAAAGCTTCACCAAAAACGCACAACTGAACAGTATTCACTCATCTGAGTCATTTTAAGGTGACTGTATCCTAAGATTACTGTTTGATATCTGCCGACGTCAAAAACTCAAAAGCTTCACCAAAAACGCACAACTGAACAGTATTCACTCACATTCAGTCATTTTAAGCTGACTGTATCCTAAGATTACTGTTTGATATCTGTGATGTCAAAAACTCAAAAGCTTCACCAAAAACGCACAACTGAACAGTATTCACTCACATTCAGTCATTTTAAGATGACTGTATCCTAAGATTACTGTTTGATATCTGCCGACGTCAAAAACTCAAAAGCTTCACCAAAAACGCACAACTGAACAGTATTCACTCACATTCAGTCATTTTAAGCTGACTGTATCCTAAGATTACTGTTTGATATCTGCCGAAGTCAAAAACTCAAAAGCTTCACCAAAAACGCACAACTGAACAGTATTCACTCATCTGAGTCATTTTAAGGTGACTGTATCCTAAGATTACTGTTTGATATCTGCCGACGTCAAAAACTCAAAAGCTTCACCAAAAACGCACAACTGAACTGTATTCACTCATCTGAGTCATTTTAAGCTGACTATATCCTAAGATTACTGTTTGATATCTGCCGACGTCAAAAACTCAAAAGCTTCACCAAAAACGCACAACTGAACAGTATTCACTCATCTGAGTCATTTTAAGCTGACTGTATCCTAAGATTACTGTTTGCTATCTGTGACGTCAATAACTCAAAAGCTTCACCAAAAACGCACAACTGAACAGTATTCACTCACATTCAGTCATTTTAAGCTGACTGTATCCTAAGATTACTGTTTGATATCTGCCGACGTCAAAAACTCAAAAGCTTCACCAAAAACGCACAACTGAACAGTATTCACTCACATTCAGTCATTTTAAGATGACTGTATCCTAAGATTACTGTTTGCTATCTGTGACGTCAATAACTCAAAAGCTTCACCAAAAACGCACAACTGAACAGTATTCACTCACATTCAGTCATTTTAAGCTGACTGTATCCTAAGATTACTGTTTGCTATCTGTGACGTCAATAACTCAAAAGCTTCACCAAAAACGCACAGCTGAACAGTATTCACTCACATTCAGTCATTTTAAGCTGACTGTATCCTAAGATTACTCTTTGATATCTGCCGACGTCAAAAACTCAAAAGCTTCACCAAAAACGCACAACTGAACAGTATTCACTCATCTGAGTCATTTTAAGCTGACTGTATCCTAAGATTACTGTTTGATATCTGCCGACGTCAAAAACTCAAAAGCTTCACCAAAAACGCACAACTGAACAGTATTCACTCATCTGAGTCATTTTAAGCTGACTGTATCCTAAGATTACTGTTTGATATCTGCCGACGTCAAAAACTCAAAAGCTTCACCAAAAACGCACAACTGAACAATATTCACTCACATTCAGTCATTTTAAGATGACTGTATCCTAAGATTACTGTTTGATATCTGCCGACGTCAAAAACTCAAAAGCTTCACCAAAAACGCACAACTGAACAGTATTCACTCATCTGAGTCATTTTAAGCTGACTGTATCCTAAGATTACTGTTTGTTATCTATGACGTCAATAACTCAAAAGCTTCACCAAAAACGCACAACTGTTGATTCTGAACAGTATTCTCTCATCTGAGTCATTTTAAGCTGACTGTATCCTAAGATTCCTGTTAGATATCTGTGATGTCAAAAACTCAAAAGCTTCACCAAAAACGCACAACTGAACAGTATTCACTCACATTCAGTCATTTTAAGATGACTGTATCCTAAGATTACTGTTTGATATCTGCCGACGTCAAAAACTCAAAAGCTTCACCAAAAACGCACAACTGAACAGTATTCACTCACATTCAGTCATTTTAAGCTGACTGTATCCTAAGATTACTGTTTGCTATCTGTGACGTCAATAACTCAAAAGCTTCACCAAAAACGCACAACTGAACAGTATTCACTCACATTCAGTCATTTTAAGCTGACTGTATCCTAAGATTACTGTTTGCTATCTGTGACGTCAATAACTCAAAAGCTTCACCAAAAACGCACAGCTGAACAGTATTCACTCACATTCAGTCATTTTAAGATGACTGTATCCTAAGATTACTGTTTGATATCTGCCGACGTCAAAAACTCAAAAGCTTCACCAAAAACGCACAACTGAACAGTATTCACTCATCTGAGTCATTTTAAGGTGACTGTATCCTAAGATTACTGTTTGATATCTGCCGACGTCAAAAACTCAAAAGCTTCACCAAAAACGCACAACTGAACAGTATTCACTCACATTCAGTCATTTTAAGCTGACTGTATCCTAAGCTTACTGTTTGATATCTGTGATGTCAAAAACTCAAAAGCTTCACCAAAAACGCACAACTGAACAGTATTCACTCACATTCAGTCATTTTAAGATGACTGTATCCTAAGATTACTGTTTGATATCTGCCGACGTCAAAAACTCAAAAGCTTCACCAAAAACGCACAACTGAACAGTATTCACTCACATTCAGTCATTTTAAGCTGACTGTATCCTAAGATTACTGTTTGATATCTGCCGAAGTCAAAAACTCAAAAGCTTCACCAAAAACGCACAACTGAACAGTATTCACTCATCTGAGTCATTTTAAGCTGACTGTATCCTAAGATTACTGTTTGATATCTGCCGACGTCAAAAACTCAAAAGCTTCACCAAAAACGCACAACTGAACTGTATTCACTCATCTGAGTCATTTTAAGCTGACTATATCCTAAGATTACTGTTTGATATCTGCCGACGTCAAAAACTCAAAAGCTTCACCAAAAACGCACAACTGAACAGTATTCACTCATCTGAGTCATTTTAAGCTGACTGTATCCTAAGATTACTGTTTGCTATCTGTGACGTCAATAACTCAAAAGCTTCACCAAAAACGCACAACTGAACAGTATTCACTCACATTCAGTCATTTTAAGCTGACTGTATCCTAAGATTACTGTTTGATATCTGCCGACGTCAAAAACTCAAAAGCTTCACCAAAAACGCACAACTGAACAGTATTCACTCACATTCAGTCATTTTAAGATGACTGTATCCTAAGATTACTGTTTGCTATCTGTGACGTCAATAACTCAAAAGCTTCACCAAAAACGCACAACTGAACAGTATTCACTCACATTCAGTCATTTTAAGCTGACTGTATCCTAAGATTACTGTTTGCTATCTGTGACGTCAATAACTCAAAAGCTTCACCAAAAACGCACAGCTGAACAGTATTCACTCACATTCAGTCATTTTAAGCTGACTGTATCCTAAGATTACTCTTTGATATCTGCCGACGTCAAAAACTCAAAAGCTTCACCAAAAACGCACAACTGAACAGTATTCACTCATCTGAGTCATTTTAAGCTGACTGTATCCTAAGATTACTGTTTGATATCTGCCGACGTCAAAAACTCAAAAGCTTCACCAAAAACGCACAACTGAACAGTATTCACTCATCTGAGTCATTTTAAGCTGACTGTATCCTAAGATTACTGTTTGATATCTGCCGACGTCAAAAACTCAAAAGCTTCACCAAAAACGCACAACTGAACAATATTCACTCACATTCAGTCATTTTAAGATGACTGTATCCTAAGATTACTGTTTGATATCTGCCGACGTCAAAAACTCAAAAGCTTCACCAAAAACGCACAACTGAACAGTATTCACTCATCTGAGTCATTTTAAGCTGACTGTATCCTAAGATTACTGTTTGTTATCTATGACGTCAATAACTCAAAAGCTTCACCAAAAACGCACAACTGTTGATTCTGAACAGTATTCTCTCATCTGAGTCATTTTAAGCTGACTGTATCCTAAGATTCCTGTTAGATATCTGTGACGTCAAAAACTCAAAAGCTTCACCAAAAACGCACAACTGAACTGTATTCACTCATCTGAGTCATTTTAAGGTGACTGTATCCTAAGATTACTGTTTGATATCTGCCGAAATCAAAAACTCAAAAGCTTCACCAAAAACGCACAACTGAACAGTATTCACTCACATTCAATCATTTTAAGGTGACTGTATCCTAAGATTACTGTTTGATATCTGCCGACGTCAAAAACTCAAAAGCTTCACCAAAAACGCACAACTGAACAGTATTCACTCATCTGAGTCATTTTAAGGTGACTGTATCCTAAGATTACTGTTTGATATCTGCCGACGTCAAAAACTCAAAAGCTTCACCAAAAACGCACAACTGAACAGTATTCACTCACATTCAGTCATTTTAAGCTGACTGTATCCTAAGATTACTGTTTGATATCTGTGATGTCAAAAACTCAAAAGCTTCACCAAAAACGCACAACTGAACAGTATTCACTCACATTCAGTCATTTTAAGATGACTGTATCCTAAGATTACTGTTTGATATCTGCCGACGTCAAAAACTCAAAAGCTTCACCAAAAACGCACAACTGAACAGTATTCACTCACATTCAGTCATTTTAAGCTGACTGTATCCTAAGATTACTGTTTGATATCTGCCGACGTCAAAAACTCAAAAGCTTCACCAAAAACGCACAACTGAACAGTATTCACTCACATTCAGTCATTTTAAGCTGACTGTATCCTAAGATTACTGTTTGCTATCTGTGACGTCAATAACTCAAAAGCTTCACCAAAAACGCACAGCTGAACAGTATTCACTCATCTGAGTCATTTTAAGCTGACTGTATCCTAAGATTACTGTTTGATATCTGCCGACGTCAAAAACTCAAAAGCTTCACCAAAAACGCACAACTGAACTGTATTCACTCATCTGAGTCATTTTAAGCTGACTGTATCCTAAGATTACTGTTTGATATCTGCCGACGTCAAAAACTCAAAAGCTTCACCAAAAACGCACAACTGAACAGTATTCACTCATCTGAGTCATTTTTCAGCTGACTGTATCCTAAGATTACTGTTTGATATCTGCCGACGTCAAAAACTCAAAAGCTTCACCAAAAATGCACAACTGAACTGTATTCACTCATCTGAGTCATTTTAAGCTGACTGTATCCTAAGATTACTGTTTGATATCTGCCGACGTCAAAAACTCAAAAGCTTCACCAAAAACGCACAACTGAACTGTATTCACTCATCTGAGTCATTTTAAGGTGACTGTATCCTAAGATTACTGTTTGATATCTGCCGACGTCAAAAACTCAAAAGCTTCACCAAAAACGCACAACTGAACAGTATTCACTCATCTGAGTCATTTTAAGCTGACTGTATCCTAGGATTACTGTTTGATATCTGCCGACGTCAAAAACTCAAAAGCTTCACCAAAAACGCACAACTGAACAGTATTCACTCACATTCAGTCATTTTAAGATGACTGTATCCTAAGATTACTGTTTGCTATCTGTGACGTCAATAACTCAAAAGCTTCACCAAAAACGCACAACTGAACAGTATTCACTCATCTGAGTCATTTTTAGATGACTGTATCCTAAGATTACTGTTTGATATCTGCCGACGTCAAAAACTCAAAAGCTTCACCAAAAACGCACAACTGAACAGTATTCACTCATCTGGGTCATTTTAAGGTGACTGTATCCTAAGATTACTGTTTGATATCTGTGATGTCAAAAACTCAAAAGCTTCACCAAAAATGCACAACTGAACAGTATTCACTCATCTGAGTCATTTTAAGGTGACTGTATCCTAAGATTACTGTTTGATATCTGCCGACGTCAAAAACTCAAAAGCTTCACCAAAAACGCACAACTGAACAGTATTCTTTCACATTCAGTCATTTTAAGCTGACTGTATCCTAAGATTACTGTTTGCTATCTGTGACGTCAATAACTCAAAAGCTTCACCAAAAACGCACAGCTGAACAGTATTCACTCACATTCAGTCATTTTAAGATGACTGTATCCTAAGATTACTGTTTGATATCTGCCGACGTCAAAAACTCAAAAGCTTCACCAAAAACGCACAACTGAACAGTATTCACTCATCTGAGTCATTTTAAGCTGACTGTATCCTAAGATTACTGTTTGATATCTGCCGACGTCAAAAACTCAAAAGCTTCACCAAAAACGCACAACTGAACTGTATTCACTCATCTGAGTCATTTTAAGCTGACTATATCCTAAGATTACTGTTTGATATCTGCCGACGTCAAAAACTCAAAAGCTTCACCAAAAACGCACAACTGAACAGTATTCTTTCACATTCAGTCATTTTAAGGTGACTGTATCCTAAGATTACTGTTTGCTATCTGTGACGTCAATAACTCAAAAGCTTCACCAAAAACGCACAGCTGAACAGTATTCACTCACATTCAGTCATTTTAAGCTGACTGTATCCTAAGATTACTGTTTGATATCTGCCGACGTCAAAAACTCAAAAGCTTCACCAAAAACGCACAACTGAACTGTATTCACTCATCTGAGTCATTTTAAGCTGACTGTATCCTAAGATTACTGTTTGATATCTGCCGACGTCCAAAACTCAAAAGTTTCACCAAAAACGCACAACTGAACAGTATTCACTCATCTGAGTCATTTTAAGCTGACTGTATCCTAAGATTACTGTTTGCTATCTGTGACGTCAAAAACTCAAAAGCTTCACCAAAAACGCACAACTGAACAGTATTCACTCACATTCAGTCATTTTAAGCTGACTGTATCCTAAGATTACTGTTTGATATCTGCCGACGTCAAAAACTCAAAAGCTTCACCAAAAACGCACAACTGAACAGTATTCACTCATCTGAGTCATTTTAAGGTGACTGTATCCTAAGATTACTGTTTGATATCTGCCGACGTCAAAAACTCAAAAGCTTCACCAAAAACGCACAACTGAACAGTATTCACTCACATTCAGTCATTTTAAGCTGACTGTATCCTAAGATTACTGTTTGCTATCTGTGACGTCAATAACTCAAAAGCTTCACCAAAAACGCACAGCTGAACAGTATTCACTCACATTCAGTCATTTTAAGCTGACTGTATCCTAAGATTACTGTTTGATATCTGCCGACGTCAAAAACTCAAAAGCTTCACCAAAAACGCACAACTGAACAGTATTCACTCATCTGAGTCATTTTAAGCTGACTGTATCCTAAGATTACTGTTTGATATCTGTGACGTCAAAAACTCAAAAGCTTCACCAAAAACGCACAACTGAACAGTATTCACTCACATTCAGTCATTTTAAGGTGACTGTATCCTAAGATTACTGTTTGCTATCTGTGACGTCAATAACTCAAAAGCTTCACCAAAAACGCACAGCTGAACAGTATTCACTCACATTCAGTCATTTTAAGATGACTGTATCCTAAGATTACTGTTTGATATCTGCCGACGTCAAAAACTCAAAAGCTTCACCAAAAACGCACAACTGAACTGTATTCACTCATCTGAGTCATTTTAAGGTGACTGTATCCTAAGATTACTGTTTGATATCTGCCGACGTCAAAAACTCAAAAGCTTCACCAAAAACGCACAACTGAACAGTATTCACTCACATTCAGTCATTTTAAGCTGACTGTATCCTAAGATTACTGTTTGCTATCTGTGACGTCAATAACTCAAAAGCTTCACCAAAAACGCACAGCTGAACAGTACTCACTCACATTCAGTCATTTTAAGCTGACTGTATCCTAAGATTACTGTTTGATATCTGCCGACGTCAAAAACTCAAAAGCTTCACCAAAAACGCACAGCTGAACAGTATTCACTCATCTGAGTCATTTTAAGCTGACTGTATCCTAAGATTACTGTTTGATATCTGCCGACGTCAAAAACTCAAAAGCTTCACCAAAAACGCACAACTGAACTGTATTCACTCATCTGAGTCATTTTAAGCTGACTGTATCCTAAGATTACTGTTTGATATCTGCCGACGTCAAAAACTCAAAAGCTTCACCAAAAACGCACAACTGAACAGTATTCACTCATCTGAGTCATTTTTCAGCTGACTGTATCCTAAGATTACTGTTTGATATCTGCCGACGTCAAAAACTCAAAAGCTTCACCAAAAATGCACAACTGAACTGTATTCACTCATCTGAGTCATTTTAAGCTGACTGTATCCTAAGATTACTGTTTGATATCTGCCGACGTCAAAAACTCAAAAGCTTCACCAAAAACGCACAACTGAACTGTATTCACTCATCTGAGTCATTTTAAGGTGACTGTATCCTAAGATTACTGTTTGATATCTGCCGACGTCAAAAACTCAAAAGCTTCACCAAAAACGCACAACTGAACAGTATTCACTCATCTGAGTCATTTTAAGCTGACTGTATCCTAGGATTACTGTTTGATATCTGCCGACGTCAAAAACTCAAAAGCTTCACCAAAAACGCACAACTGAACAGTATTCACTCACATTCAGTCATTTTAAGATGACTGTATCCTAAGATTACTGTTTGCTATCTGTGACGTCAATAACTCAAAAGCTTCACCAAAAACGCACAACTGAACAGTATTCACTCATCTGAGTCATTTTTAGATGACTGTATCCTAAGATTACTGTTTGATATCTGCCGACGTCAAAAACTCAAAAGCTTCACCAAAAACGCACAACTGAACAGTATTCACTCATCTGGGTCATTTTAAGGTGACTGTATCCTAAGATTACTGTTTGCTATCTGTGACGTCAATAACTCAAAAGCTTCACCAAAAACGCACAGCTGAACAGTATTCACTCACATTCAGTCATTTTAAGATGACTGTATCCTAAGATTACTGTTTGATATCTGCCGACGTCAAAAACTCAAAAGCTTCACCAAAAACGCACAACTGAACAGTATTCACTCATCTGAGTCATTTTAAGCTGACTGTATCCTAAGATTACTGTTTGATATCTGCCGACGTCAAAAACTCAAAAGCTTCACCAAAAACGCACAACTGAACTGTATTCACTCATCTGAGTCATTTTAAGCTGACTATATCCTAAGATTACTGTTTGATATCTGCCGACGTCAAAAACTCAAAAGCTTCACCAAAAACGCACAACTGAACAGTATTCTTTCACATTCAGTCATTTTAAGGTGACTGTATCCTAAGATTACTGTTTGCTATCTGTGACGTCAATAACTCAAAAGCTTCACCAAAAACGCACAGCTGAACAGTATTCACTCACATTCAGTCATTTTAAGCTGACTGTATCCTAAGATTACTGTTTGATATCTGCCGACGTCAAAAACTCAAAAGCTTCACCAAAAACGCACAACTGAACTGTATTCACTCATCTGAGTCATTTTAAGCTGACTGTATCCTAAGATTACTGTTTGATATCTGCCGACGTCCAAAACTCAAAAGTTTCACCAAAAACGCACAACTGAACAGTATTCACTCATCTGAGTCATTTTAAGCTGACTGTATCCTAAGATTACTGTTTGCTATCTGTGACGTCAAAAACTCAAAAGCTTCACCAAAAACGCACAACTGAACAGTATTCACTCACATTCAGTCATTTTAAGCTGACTGTATCCTAAGATTACTGTTTGATATCTGCCGACGTCAAAAACTCAAAAGCTTCACCAAAAACGCACAACTGAACAGTATTCACTCATCTGAGTCATTTTAAGGTGACTGTATCCTAAGATTACTGTTTGATATCTGCCGACGTCAAAAACTCAAAAGCTTCACCAAAAACGCACAACTGAACAGTATTCACTCACATTCAGTCATTTTAAGCTGACTGTATCCTAAGATTACTGTTTGCTATCTGTGACGTCAATAACTCAAAAGCTTCACCAAAAACGCACAGCTGAACAGTATTCACTCACATTCAGTCATTTTAAGCTGACTGTATCCTAAGATTACTGTTTGATATCTGCCGACGTCAAAAACTCAAAAGCTTCACCAAAAACGCACAACTGAACAGTATTCACTCATCTGAGTCATTTTAAGCTGACTGTATCCTAAGATTACTGTTTGATATCTGTGACGTCAAAAACTCAAAAGCTTCACCAAAAACGCACAACTGAACAGTATTCACTCACATTCAGTCATTTTAAGGTGACTGTATCCTAAGATTACTGTTTGCTATCTGTGACGTCAATAACTCAAAAGCTTCACCAAAAACGCACAGCTGAACAGTATTCACTCACATTCAGTCATTTTAAGATGACTGTATCCTAAGATTACTGTTTGATATCTGCCGACGTCAAAAACTCAAAAGCTTCACCAAAAACGCACAACTGAACAGTATTCACTCATCTGAGTCATTTTAAGGTGACTGTATCCTAAGATTACTGTTTGATATCTGCCGACGTCAAAAACTCAAAAGCTTCACCAAAAACGCACAACTGAACAGTATTCACTCACATTCAGTCATTTTAAGCTGACTGTATCCTAAGATTACTGTTTGCTATCTGTGACGTCAATAACTCAAAAGCTTCACCAAAAACGCACAGCTGAACAGTATTCACTCACATTCAGTCATTTTAAGCTGACTGTATCCTAAGATTACTGTTTGATATCTGCCGACGTCAAAAACTCAAAAGCTTCACCAAAAACGCACAACTGAACTGTATTCACTCATCTGAGTCATTTTAAGGTGACTGTATCCTAAGATTACTGTTTGATATCTGCCGACGTCAAAAACTCAAAAGCTTCACCAAAAACGCACAACTGAACAGTATTCACTCATCTGAGTCATTTTAAGGTGACTGTATCCTAAGATTACTGTTTGATATCTGCCGACGTCAAAAACTCAAAAGCTTCACCAAAAACGCACAACTGAACAGTATTCACTCACATTCAGTCATTTTAAGCTGACTGTATCCTAAGATTACTGTTTGCTATCTGTGACGTCAATAACTCAAAAGCTTCACCAAAAACGCACAGCTGAACAGTATTCACTCACATTCAGTCATTTTAAGATGACTGTATCCTAAGATTACTGTTTGATATCTGCCGACGTCAAAAACTCAAAAGCTTCACCAAAAACGCACAACTGAACAGTATTCACTCATCTGAGTCATTTTAAGGTGACTGTATCCTAAGATTACTGTTTGATATCTGCCGACGTCAAAAACTCAAAAGCTTCACCAAAAACGCACAACTGAACAGTATTCACTCACATTCAGTCATTTTAAGCTGACTGTATCCTAAGATTACTGTTTGCTATCTGTGACGTCAATAACTCAAAAGCTTCACCAAAAACGCACAGCTGAACAGTATTCACTCACATTCAGTCATTTTAAGCTGACTGTATCCTAAGATTACTGTTTGATATCTGCCGACGTCAAAAACTCAAAAGCTTCACCAAAAACGCACAACTGAACTGTATTCACTCATCTGAGTCATTTTAAGGTGACTGTATCCTAAGATTACTGTTTGATATCTGCCGACGTCAAAAACTCAAAAGCTTCACCAAAAACGCACAACTGAACAGTATTCACTCACATTCAGTCATTTTAAGCTGACTGTATCCTAAGATTACTGTTTGCTATCTGTGACGTCAATAACTCAAAAGCTTCACCAAAAACGCACAGCTGAACAGTATTCACTCACATTCAGTCATTTTAAGCTGACTGTATCCTAAGATTACTGTTTGATATCTGCCGACGTCAAAAACTCAAAAGCTTCACCAAAAACGCACAACTGAACAGTATTCACTCATCTGAGTCATTTTAAGCTGACTGTATCCTAAGATTACTGTTTGATATCTGTGACGTCAAAAACTCAAAAGCTTCACCAAAAACGCACAACTGAACAGTATTCACTCACATTCAGTCATTTTAAGGTGACTGTATCCTAAGATTACTGTTTGCTATCTGTGACGTCAATAACTCAAAAGCTTCACCAAAAACGCACAGCTGAACAGTATTCACTCACATTCAGTCATTTTAAGATGACTGTATCCTAAGATTACTGTTTGATATCTGCCGACGTCAAAAACTCAAAAGCTTCACCAAAAACGCACAACTGAACTGTATTCACTCATCTGAGTCATTTTAAGGTGACTGTATCCTAAGATTACTGTTTGATATCTGCCGACGTCAAAAACTCAAAAGCTTCACCAAAAACGCACAACTGAACAGTATTCACTCACATTCAGTCATTTTAAGCTGACTGTATCCTAAGATTACTGTTTGCTATCTGTGACGTCAATAACTCAAAAGCTTCACCAAAAACGCACAGCTGAACAGTACTCACTCACATTCAGTCATTTTAAGCTGACTGTATCCTAAGATTACTGTTTGATATCTGCCGACGTCAAAAACTCAAAAGCTTCACCAAAAACGCACAGCTGAACAGTATTCACTCATCTGAGTCATTTTAAGCTGACTGTATCCTAAGATTACTGTTTGATATCTGCCGACGTCAAAAACTCAAAAGCTTCACCAAAAACGCACAACTGAACTGTATTCACTCATCTGAGTCATTTTAAGCTGACTGTATCCTAAGATTACTGTTTGATATCTGCCGACGTCAAAAACTCAAAAGCTTCACCAAAAACGCACAACTGAACAGTATTCACTCATCTGAGTCATTTTTCAGCTGACTGTATCCTAAGATTACTGTTTGATATCTGCCGACGTCAAAAACTCAAAAGCTTCACCAAAAATGCACAACTGAACTGTATTCACTCATCTGAGTCATTTTAAGCTGACTGTATCCTAAGATTACTGTTTGATATCTGCCGACGTCAAAAACTCAAAAGCTTCACCAAAAACGCACAACTGAACTGTATTCACTCATCTGAGTCATTTTAAGGTGACTGTATCCTAAGATTACTGTTTGATATCTGCCGACGTCAAAAACTCAAAAGCTTCACCAAAAACGCACAACTGAACAGTATTCACTCATCTGAGTCATTTTAAGCTGACTGTATCCTAGGATTACTGTTTGATATCTGCCGACGTCAAAAACTCAAAAGCTTCACCAAAAACGCACAACTGAACAGTATTCACTCACATTCAGTCATTTTAAGATGACTGTATCCTAAGATTACTGTTTGCTATCTGTGACGTCAATAACTCAAAAGCTTCACCAAAAACGCACAACTGAACAGTATTCACTCATCTGAGTCATTTTTAGATGACTGTATCCTAAGATTACTGTTTGATATCTGCCGACGTCAAAAACTCAAAAGCTTCACCAAAAACGCACAACTGAACAGTATTCACTCATCTGGGTCATTTTAAGGTGACTGTATCCTAAGATTACTGTTTGATATCTGTGATGTCAAAAACTCAAAAGCTTCACCAAAAATGCACAACTGAACAGTATTCACTCATCTGAGTCATTTTAAGGTGACTGTATCCTAAGATTACTGTTTGATATCTGCCGACGTCAAAAACTCAAAAGCTTCACCAAAAACGCACAACTGAACAGTATTCTTTCACATTCAGTCATTTTAAGCTGACTGTATCCTAAGATTACTGTTTGCTATCTGTGACGTCAATAACTCAAAAGCTTCACCAAAAACGCACAGCTGAACAGTATTCACTCACATTCAGTCATTTTAAGATGACTGTATCCTAAGATTACTGTTTGATATCTGCCGACGTCAAAAACTCAAAAGCTTCACCAAAAACGCACAACTGAACAGTATTCACTCATCTGAGTCATTTTAAGCTGACTGTATCCTAAGATTACTGTTTGATATCTGCCGACGTCAAAAACTCAAAAGCTTCACCAAAAACGCACAACTGAACTGTATTCACTCATCTGAGTCATTTTAAGCTGACTATATCCTAAGATTACTGTTTGATATCTGCCGACGTCAAAAACTCAAAAGCTTCACCAAAAACGCACAACTGAACAGTATTCTTTCACATTCAGTCATTTTAAGGTGACTGTATCCTAAGATTACTGTTTGCTATCTGTGACGTCAATAACTCAAAAGCTTCACCAAAAACGCACAGCTGAACAGTATTCACTCACATTCAGTCATTTTAAGCTGACTGTATCCTAAGATTACTGTTTGATATCTGCCGACGTCAAAAACTCAAAAGCTTCACCAAAAACGCACAACTGAACTGTATTCACTCATCTGAGTCATTTTAAGCTGACTGTATCCTAAGATTACTGTTTGATATCTGCCGACGTCCAAAACTCAAAAGTTTCACCAAAAACGCACAACTGAACAGTATTCACTCATCTGAGTCATTTTAAGCTGACTGTATCCTAAGATTACTGTTTGCTATCTGTGACGTCAAAAACTCAAAAGCTTCACCAAAAACGCACAACTGAACAGTATTCACTCACATTCAGTCATTTTAAGCTGACTGTATCCTAAGATTACTGTTTGATATCTGCCGACGTCAAAAACTCAAAAGCTTCACCAAAAACGCACAACTGAACAGTATTCACTCATCTGAGTCATTTTAAGGTGACTGTATCCTAAGATTACTGTTTGATATCTGCCGACGTCAAAAACTCAAAAGCTTCACCAAAAACGCACAACTGAACAGTATTCACTCACATTCAGTCATTTTAAGCTGACTGTATCCTAAGATTACTGTTTGCTATCTGTGACGTCAATAACTCAAAAGCTTCACCAAAAACGCACAGCTGAACAGTATTCACTCACATTCAGTCATTTTAAGCTGACTGTATCCTAAGATTACTGTTTGATATCTGCCGACGTCAAAAACTCAAAAGCTTCACCAAAAACGCACAACTGAACAGTATTCACTCATCTGAGTCATTTTAAGCTGACTGTATCCTAAGATTACTGTTTGATATCTGTGACGTCAAAAACTCAAAAGCTTCATCAAAAACGCACAACTGAACTGTATTCACTCATCTGAGTCATTTTAAGGTGACTGTATCCTAAGATTACTGTTTGATATCTGCCGACGTCAAAAACTCAAAAGCTTCACCAAAAACGCACAACTGAACAGTATTCACTCATCTGAGTCATTTTAAGCTGACTGTATCCTAGGATTACTGTTTGATATCTGCCGACGTCAAAAACTCAAAAGCTTCACCAAAAACGCACAACTGAACAGTATTCACTCACATTCAGTCATTTTAAGATGACTGTATCCTAAGATTACTGTTTGCTATCTGTGACGTCAATAACTCAAAAGCTTCACCAAAAACGCACAACTGAACAGTATTCACTCATCTGAGTCATTTTTAGATGACTGTATCCTAAGATTACTGTTTGATATCTGCCGACGTCAAAAACTCAAAAGCTTCACCAAAAACGCACAACTGAACAGTATTCACTCATCTGGGTCATTTTAAGGTGACTGTATCCTAAGATTACTGTTTGATATCTGTGATGTCAAAAACTCAAAAGCTTCACCAAAAATGCACAACTGAACAGTATTCACTCATCTGAGTCATTTTAAGGTGACTGTATCCTAAGATTACTGTTTGATATCTGCCGACGTCAAAAACTCAAAAGCTTCACCAAAAACGCACAACTGAACAGTATTCTTTCACATTCAGTCATTTTAAGCTGACTGTATCCTAAGATTACTGTTTGCTATCTGTGACGTCAATAACTCAAAAGCTTCACCAAAAACGCACAGCTGAACAGTATTCACTCACATTCAGTCATTTTAAGATGACTGTATCCTAAGATTACTGTTTGATATCTGCCGACGTCAAAAACTCAAAAGCTTCACCAAAAACGCACAACTGAACAGTATTCACTCATCTGAGTCATTTTAAGCTGACTGTATCCTAAGATTACTGTTTGATATCTGCCGACGTCAAAAACTCAAAAGCTTCACCAAAAACGCACAACTGAACTGTATTCACTCATCTGAGTCATTTTAAGCTGACTATATCCTAAGATTACTGTTTGATATCTGCCGACGTCAAAAACTCAAAAGCTTCACCAAAAACGCACAACTGAACAGTATTCTTTCACATTCAGTCATTTTAAGGTGACTGTATCCTAAGATTACTGTTTGCTATCTGTGACGTCAATAACTCAAAAGCTTCACCAAAAACGCACAGCTGAACAGTATTCACTCACATTCAGTCATTTTAAGCTGACTGTATCCTAAGATTACTGTTTGATATCTGCCGACGTCAAAAACTCAAAAGCTTCACCAAAAACGCACAACTGAACTGTATTCACTCATCTGAGTCATTTTAAGCTGACTGTATCCTAAGATTACTGTTTGATATCTGCCGACGTCCAAAACTCAAAAGTTTCACCAAAAACGCACAACTGAACAGTATTCACTCATCTGAGTCATTTTAAGCTGACTGTATCCTAAGATTACTGTTTGCTATCTGTGACGTCAAAAACTCAAAAGCTTCACCAAAAACGCACAACTGAACAGTATTCACTCACATTCAGTCATTTTAAGCTGACTGTATCCTAAGATTACTGTTTGATATCTGCCGACGTCAAAAACTCAAAAGCTTCACCAAAAACGCACAACTGAACAGTATTCACTCATCTGAGTCATTTTAAGGTGACTGTATCCTAAGATTACTGTTTGATATCTGCCGACGTCAAAAACTCAAAAGCTTCACCAAAAACGCACAACTGAACAGTATTCACTCACATTCAGTCATTTTAAGCTGACTGTATCCTAAGATTACTGTTTGCTATCTGTGACGTCAATAACTCAAAAGCTTCACCAAAAACGCACAGCTGAACAGTATTCACTCACATTCAGTCATTTTAAGCTGACTGTATCCTAAGATTACTGTTTGATATCTGCCGACGTCAAAAACTCAAAAGCTTCACCAAAAACGCACAACTGAACAGTATTCACTCATCTGAGTCATTTTAAGCTGACTGTATCCTAAGATTACTGTTTGATATCTGTGACGTCAAAAACTCAAAAGCTTCACCAAAAACGCACAACTGAACAGTATTCACTCACATTCAGTCATTTTAAGGTGACTGTATCCTAAGATTACTGTTTGCTATCTGTGACGTCAATAACTCAAAAGCTTCACCAAAAACGCACAGCTGAACAGTATTCACTCACATTCAGTCATTTTAAGATGACTGTATCCTAAGATTACTGTTTGATATCTGCCGACGTCAAAAACTCAAAAGCTTCACCAAAAACGCACAACTGAACAGTATTCACTCATCTGAGTCATTTTAAGGTGACTGTATCCTAAGATTACTGTTTGATATCTGCCGACGTCAAAAACTCAAAAGCTTCACCAAAAACGCACAACTGAACAGTATTCACTCACATTCAGTCATTTTAAGCTGACTGTATCCTAAGATTACTGTTTGCTATCTGTGACGTCAATAACTCAAAAGCTTCACCAAAAACGCACAGCTGAACAGTATTCACTCACATTCAGTCATTTTAAGCTGACTGTATCCTAAGATTACTGTTTGATATCTGCCGACGTCAAAAACTCAAAAGCTTCACCAAAAACGCACAACTGAACTGTATTCACTCATCTGAGTCATTTTAAGGTGACTGTATCCTAAGATTACTGTTTGATATCTGCCGACGTCAAAAACTCAAAAGCTTCACCAAAAACGCACAACTGAACAGTATTCACTCATCTGAGTCATTTTAAGGTGACTGTATCCTAAGATTACTGTTTGATATCTGCCGACGTCAAAAACTCAAAAGCTTCACCAAAAACGCACAACTGAACAGTATTCACTCACATTCAGTCATTTTAAGCTGACTGTATCCTAAGATTACTGTTTGCTATCTGTGACGTCAATAACTCAAAAGCTTCACCAAAAACGCACAGCTGAACAGTATTCACTCACATTCAGTCATTTTAAGCTGACTGTATCCTAAGATTACTGTTTGATATCTGCCGACGTCAAAAACTCAAAAGCTTCACCAAAAACGCACAACTGAACAGTATTCACTCATCTGAGTCATTTTAAGCTGACTGTATCCTAAGATTACTGTTTGATATCTGTGACGTCAAAAACTCAAAAGCTTCACCAAAAACGCACAACTGAACAGTATTCACTCACATTCAGTCATTTTAAGGTGACTGTATCCTAAGATTACTGTTTGCTATCTGTGACGTCAATAACTCAAAAGCTTCACCAAAAACGCACAGCTGAACAGTATTCACTCACATTCAGTCATTTTAAGATGACTGTATCCTAAGATTACTGTTTGATATCTGCCGACGTCAAAAACTCAAAAGCTTCACCAAAAACGCACAACTGAACAGTATTCACTCATCTGAGTCATTTTAAGGTGACTGTATCCTAAGATTACTGTTTGATATCTGCCGACGTCAAAAACTCAAAAGCTTCACCAAAAACGCACAACTGAACAGTATTCACTCACATTCAGTCATTTTAAGCTGACTGTATCCTAAGATTACTGTTTGCTATCTGTGACGTCAATAACTCAAAAGCTTCACCAAAAACGCACAGCTGAACAGTATTCACTCACATTCAGTCATTTTAAGCTGACTGTATCCTAAGATTACTGTTTGATATCTGCCGACGTCAAAAACTCAAAAGCTTCACCAAAAACGCACAACTGAACTGTATTCACTCATCTGAGTCATTTTAAGGTGACTGTATCCTAAGATTACTGTTTGATATCTGCCGACGTCAAAAACTCAAAAGCTTCACCAAAAACGCACAACTGAACAGTATTCACTCACATTCAGTCATTTTAAGCTGACTGTATCCTAAGATTACTGTTTGCTATCTGTGACGTCAATAACTCAAAAGCTTCACCAAAAACGCACAGCTGAACAGTATTCACTCACATTCAGTCATTTTAAGCTGACTGTATCCTAAGATTACTGTTTGATATCTGCCGACGTCAAAAACTCAAAAGCTTCACCAAAAACGCACAACTGAACTGTATTCACTCATCTGAGTCATTTTAAGCTGACTGTATCCTAAGATTACTGTTTGATATCTGCCGACGTCAAAAACTCAAAAGCTTCACCAAAAACGCACAACTGAACAGTATTCACTCACATTCAGTCATTTTAAGCTGACTGTATCCTAAGATTACTGTTTGCTATCTGTGACGTCAAAAACTCAAAAGCTTCACCAAAAATGCACAACTGAACAGTATTCACTCATCTGAGTCATTTTTAGATGACTGTATCCTAAGATTACTGTTTGATATCTGCCGACGTCAAAAACTCAAAAGCTTCACCAAAAACGCACAACTGAACAGTATTCACTCATCTGGGTCATTTTAAGGTGACTGTATCCTAAGATTACTGTTTGATATCTGTGATGTCAAAAACTCAAAAGCTTCACCAAAAACGCACAACTGAACAGTATTCACTCACATTCAGTCATTTTAAGCTGACTGTATCCTAAGATTACTGTTTGATATCTGCCGACGTCAAAAACTCAAAAGCTTCACCAAAAACGCACAACTGAACAGTATTCACTCATCTGAGTCATTTTAAGCTGACTGTATCCTAAGATTACTGTTTGATATCTGCCGACGTCAAAAACTCAAAAGCTTCACCAAAAACGCACAACTGAACAGTATTCACTCACATTCAGTCATTTTAAGCTGACTGTATCCTAAGATTACTGTTTGCTATCTGTAACGTCAAAAACTCAAAAGCTTCACCAAAAACGCACAACTGAACTGTATTCACTCATCTGAGTCATTTTAAGCTGACTGTATCCTAAGATTACTGTTTGATATCTGCCGACGTCAAAAACTCAAAAGCTTCACCAAAAACGCACAACTGAACAGTATTCACTCACATTCAGTCATTTTAAGCTGACTGTATCCTAAGATTACTGTTTGATATCTGTGACGTCAAAAACTCAAAAGCTTCACCAAAAATGCACAACTGAACAGTATTCACTCATCTGAGTCATTTTTAGATGACTGTATCCTAAGATTACTGTTTGATATCTGCCGACGTCAAAAACTCAAAAGCTTCACCAAAAACGCACAACTGAACAGTATTCACTCATCTGGGTCATTTTAAGGTGACTGTATCCTAAGATTACTGTTTGATATCTGTGATGTCAAAAACTCAAAAGCTTCACCAAAAACGCACAACTGAACAGTATTCACTCACATTCAGTCATTTTAAGCTGACTGTATCCTAAGATTACTGTTTGATATCTGCCGACGTCAAAAACTCAAAAGCTTCACCAAAAACGCACAACTGAACAGTATTCACTCATCTGAGTCATTTTAAGCTGACTGTATCCTAAGATTACTGTTTGATATCTGCCGACGTCAAAAACTCAAAAGCTTCACCAAAAACGCACAACTGAACAGTATTCACTCACATTCAGTCATTTTAAGCTGACTGTATCCTAAGATTACTGTTTGCTATCTGTAACGTCAAAAACTCAAAAGCTTCACCAAAAACGCACAACTGAACTGTATTCACTCATCTGAGTCATTTTAAGGTGACTGTATCCTAAGATTACTGTTTGATATCTGCCGACGTCAAAAACTCAAAAGCTTCACCAAAAACGCACAACTGAACAGTATTCACTCATCTGAGTCATTTTAAGGTGACTGTATCCTAAGATTACTGTTTGATATCTGCCGACGTCAAAAACTCAAAAGCTTCACCAAAAACGCACAACTGAACTGTATTCACTCACATTCAGTCATTTTAAGCTGACTGTATCCTAAGATTACTGTTTGCTATCTGTGACGTCAATAACTCAAAAGCTTCACCAAAAACGCACAGCTGAACAGTATTCACTCACATTCAGTCATTTTAAGCTGACTGTATCCTAAGATTACTGTTTGATATCTGCCGACGTCAAAAACTCAAAAGCTTCACCAAAAACGCACAACTGAACAGTATTCACTCATCTGAGTCATTTTAAGCTGACTGTATCCTAAGATTACTGTTTGATATCTGTGACGTCAAAAACTCAAAAGCTTCACCAAAAACGCACAACTGAACAGTATTCACTCACATTCAGTCATTTTAAGGTGACTGTATCCTAAGATTACTGTTTGCTATCTGTGACGTCAATAACTCAAAAGCTTCACCAAAAACGCACAGCTGAACAGTATTCACTCACATTCAGTCATTTTAAGATGACTGTATCCTAAGATTACTGTTTGATATCTGCCGACGTCAAAAACTCAAAAGCTTCACCAAAAACGCACAACTGAACAGTATTCACTCATCTGAGTCATTTTAAGGTGACTGTATCCTAAGATTACTGTTTGATATCTGCCGACGTCAAAAACTCAAAAGCTTCACCAAAAACGCACAACTGAACAGTATTCACTCACATTCAGTCATTTTAAGCTGACTGTATCCTAAGATTACTGTTTGCTATCTGTGACGTCAATAACTCAAAAGCTTCACCAAAAACGCACAGCTGAACAGTATTCACTCACATTCAGTCATTTTAAGCTGACTGTATCCTAAGATTACTGTTTGATATCTGCCGACGTCAAAAACTCAAAAGCTTCACCAAAAACGCACAACTGAACTGTATTCACTCATCTGAGTCATTTTAAGGTGACTGTATCCTAAGATTACTGTTTGATATCTGCCGACGTCAAAAACTCAAAAGCTTCACCAAAAACGCACAACTGAACAGTATTCACTCACATTCAGTCATTTTAAGCTGACTGTATCCTAAGATTACTGTTTGCTATCTGTGACGTCAATAACTCAAAAGCTTCACCAAAAACGCACAGCTGAACAGTATTCACTCACATTCAGTCATTTTAAGCTGACTGTATCCTAAGATTACTGTTTGATATCTGCCGACGTCAAAAACTCAAAAGCTTCACCAAAAACGCACAACTGAACTGTATTCACTCATCTGAGTCATTTTAAGCTGACTGTATCCTAAGATTACTGTTTGATATCTGCCGACGTCAAAAACTCAAAAGCTTCACCAAAAACGCACAACTGAACAGTATTCACTCACATTCAGTCATTTTAAGCTGACTGTATCCTAAGATTACTGTTTGCTATCTGTGACGTCAAAAACTCAAAAGCTTCACCAAAAATGCACAACTGAACAGTATTCACTCATCTGAGTCATTTTTAGATGACTGTATCCTAAGATTACTGTTTGATATCTGCCGACGTCAAAAACTCAAAAGCTTCACCAAAAACGCACAACTGAACAGTATTCACTCATCTGGGTCATTTTAAGGTGACTGTATCCTAAGATTACTGTTTGATATCTGTGATGTCAAAAACTCAAAAGCTTCACCAAAAACGCACAACTGAACAGTATTCACTCACATTCAGTCATTTTAAGCTGACTGTATCCTAAGATTACTGTTTGATATCTGCCGACGTCAAAAACTCAAAAGCTTCACCAAAAACGCACAACTGAACAGTATTCACTCATCTGAGTCATTTTAAGCTGACTGTATCCTAAGATTACTGTTTGATATCTGCCGACGTCAAAAACTCAAAAGCTTCACCAAAAACGCACAACTGAACAGTATTCACTCACATTCAGTCATTTTAAGCTGACTGTATCCTAAGATTACTGTTTGCTATCTGTAACGTCAAAAACTCAAAAGCTTCACCAAAAACGCACAACTGAACTGTATTCACTCATCTGAGTCATTTTAAGCTGACTGTATCCTAAGATTACTGTTTGATATCTGCCGACGTCAAAAACTCAAAAGCTTCACCAAAAACGCACAACTGAACAGTATTCACTCACATTCAGTCATTTTAAGCTGACTGTATCCTAAGATTACTGTTTGCTATCTGTGACGTCAAAAACTCAAAAGCTTCACCAAAAATGCACAACTGAACAGTATTCACTCATCTGAGTCATTTTTAGATGACTGTATCCTAAGATTACTGTTTGATATCTGCCGACGTCAAAAACTCAAAAGCTTCACCAAAAACGCACAACTGAACAGTATTCACTCATCTGGGTCATTTTAAGGTGACTGTATCCTAAGATTACTGTTTGATATCTGTGATGTCAAAAACTCAAAAGCTTCACCAAAAACGCACAACTGAACAGTATTCACTCACATTCAGTCATTTTAAGCTGACTGTATCCTAAGATTACTGTTTGATATCTGCCGACGTCAAAAACTCAAAAGCTTCACCAAAAACGCACAACTGAACAGTATTCACTCATCTGAGTCATTTTAAGCTGACTGTATCCTAAGATTACTGTTTGATATCTGCCGACGTCAAAAACTCAAAAGCTTCACCAAAAACGCACAACTGAACAGTATTCACTCACATTCAGTCATTTTAAGCTGACTGTATCCTAAGATTACTGTTTGCTATCTGTAACGTCAAAAACTCAAAAGCTTCACCAAAAACGCACAACTGAACTGTATTCACTCATCTGAGTCATTTTAAGCTGACTGTATCCTAAGATTACTGTTTGATATCTGCCGACGTCAAAAACTCAAAAGCTTCACCAAAAACGCACAACTGAACAGTATTCACTCATCTGAGTCATTTTAAGCTGACTGTATCCTAAGATTACTGTTTGATATCTGCCGACGTCAAAAACTCAAAAGCTTCACCAAAAACGCACAACTGAACAGTATTCACTCACATTCAGTCATTTTAAGCTGACTGTATCCTAAGATTACTGTTTGCTATCTGTGACGTCAATAACTCAAAAGCTTCACCAAAAACGCACAGCTGAACAGTATTCACTCACATTCAGTCATTTTAAGATGACTGTATCCTAAGATTACTGTTTGATATCTGCCGACGTCAAAAACTCAAAAGCTTCACCAAAAACGCACAACTGAACAGTATTCACTCATCTGAGTCATTTTAAGGTGACTGTATCCTAAGATTACTGTTTGATATCTGCCGACGTCAAAAACTCAAAAGCTTCACCAAAAACGCACAACTGAACAGTATTCACTCATCTGAGTCATTTTAAGCTGACTGTATCCTAAGATTACTGTTTGATATCTGTGACGTCAATAACTCAAAAGCTTCACCAAAAACGCACAACTGAACAGTATTCACTCACATTCAGTCATTTTAAGCTGACTGTATCCTAAGATTACTGTTTGCTATCTGTGACGTCAATAACTCAAAAGCTTCACCAAAAACGCACAGCTGAACAGTATTCACTCACATTCAGTCATTTTAAGATGACTGTATCCTAAGATTACTGTTTGATATCTGCCGACGTCAAAAACTCAAAAGCTTCACCAAAAACGCACAACTGAACAGTATTCACTCATCTGAGTCATTTTAAGCTGACTGTATCCTAAGATTACTGTTTGATATCTGCCGACGTCAAAAACTCAAAAGCTTCACCAAAAACGCACAACTGAACAGTATTCACTCACATTCAGTCATTTTAAGCTGACTGTATCCTAAGATTACTGTTTGCTATCTGTGACGTCAAAAACTCAAAAGCTTCACCAAAAATGCACAACTGAACAGTATTCACTCATCTGAGTCATTTTTAGATGACTGTATCCTAAGATTACTGTTTGATATCTGCCGACGTCAAAAACTCAAAAGCTTCACCAAAAACGCACAACTGAACAGTATTCACTCATCTGGGTCATTTTAAGGTGACTGTATCCTAAGATTACTGTTTGATATCTGTGATGTCAAAAACTCAAAAGCTTCACCAAAAACGCACAACTGAACAGTATTCACTCACATTCAGTCATTTTAAGCTGACTGTATCCTAAGATTACTGTTTGCTATCTGTGACGTCAATAACTCAAAAGCTTCACCAAAAACGCACAACTGAACTGTATTCACTCATCTGAGTCATTTTAAGCTGACTGTATCCTAAGATTACTGTTTGATATCTGCCGACGTCAAAAACTCAAAAGCTTCACCAAAAACGCACAACTGAACAGTATTCACTCATCTGAGTCATTTTAAGATGACTGTATCCTAAGATTACTGTTTGATATCTGCCGACGTCAAAAACTCAAAAGCTTCACCAAAAACGCACAACTGAACAGTATTCACTCACATTCAGTCATTTTAAGCTGACTGTATCCTAAGATTACTGTTTGCTATCTGTGACGTCAATAACTCAAAAGCTTCACCAAAAACGCACAACTGAACAGTATTCACTCATCTGAGTCATTTTAAGGTGACTGTATCCTAAGATTACTGTTTGATATCTGCCGACGTCAAAAACTCAAAAGCTTCACCAAAAACGCACAACTGAACAGTATTCACTCACATTCAATCATTTTAAGCTGACTGTATCCTAAGATTACTGTTTGCTATCTGTGACGTCAATAACTCAAAAGCTTCACCAAAAACGCACAACTGAACAGTATTCACTCATCTGAGTCATTTTAAGCTGACTGTATCCTAAGATTACTGTTTGATATCTGCCGACGTCAAAAACTCAAAAGCTTCACCAAAAACGCACAACTGAACAGTATTCACTCACATTCAGTCATTTTAAGCTGACTGTATCCTAAGATTACTGTTTGCTATCTGTGACGTCAATAACTCAAAAGCTTCACCAAAAACGCACAACTGAACAGTATTCACTCACATTCAGTCATTTTAAGCTGACTGTATCCTAAGATTACTGTTTGCTATCTGTGACGTCAATAACTCAAAAGCTTCACCAAAAACGCACAGCTGAACAGTATTCACTCACATTCAGTCATTTTAAGATGACTGTATCCTAAGATTACTGTTTGATATCTGCCGACGTCAAAAACTCAAAAGCTTCACCAAAAACGCACAACTGAACAGTATTCACTCATCTGAGTCATTTTAAGGTGACTGTATCCTAAGATTACTGTTTGATATCTGCCGACGTCAAAAACTCAAAAGCTTCACCAAAAACGCACAACTGAACAGTATTCACTCACATTCAGTCATTTTAAGCTGACTGTATCCTAAGATTACTGTTTGATATCTGTGATGTCAAAAACTCAAAAGCTTCACCAAAAACGCACAACTGAACAGTATTCACTCACATTCAGTCATTTTAAGCTGACTGTATCCTAAGATTACTGTTTGCTATCTGTGACGTCAATAATCAAAAGCTTCACCAAAAACGCACAACTGAACAGTATTCACTCACATTCAGTCATTTTAAGCTGACTGTATCCTAAGATTACTGTTTGCTATCTGTGACGTCAATAACTCAAAAGCTTCACCAAAAACGCACAGCTGAACAGTATTCACTCACATTCAGTCATTTTAAGATGACTGTATCCTAAGATTACTGTTTGATATCTGCCGACGTCAAAAACTCAAAAGCTTCACCAAAAACGCACAACTGAACAGTATTCACTCATCTGAGTCATTTTAAGGTGACTGTATCCTAAGATTACTGTTTGATATCTGCCGACGTCAAAAACTCAAAAGCTTCACCAAAAACGCACAACTGAACAGTATTCACTCACATTCAGTCATTTTAAGATGACTGTATCCTAAGATTACTGTTTGCTATCTGTGACGTCAATAACTCAAAAGCTTCACCAAAAACGCACAGCTGAACAGTATTCACTCACATTCAGTCATTTTAAGATGACTGTATCCTAAGATTAATGTTTGATATCTGCCGACGTCAAAAACTCAAAAGCTTCACCAAAAACGCACAACTGAACAGTATTCACTCACATTCAGTCATTTTAAGCTGACTGTATCCTAAGATTACTGTTTGATATCTGTGACGTCAATAACTCAAAAGCTTCACCAAAAACGCACAGCT
The DNA here is from genome assembly GCF_046630095.1 of Trachinotus anak. NCBI lineage: Eukaryota > Metazoa > Chordata > Actinopteri > Carangiformes > Carangidae > Trachinotus > Trachinotus anak. Next base: position 29,366,828 of record NW_027273872.1, read on the forward strand.
GAACAGTATTCACTCACATTCAGTCATTTTAAGCTGACTGTATCCTAAGATTACTGTTTGATATCTGCCGACGTCAAAAACTCAAAAGCTTCACCAAAAACGCACAACTGAACTGTATTCACTCATCTGAGTCATTTTAAGCTGACTGTATCCTAAGATTACTGTTTGATATCTGCCGACGTCAAAAACTCAAAAGCTTCACCAAAAACGCACAACTGAACAGTATTCACTCATCTGAGTCATTTTAAGCTGACTGTATCCTAAGATTACTGTTTGATATCTGCCGACGTCAAAAACTCAAAAGCTTCACCAAAAACGCACAACTGAACAGTATTCACTCATCTGAGTCATTTTAAGCTGACTGTATCCTAAGATTACTGTTTGATATCTGTGACGTCAATAACTCAAAAGCTTCACCAAAAACGCACAACTGAACAGTATTCACTCACATTCAGTCATTTTAAGCTGACTGTATCCTAAGATTACTGTTTGCTATCTGTGACGTCAATAACTCAAAAGCTTCACCAAAAACGCACAGCTGAACAGTATTCACTCACATTCAGTCATTTTAAGATGACTGTATCCTAAGATTACTGTTTGATATCTGCCGACGTCAAAAACTCAAAAGCTTCACCAAAAACGCACAACTGAACAGTATTCACTCATCTGAGTCATTTTAAGCTGACTGTATCCTAAGATTACTGTTTGATATCTGCCGACGTCAAAAACTCAAAAGCTTCACCAAAAACGCACAACTGAACTGTATTCACTCATCTGAGTCATTTTAAGCTGACTGTATCCTAAGATTACTGTTTGATATCTGCCGACGTCAAAAACTCAAAAGCTTCACCAAAAACGCACAACTGAACAGTATTCACTCATCTGAGTCATTTTAAGCTGACTGTATCCTAAGATTACTGTTTGATATCTGCCGACGTCAAAAACTCAAAAGCTTCACCAAAAACGCACAACTGAACAGTATTCACTCACATTCAGTCATTTTAAGCTGACTGTATCCTAAGATTACTGTTTGCTATCTGTGACGTCAAAAACTCAAAAGCTTCACCAAAAATGCACAACTGAACAGTATTCACTCATCTGAGTCATTTTTAGATGACTGTATCCTAAGATTACTGTTTGATATCTGCCGACGTCAAAAACTCAAAAGCTTCACCAAAAACGCACAACTGAACAGTATTCACTCATCTGGGTCATTTTAAGGTGACTGTATCCTAAGATTACTGTTTGATATCTGTGATGTCAAAAACTCAAAAGCTTCACCAAAAACGCACAACTGAACAGTATTCACTCACATTCAGTCATTTTAAGCTGACTGTATCCTAAGATTACTGTTTGATATCTGCCGACGTCAAAAACTCAAAAGCTTCACCAAAAACGCACAACTGAACAGTATTCACTCATCTGAGTCATTTTAAACTGACTGTATCCTAAGATTACTGTTTGATATCTGCCGACGTCAAAAACTCAAAAGCTTCACCAAAAACGCACAACTGAACAGTATTCACTCACATTCAGTCATTTTAAGCTGACTGTATCCTAAGATTACTGTTTGCTATCTGTGACGTCAATAACTCAAAAGCTTCACCAAAAACGCACAACTGAACAGTATTCACTCACATTCAGTCATTTTAAGCTGACTGTATCCTAAGATTACTGTTTGCTATCTGTGACGTCAATAACTCAAAAGCTTCACCAAAAACGCACAACTGAACTGTATTCACTCATCTGAGTCATTTTAAGCTGACTGTATCCTAAGATTACTGTTTGATATCTGCCGACGTCAAAAACTCAAAAGCTTCACCAAAAACGCACAACTGAACAGTATTCACTCATCTGAGTCATTTTAAGATGACTGTATCCTAAGATTACTGTTTGATATCTGCCGACGTCAAAAACTCAAAAGCTTCACCAAAAACGCACAACTGAACAGTATTCACTCACATTCAGTCATTTTAAGATGACTGTATCCTAAGATTACTGTTTGATATCTGCCGACGACAAAAACTCAAAAGCTTCACCAAAAACGCACAACTGAACAGTATTCACTCATCTGAGTCATTTTAAGCTGACTGTATCCTAAGATTACTGTTTGATATCTGCCGACGTCAAAAACTCAAAAGCTTCACCAAAAACGCACAACTGAACAGTATTCACTCACATTCAGTCATTTTAAGCTGACTGTATCCTAAGATTACTGTTTGCTATCTGTGACGTCAATAACTCAAAAGCTTCACCAAAAACGCACAACTGAACAGTATTCACTCACATTCAGTCATTTTAAGCTGACTGTATCCTAAGATTACTGTTTGCTATCTGTGACGTCAATAACTCAAAAGCTTCACCAAAAACGCACAACTGAACTGTATTCACTCATCTGAGTCATTTTAAGCTGACTGTATCCTAAGATTACTGTTTGATATCTGCCGACGTCAAAAACTCAAAAGCTTCACCAAAAACGCACAACTGAACAGTATTCACTCATCTGAGTCATTTTAAGATGACTGTATCCTAAGATTACTGTTTGATATCTGCCGACGTCAAAAACTCAAAAGCTTCACCAAAAACGCACAACTGAACAGTATTCACTCACATTCAGTCATTTTAAGCTGACTGTATCCTAAGATTACTGTTTGCTATCTGTGACGTCAATAACTCAAAAGCTTCACCAAAAACGCACAGCTGAACAGTATTCACTCACATTCAGTCATTTTAAGATGACTGTATCCTAAGATTACTGTTTGATATCTGCCGACGTCAAAAACTCAAAAGCTTCACCAAAAACGCACAACTGAACAGTATTCACTCATCTGAGTCATTTTAAGCTGACTGTATCCTAAGATTACTGTTTGATATCTGCCGACGTCAAAAACTCAAAAGCTTCACCAAAAACGCACAACTGAACAGTATTCACTCACATTCAGTCATTTTAAGCTGACTGTATCCTAAGATTACTGTTTGCTATCTGTGACGTCAAAAACTCAAAAGCTTCACCAAAAACGCACAACTGAACAGTATTCACTCACATTCAGTCATTTTAAGCTGACTGTATCCTAAGATTACTGTTTGCTATCTGTGACGTCAATAACTCAAAAGCTTCACCAAAAACGCACAACTGAACAGTATTCACTCATCTGAGTCATTTTAAGGTGACTGTATCCTAAGATTACTGTTTGATATCTGCCGACGTCAAAAACTCAAAAGCTTCACCAAAAACGCACAACTGAACAGTATTCACTCACATTCAATCATTTTAAGCTGACTGTATCCTAAGATTACTGTTTGCTATCTGTGACGTCAATAACTCAAAAGCTTCACCAAAAACGCACAACTGAACAGTATTCACTCATCTGAGTCATTTTAAGCTGACTGTATCCTAAGATTACTGTTTGATATCTGCCGACGTCAAAAACTCAAAAGCTTCACCAAAAACGCACAACTGAACAGTATTCACTCACATTCAGTCATTTTAAGCTGACTGTATCCTAAGATTACTGTTTGCTATCTGTGACGTCAATAACTCAAAAGCTTCACCAAAAACGCACAACTGAACAGTATTCACTCACATTCAGTCATTTTAAGCTGACTGTATCCTAAGATTACTGTTTGCTATCTGTGACGTCAATAACTCAAAAGCTTCACCAAAAACGCACAGCTGAACAGTATTCACTCACATTCAGTCATTTTAAGATGACTGTATCCTAAGATTACTGTTTGATATCTGCCGACGTCAAAAACTCAAAAGCTTCACCAAAAACGCACAACTGAACAGTATTCACTCATCTGAGTCATTTTAAGGTGACTGTATCCTAAGATTACTGTTTGATATCTGCCGACGTCAAAAACTCAAAAGCTTCACCAAAAACGCACAACTGAACAGTATTCACTCACATTCAGTCATTTTAAGCTGACTGTATCCTAAGATTACTGTTTGATATCTGTGATGTCAAAAACTCAAAAGCTTCACCAAAAACGCACAACTGAACAGTATTCACTCACATTCAGTCATTTTAAGATGACTGTATCCTAAGATTACTGTTTGATATCTGCCGACGTCAAAAACTCAAAAGCTTCACCAAAAACGCACAACTGAACAGTATTCACTCACATTCAGTCATTTTAAGCTGACTGTATCCTAAGATTACTGTTTGCTATCTGTGACGTCAATAACTCAAAAGCTTCACCAAAAACGCACAACTGAACAGTATTCACTCACATTCAGTCATTTTAAGCTGACTGTATCCTAAGATTACTGTTTGCTATCTGTGACGTCAATAACTCAAAAGCTTCACCAAAAACGCACAGCTGAACAGTATTCACTCACATTCAGTCATTTTAAGATGACTGTATCCTAAGATTACTGTTTGATATCTGCCGACGTCAAAAACTCAAAAGCTTCACCAAAAACGCACAACTGAACAGTATTCACTCATCTGAGTCATTTTAAGGTGACTGTATCCTAAGATTACTGTTTGATATCTGCCGACGTCAAAAACTCAAAAGCTTCACCAAAAACGCACAACTGAACAGTATTCACTCACATTCAGTCATTTTAAGCTGACTGTATCCTAAGATTACTGTTTGATATCTGTGATGTCAAAAACTCAAAAGCTTCACCAAAAACGCACAACTGAACAGTATTCACTCACATTCAGTCATTTTAAGATGACTGTATCCTAAGATTACTGTTTGATATCTGCCGACGTCAAAAACTCAAAAGCTTCACCAAAAACGCACAACTGAACAGTATTCACTCATCTGAGTCATTTTAAGCTGACTGTATCCTAAGATTACTGTTTGATATCTGCCGACGTCAAAAACTCAAAAGCTTCACCAAAAACGCACAACTGAACAGTATTCACTCATCTGAGTCATTTTAAGGTGACTGTATCCTAAGATTACTGTTTGATATCTGCCGACGTCAAAAACTCAAAAGCTTCACCAAAAACGCACAACTGAACAGTATTCACTCACATTCAGTCATTTTAAGCTGACTGTATCCTAAGATTACTGTTTGCTATCTGTGACGTCAATAACTCAAAAGCTTCACCAAAAACGCACAACTGAACAGTATTCACTCACATTCAGTCATTTTAAGCTGACTGTATCCTAAGATTACTGTTTGCTATCTGTGACGTCAATAACTCAAAAGCTTCACCAAAAACGCACAACTGAACAGTATTCACTCATCTGAGTCATTTTAAGGTGACTGTATCCTAAGATTACTGTTTGATATCTGCCGACGTCAAAAACTCAAAAGCTTCACCAAAAACGCACAACTGAACAGTATTCACTCACATTCAATCATTTTAAGCTGACTGTATCCTAAGATTACTGTTTGCTATCTGTGACGTCAATAACTCAAAAGCTTCACCAAAAACGCACAACTGAACAGTATTCACTCATCTGAGTCATTTTAAGCTGACTGTATCCTAAGATTACTGTTTGATATCTGCCGACGTCAAAAACTCAAAAGCTTCACCAAAAACGCACAACTGAACAGTATTCACTCACATTCAGTCATTTTAAGCTGACTGTATCCTAAGATTACTGTTTGCTATCTGTGACGTCAATAACTCAAAAGCTTCACCAAAAACGCACAACTGAACAGTATTCACTCACATTCAGTCATTTTAAGCTGACTGTATCCTAAGATTACTGTTTGCTATCTGTGACGTCAATAACTCAAAAGCTTCACCAAAAACGCACAGCTGAACAGTATTCACTCACATTCAGTCATTTTAAACTGACTGTATCCTAAGATTACTGTTTGATATCTGCCGACGTCAAAAACTCAAAAGCTTCACCAAAAACGCACAACTGAACTGTATTCACTCATCTGAGTCATTTTAAGCTGACTGTATCCTAAGATTACTGTTTGATATCTGCCGACGTCAAAAACTCAAAAGCTTCACCAAAAACGCACAACTGAACTGTATTCACTCATCTGAGTCATTTTAAGCTGACTGTATCCTAAGATTACTGTTTGATATCTGTGATGTCAAAAACTCAAAAGCTTCACCAAAAACGCACAACTGAACAGTATTCACTCACATTCAGTCATTTTAAGATGACTGTATCCTAAGATTACTGTTTGATATCTGCCGACGTCAAAAACTCAAAAGCTTCACCAAAAACGCACAACTGAACAGTATTCACTCATCTGAGTCATTTTAAGCTGACTGTATCCTAAGATTACTGTTTGATATCTGCCGACGTCAAAAACTCAAAAGCTTCACCAAAAACGCACAACTGAACAGTATTCACTCATCTGAGTCATTTTAAGGTGACTGTATCCTAAGATTACTGTTTGATATCTGCCGACGTCAAAAACTCAAAAGCTTCACCAAAAACGCACAACTGAACAGTATTCACTCACATTCAGTCATTTTAAGCTGACTGTATCCTAAGATTACTGTTTGCTATCTGTGACGTCAATAACTCAAAAGCTTCACCAAAAACGCACAACTGAACAGTATTCACTCACATTCAGTCATTTTAAGCTGACTGTATCCTAAGATTACTGTTTGCTATCTGTGACGTCAATAACTCAAAAGCTTCACCAAAAACGCACAACTGAACAGTATTCACTCATCTGAGTCATTTTAAGGTGACTGTATCCTAAGATTACTGTTTGATATCTGCCGACGTCAAAAACTCAAAAGCTTCACCAAAAACGCACAACTGAACAGTATTCACTCACATTCAATCATTTTAAGCTGACTGTATCCTAAGATTACTGTTTGCTATCTGTGACGTCAATAACTCAAAAGCTTCACCAAAAACGCACAACTGAACAGTATTCACTCATCTGAGTCATTTTAAGCTGACTGTATCCTAAGATTACTGTTTGATATCTGCCGACGTCAAAAACTCAAAAGCTTCACCAAAAACGCACAACTGAACAGTATTCACTCACATTCAGTCATTTTAAGCTGACTGTATCCTAAGATTACTGTTTGCTATCTGTGACGTCAATAACTCAAAAGCTTCACCAAAAACGCACAACTGAACAGTATTCACTCACATTCAGTCATTTTAAGCTGACTGTATCCTAAGATTACTGTTTGCTATCTGTGACGTCAATAACTCAAAAGCTTCACCAAAAACGCACAGCTGAACAGTATTCACTCACATTCAGTCATTTTAAACTGACTGTATCCTAAGATTACTGTTTGATATCTGCCGACGTCAAAAACTCAAAAGCTTCACCAAAAACGCACAACTGAACTGTATTCACTCATCTGAGTCATTTTAAGCTGACTGTATCCTAAGATTACTGTTTGATATCTGCCGACGTCAAAAACTCAAAAGCTTCACCAAAAACGCACAACTGAACAGTATTCACTCACATTCAATCATTTTAAGCTGACTGTATCCTAAGATTACTGTTTGCTATCTGTGACGTCAATAACTCAAAAGCTTCACCAAAAACGCACAACTGAACAGTATTCACTCATCTGAGTCATTTTAAGCTGACTGTATCCTAAGATTACTGTTTGATATCTGCCGACGTCAAAAACTCAAAAGCTTCACCAAAAACGCACAACTGAACAGTATTCACTCACATTCAGTCATTTTAAGCTGACTGTATCCTAAGATTACTGTTTGCTATCTGTGACGTCAATAACTCAAAAGCTTCACCAAAAACGCACAGCTGAACAGTATTCACTCACATTCAGTCATTTTAAGCTGACTGTATCCTAAGATTACTGTTTGATATCTGCCGACGTCAAAAACTCAAAAGCTTCACCAAAAACGCACAACTGAACAGTATTCACTCACATTCAGTCATTTTAAGATGACTGTATCCTAAGATTACTGTTTGATATTTGTGATGTCAAAAAATCAAAAGCTTCACCAAAAACGCACAACTGAACTGTATTCACTCATCTGAGTCATTTTAAGCTGACTGTATCCTAAGATTACTGTTTGATATCTGTGATGTCAAAAACTCAAAAGCTTCACCAAAAACGCACAACTGAACAGTATTCACTCATCTGAGTCATTTTAAGCTGACTGTATCCTAAGATTACTGTTTGATATCTGCCGACGTCAATAACTCAAAAGCTTCACCAAAAACGCACAGCTGAACAGTATTCACTCACATTCAGTCATTTTAAGATGACTGTATCCTAAGATTACTGTTTGATATCTGCCGACGTCAAAAACTCAAAAGCTTCACCAAAAACGCACAACTGAACAGTATTCACTCACATTCAGTCATTTTAAGCTGACTGTATCCTAAGATTACTGTTTGATATCTGTGATGTCAAAAACTCAAAAGCTTCACCAAAAACGCACAACTGAACAGTATTCACTCACATTCAGTCATTTTAAGATGACTGTATCCTAAGATTACTGTTTGATATCTGCCGACGTCAAAAACTCAAAAGCTTCACCAAAAACGCACAACTGAACAGTATTCACTCATCTGAGTCATTTTAAGCTGACTGTATCCTAAGATTACTGTTTGATATCTGCCGACGTCAAAAACTCAAAAGCTTCACCAAAAACGCACAACTGAACAGTATTCACTCATCTGAGTCATTTTAAGCTGACTGTATCCTAAGATTACTGTTTGATATCTGCCGACGTCAAAAACTCAAAAGCTTCACCAAAAACGCACAACTGAACAGTATTCACTCACATTCAGTCATTTTAAGCTGACTGTATCCTAAGATTACTGTTTGCTATCTGTGACGTCAATAACTCAAAAGCTTCACCAAAAACGCGCAACTGAACAGTATTCACTCACATTCAGTCATTTTAAGCTGACTGTATCCTAAGATTACTGTTTGCTATCTGTGACGTCAAAAACTCAAAAGCTTCACCAAAAACGCACAGCTGAACAGTATTCACTCACATTCAGTCATTTTAAGATGACTGTATCCTAAGATTACTGTTTGATATCTGCCGACGTCAAAAACTCAAAAGCTTCACCAAAAACGCACAACTGAACAGTATTCACTCATCTGAGTCATTTTAAGGTGACTGTATCCTAAGATTACTGTTTGATATCTGCCGACGTCAAAAACTCAAAAGCTTCACCAAAAACGCACAACTGAACAGTATTCACTCACATTCAGTCATTTTAAGCTGACTGTATCCTAAGATTACTGTTTGATATCTGTGATGTCAAAAACTCAAAAGCTTCACCAAAAACGCACAACTGAACAGTATTCACTCACATTCAGTCATTTTAAGATGACTGTATCCTAAGATTACTGTTTGATATCTGCCGACGTCAAAAACTCAAAAGCTTCACCAAAAACGCACAACTGAACAGTATTCACTCATCTGAGTCATTTTAAGCTGACTGTATCCTAAGATTACTGTTTGATATCTGCCGACGTCAAAAACTCAAAAGCTTCACCAAAAACGCACAACTGAACAGTATTCACTCATCTGAGTCATTTTAAGCTGACTGTATCCTAAGATTACTGTTTGCTATCTGTGACGTCAATAACTCAAAAGCTTCACCAAAAACGCACAACTGAACAGTATTCACTCATCTGAGTCATTTTAAGCTGACTGTATCCTAAGATTACTGTTTGATATCTGCCGACGTCAAAAACTCAAAAGCTTCACCAAAAACGCACAACTGAACAGTATTCACTCACATTCAGTCATTTTAAGCTGACTGTATCCTAAGATTACTGTTTGCTATCTGTGACGTCAATAACTCAAAAGCTTCACCAAAAACGCACAACTGAACAGTATTCACTCACATTCAGTCATTTTAAGCTGACTGTATCCTAAGATTACTGTTTGCTATCTGTGACGTCAATAACTCAAAAGCTTCACCAAAAACGCACAGCTGAACAGTATTCACTCACATTCAGTCATTTTAAACTGACTGTATCCTAAGATTACTGTTTGATATCTGCCGACGTCAAAAACTCAAAAGCTTCACCAAAAACGCACAACTGAACTGTATTCACTCATCTGAGTCATTTTAAGCTGACTGTATCCTAAGATTACTGTTTGATATCTGCCGACGTCAAAAACTCAAAAGCTTCACCAAAAACGCACAACTGAACAGTATTCACTCACATTCAATCATTTTAAGCTGACTGTATCCTAAGATTACTGTTTGCTATCTGTGACGTCAATAACTCAAAAGCTTCACCAAAAACGCACAACTGAACAGTATTCACTCATCTGAGTCATTTTAAGCTGACTGTATCCTAAGATTACTGTTTGATATCTGCCGACGTCAAAAACTCAAAAGCTTCACCAAAAACGCACAACTGAACAGTATTCACTCACATTCAGTCATTTTAAGCTGACTGTATCCTAAGATTACTGTTTGCTATCTGTGACGTCAATAACTCAAAAGCTTCACCAAAAACGCACAGCTGAACAGTATTCACTCACATTCAGTCATTTTAAGCTGACTGTATCCTAAGATTACTGTTTGATATCTGCCGACGTCAAAAACTCAAAAGCTTCACCAAAAACGCACAACTGAACAGTATTCACTCACATTCAGTCATTTTAAGATGACTGTATCCTAAGATTACTGTTTGATATTTGTGATGTCAAAAAATCAAAAGCTTCACCAAAAACGCACAACTGAACTGTATTCACTCATCTGAGTCATTTTAAGCTGACTGTATCCTAAGATTACTGTTTGATATCTGTGATGTCAAAAACTCAAAAGCTTCACCAAAAACGCACAACTGAACAGTATTCACTCATCTGAGTCATTTTAAGCTGACTGTATCCTAAGATTACTGTTTGATATCTGCCGACGTCAATAACTCAAAAGCTTCACCAAAAACGCACAGCTGAACAGTATTCACTCACATTCAGTCATTTTAAGATGACTGTATCCTAAGATTACTGTTTGATATCTGCCGACGTCAAAAACTCAAAAGCTTCACCAAAAACGCACAACTGAACAGTATTCACTCACATTCAGTCATTTTAAGCTGACTGTATCCTAAGATTACTGTTTGATATCTGTGATGTCAAAAACTCAAAAGCTTCACCAAAAACGCACAACTGAACAGTATTCACTCACATTCAGTCATTTTAAGATGACTGTATCCTAAGATTACTGTTTGATATCTGCCGACGTCAAAAACTCAAAAGCTTCACCAAAAACGCACAACTGAACAGTATTCACTCATCTGAGTCATTTTAAGCTGACTGTATCCTAAGATTACTGTTTGATATCTGCCGACGTCAAAAACTCAAAAGCTTCACCAAAAACGCACAACTGAACAGTATTCACTCATCTGAGTCATTTTAAGCTGACTGTATCCTAAGATTACTGTTTGATATCTGCCGACGTCAAAAACTCAAAAGCTTCACCAAAAACGCACAACTGAACAGTATTCACTCACATTCAGTCATTTTAAGCTGACTGTATCCTAAGATTACTGTTTGCTATCTGTGACGTCAATAACTCAAAAGCTTCACCAAAAACGCACAACTGAACAGTATTCACTCACATTCAGTCATTTTAAGCTGACTGTATCCTAAGATTACTGTTTGCTATCTGTGACGTCAAAAACTCAAAAGCTTCACCAAAAACGCACAGCTGAACAGTATTCACTCACATTCAGTCATTTTAAGATGACTGTATCCTAAGATTACTGTTTGATATCTGCCGACGTCAAAAACTCAAAAGCTTCACCAAAAACGCACAACTGAACAGTATTCACTCATCTGAGTCATTTTAAGGTGACTGTATCCTAAGATTACTGTTTGATATCTGCCGACGTCAAAAACTCAAAAGCTTCACCAAAAACGCACAACTGAACAGTATTCACTCACATTCAGTCATTTTAAGCTGACTGTATCCTAAGATTACTGTTTGATATCTGTGATGTCAAAAACTCAAAAGCTTCACCAAAAACGCACAACTGAACAGTATTCACTCACATTCAGTCATTTTAAGATGACTGTATCCTAAGATTACTGTTTGATATCTGCCGACGTCAAAAACTCAAAAGCTTCACCAAAAACGCACAACTGAACAGTATTCACTCATCTGAGTCATTTTAAGCTGACTGTATCCTAAGATTACTGTTTGATATCTGCCGACGTCAAAAACTCAAAAGCTTCACCAAAAACGCACAACTGAACAGTATTCACTCATCTGAGTCATTTTAAGCTGACTGTATCCTAAGATTACTGTTTGCTATCTGTGACGTCAATAACTCAAAAGCTTCACCAAAAACGCACAACTGAACAGTATTCACTCACATTCAGTCATTTTAAGCTGACTGTATCCTAAGATTACTGTTTGCTATCTGTGACGTCAATAACTCAAAAGCTTCACCAAAAACGCACAGCTGAACAGTATTCACTCACATTCAGTCATTTTAAACTGACTGTATCCTAAGATTACTGTTTGATATCTGCCGACGTCAAAAACTCAAAAGCTTCACCAAAAACGCACAACTGAACTGTATTCACTCATCTGAGTCATTTTAAGCTGACTGTATCCTAAGATTACTGTTTGATATCTGCCGACGTCAAAAACTCAAAAGCTTCACCAAAAACGCAGAACTGAACAGTATTCTCTCATCTGAGTCATTTTAAGCTGACTGTATCCTAAGATTACTGTTTGATATCTGCCGACGTCAAAAACTCAAAAGCTTCACCAAAAACGCACAACTGAACAGTATTCACTCACATTCAGTCATTTTAAGCTGACTGTATCCTAAGATTACTGTTTGCGATCTGTGACGTCAATAACTCAAAAGCTTCACCAAAAACGCACAACTGAACAGTATTCACTCACATTCAGTCATTTTAAGCTGACTGTATCCTAAGATTACTGTTTGCTATCTGTGACGTCAATAACTCAAAAGCTTCACCAAAAACGCACAGCTGAACAGTATTCACTCACATTCAGTCATTTTAAGCTGACTGTATCCTAAGATTACTGTTTGATATCTGTCGACGTCAAAAACTCAAAAGCTTCACCAAAAACGCACAACTGAACAGTATTCACTCACATTCAGTCATTTTAAGCTGACTGTATCCTAAGATTACTGTTTGATATCTGCCGACGTCAAAAACTCAAAAGCTTCACCAAAAACGCACAACTGAACTGTATTCACTCATCTGAGTCATTTTAAGCTGACTGTATCCTAAGATTACTGTTTGATATCTGCCGACGTCAAAAACTCAAAAGCTTCACCAAAAACGCACAACTGAACAGTATTCACTCATCTGAGTCATTTTAAGGTGACTGTATCCTAAGATTACTGTTTGATATCTGCCGACGTCAAAAACTCAAAAGCTTCACCAAAAACGCACAACTGAACAGTATTCACTCACATTCAGTCATTTTAAGCTGACTGTATCCTAAGATTACTGTTTGCTATCTGTGACGTCAATAACTCAAAAGCTTCACCAAAAACGCACAACTGAACAGTATTCACTCATCTGAGTCATTTTAAGCTGACTGTATCCTAAGATTACTGTTTGATATCTGCCGACGTCAAAAACTCAAAAGCTTCACCAAAAACGCACAACTGAACAGTATTCACTCACATTCAGTCATTTTAAGCTGAATGTATCCTAAGATTACTGTTTGCTATCTGTGACGTCAATAACTCAAAAGCTTCACCAAAAACGCACAGCTGAACAGTATTCACTCACATTCAGTCATTTTAAGATGACTGTATCCTAAGATTACTGTTTGATATCTGCCGACGTCAAAAACTCAAAAGCTTCACCAAAAACGCACAACTGAACAGTATTCACTCATCTGAGTCATTTTAAGCTGACTGTATCCTAAGATTACTGTTTGATATCTGTGACGTCAAAAACTCAAAAGCTTCACCAAAAACGCACAACTGAACAGTATTCACTCACATTCAGTCATTTTAAGGTGACTGTATCCTAAGATTACTGTTTGCTATCTGTGACGTCAATAACTCAAAAGCTTCACCAAAAACGCACAGCTGAACAGTATTCACTCACATTCAGTCATTTTAAGATGACTGTATCCTAAGATTACTGTTTGATATCTGCCGACGTCAAAAACTCAAAAGCTTCACCAAAAACGCACAACTGAACAGTATTCACTCATCTGAGTCATTTTAAGGTGACTGTATCCTAAGATTACTGTTTGATATCTGCCGACGTCAAAAACTCAAAAGCTTCACCAAAAACGCACAACTGAACAGTATTCACTCACATTCAGTCATTTTAAGCTGACTGTATCCTAAGATTACTGTTTGCTATCTGTGACGTCAATAACTCAAAAGCTTCACCAAAAACGCACAGCTGAACAGTATTCACTCACATTCAGTCATTTTAAGCTGACTGTATCCTAAGATTACTGTTTGATATCTGCCGACGTCAAAAACTCAAAAGCTTCACCAAAAACGCACAACTGAACTGTATTCACTCATCTGAGTCATTTTAAGGTGACTGTATCCTAAGATTACTGTTTGATATCTGCCGACGTCAAAAACTCAAAAGCTTCACCAAAAACGCACAACTGAACAGTATTCACTCACATTCAGTCATTTTAAGCTGACTGTATCCTAAGATTACTGTTTGCTATCTGTGACGTCAATAACTCAAAAGCTTCACCAAAAACGCACAGCTGAACAGTATTCACTCACATTCAGTCATTTTAAGCTGACTGTATCCTAAGATTACTGTTTGATATCTGCCGACGTCAAAAACTCAAAAGCTTCACCAAAAACGCACAACTGAACTGTATTCACTCATCTGAGTCATTTTAAGCTGACTGTATCCTAAGATTACTGTTTGATATCTGCCGACGTCAAAAACTCAAAAGCTTCACCAAAAACGCACAACTGAACAGTATTCACTCACATTCAGTCATTTTAAGCTGACTGTATCCTAAGATTACTGTTTGCTATCTGTGACGTCAAAAACTCAAAAGCTTCACCAAAAATGCACAACTGAACAGTATTCACTCATCTGAGTCATTTTTAGATGACTGTATCCTAAGATTACTGTTTGATATCTGCCGACGTCAAAAACTCAAAAGCTTCACCAAAAACGCACAACTGAACAGTATTCACTCATCTGGGTCATTTTAAGGTGACTGTATCCTAAGATTACTGTTTGATATCTGTGATGTCAAAAACTCAAAAGCTTCACCAAAAACGCACAACTGAACAGTATTCACTCACATTCAGTCATTTTAAGCTGACTGTATCCTAAGATTACTGTTTGATATCTGCCGACGTCAAAAACTCAAAAGCTTCACCAAAAACGCACAACTGAACAGTATTCACTCATCTGAGTCATTTTAAGCTGACTGTATCCTAAGATTACTGTTTGATATCTGCCGACGTCAAAAACTCAAAAGCTTCACCAAAAACGCACAACTGAACAGTATTCACTCACATTCAGTCATTTTAAGGTGACTGTATCCTAAGATTACTGTTTGCTATCTGTAACGTCAAAAACTCAAAAGCTTCACCAAAAACGCACAACTGAACTGTATTCACTCATCTGAGTCATTTTAAGCTGACTGTATCCTAAGATTACTGTTTGATATCTGCCGACGTCAAAAACTCAAAAGCTTCACCAAAAACGCACAACTGAACAGTATTCACTCACATTCAGTCATTTTAAGCTGACTGTATCCTAAGATTACTGTTTGCTATCTGTGACGTCAAAAACTCAAAAGCTTCACCAAAAATGCACAACTGAACAGTATTCACTCATCTGAGTCATTTTTAGATGACTGTATCCTAAGATTACTGTTTGATATCTGCCGACGTCAAAAACTCAAAAGCTTCACCAAAAACGCACAACTGAACAGTATTCACTCATCTGGGTCATTTTAAGGTGACTGTATCCTAAGATTACTGTTTGATATCTGTGATGTCAAAAACTCAAAAGCTTCACCAAAAACGCACAACTGAACAGTATTCACTCACATTCAGTCATTTTAAGCTGACTGTATCCTAAGATTACTGTTTGATATCTGCCGACGTCAAAAACTCAAAAGCTTCACCAAAAACGCACAACTGAACAGTATTCACTCATCTGAGTCATTTTAAGCTGACTGTATCCTAAGATTACTGTTTGATATCTGCCGACGTCAAAAACTCAAAAGCTTCACCAAAAACGCACAACTGAACAGTATTCACTCATCTGAGTCATTTTAAGCTGACTGTATCCTAAGATTACTGTTTGATATCTGCCGACGTCAAAAACTCAAAAGCTTCACCAAAAACGCACAACTGAACAGTATTCACTCACATTCAGTCATTTTAAGCTGACTGTATCCTAAGATTACTGTTTGCTATCTGTGACGTCAATAACTCAAAAGCTTCACCAAAAACGCACAGCTGAACAGTATTCACTCACATTCAGTCATTTTAAGATGACTGTATCCTAAGATTACTGTTTGATATCTGCCGACGTCAAAAACTCAAAAGCTTCACCAAAAACGCACAACTGAACAGTATTCACTCATCTGAGTCATTTTAAGGTGACTGTATCCTAAGATTACTGTTTGATATCTGCCGACGTCAAAAACTCAAAAGCTTCACCAAAAACGCACAACTGAACAGTATTCACTCATCTGAGTCATTTTAAGCTGACTGTATCCTAAGATTACTGTTTGATATCTGTGACGTCAATAACTCAAAAGCTTCACCAAAAACGCACAACTGAACAGTATTCACTCACATTCAGTCATTTTAAGCTGACTGTATCCTAAGATTACTGTTTGCTATCTGTGACGTCAATAACTCAAAAGCTTCACCAAAAACGCACAGCTGAACAGTATTCACTCACATTCAGTCATTTTAAGATGACTGTATCCTAAGATTACTGTTTGATATCTGCCGACGTCAAAAACTCAAAAGCTTCACCAAAAACGCACAACTGAACAGTATTCACTCATCTGAGTCATTTTAAGCTGACTGTATCCTAAGATTACTGTTTGATATCTGCCGACGTCAAAAACTCAAAAGCTTCACCAAAAACGCACAACTGAACTGTATTCACTCATCTGAGTCATTTTAAGCTGACTGTATCCTAAGATTACTGTTTGATATCTGCCGACGTCAAAAACTCAAAAGCTTCACCAAAAACGCACAACTGAACAGTATTCACTCATCTGAGTCATTTTAAGGTGACTGTAGCCTAAGATTACTGTTTGATATCTGCCGACGTCAAAAACTCAAAAGCTTCACCAAAAACGCACAACTGAACAGTATTCACTCACATTCAGTCATTTTAAGCTGACTGTATCCTAAGATTACTGTTTGCTATCTGTGACGTCAAAAACTCAAAAGCTTCACCAAAAATGCACAACTGAACAGTATTCACTCATCTGAGTCATTTTTAGATGACTGTATCCTAAGATTACTGTTTGATATCTGCCGACGTCAAAAACTCAAAAGCTTCACCAAAAACGCACAACTGAACAGTATTCACTCATCTGGGTCATTTTAAGGTGACTGTATCCTAAGATTACTGTTTGATATCTGTGATGTCAAAAACTCAAAAGCTTCACCAAAAACGCACAACTGAACAGTATTCACTCACATTCAGTCATTTTAAGCTGACTGTATCCTAAGATTACTGTTTGCTATCTGTGACGTCAATAACTCAAAAGCTTCACCAAAAACGCACAACTGAACTGTATTCACTCATCTGAGTCATTTTAAGCTGACTGTATCCTAAGATTACTGTTTGATATCTGCCGACGTCAAAAACTCAAAAGCTTCACCAAAAACGCACAACTGAACAGTATTCACTCATCTGAGTCATTTTAAGATGACTGTATCCTAAGATTACTGTTTGATATCTGCCGACGTCAAAAACTCAAAAGCTTCACCAAAAACGCACAACTGAACAGTATTCACTCACATTCAGTCATTTTAAGCTGACTGTATCCTAAGATTACTGTTTGCTATCTGTGACGTCAATAACTCAAAAGCTTCACCAAAAACGCACAACTGAACAGTATTCACTCATCTGAGTCATTTTAAGGTGACTGTATCCTAAGATTACTGTTTGATATCTGCCGACGTCAAAAACTCAAAAGCTTCACCAAAAACGCACAACTGAACAGTATTCACTCACATTCAATCATTTTAAGCTGACTGTATCCTAAGATTACTGTTTGCTATCTGTGACGTCAATAACTCAAAAGCTTCACCAAAAACGCACAACTGAACAGTATTCACTCATCTGAGTCATTTTAAGCTGACTGTATCCTAAGATTACTGTTTGATATCTGCCGACGTCAAAAACTCAAAAGCTTCACCAAAAACGCACAACTGAACAGTATTCACTCACATTCAGTCATTTTAAGCTGACTGTATCCTAAGATTACTGTTTGCTATCTGTGACGTCAATAACTCAAAAGCTTCACCAAAAACGCACAACTGAACAGTATTCACTCACATTCAGTCATTTTAAGCTGACTGTATCCTAAGATTACTGTTTGATATCTGCCGACGTCAAAAACTCAAAAGCTTCACCAAAAACGCACAACTGAACAGTATTCACTCATCTGAGTCATTTTAAGGTGACTGTATCCTAAGATTACTGTTTGATATCTGCCGACGTCAAAAACTCAAAAGCTTCACCAAAAACGCACAACTGAACAGTATTCACTCACATTCAGTCATTTTAAGCTGACTGTATCCTAAGATTACTGTTTGATATCTGTGATGTCAAAAACTCAAAAGCTTCACCAAAAACGCACAACTGAACAGTATTCACTCACATTCAGTCATTTTAAGCTGACTGTATCCTAAGATTACTGTTTGCTATCTGTGACGTCAATAATCAAAAGCTTCACCAAAAACGCACAACTGAACAGTATTCACTCACATTCAGTCATTTTAAGCTGACTGTATCCTAAGATTACTGTTTGCTATCTGTGACGTCAATAACTCAAAAGCTTCACCAAAAACGCACAGCTGAACAGTATTCACTCACATTCAGTCATTTTAAGATGACTGTATCCTAAGATTACTGTTTGATATCTGCCGACGTCAAAAACTCAAAAGCTTCACCAAAAACGCACAACTGAACAGTATTCACTCATCTGAGTCATTTTAAGGTGACTGTATCCTAAGATTACTGTTTGATATCTGCCGACGTCAAAAACTCAAAAGCTTCACCAAAAACGCACAACTGAACAGTATTCACTCACATTCAGTCATTTTAAGATGACTGTATCCTAAGATTACTGTTTGCTATCTGTGACGTCAATAACTCAAAAGCTTCACCAAAAACGCACAGCTGAACAGTATTCACTCACATTCAGTCATTTTAAGATGACTGTATCCTAAGATTAATGTTTGATATCTGCCGACGTCAAAAACTCAAAAGCTTCACCAAAAACGCACAACTGAACAGTATTCACTCACATTCAGTCATTTTAAGCTGACTGTATCCTAAGATTACTGTTTGATATCTGTGACGTCAATAACTCAAAAGCTTCACCAAAAACGCACAGCTGAACAGTATTCACTCACATTCAGTCATTTTAAGCTGACTGTATCCTAAGATTACTGTTTGATATCTGCCGACGTCAAAAACTCAAAAGCTTCACCAAAAACGCACAACTGAACTGTATTCACTCATCTGAGTCATTTTAAGCTGACTGTATCCTAAGATTACTGTTTGATATCTGCCGACGTCAAAAACTCAAAAGCTTCACCAAAAACGCACAACTGAACAGTATTCACTCATCTGAGTCATTTTAAGCTGACTGTATCCTAAGATTACTGTTTGATATCTGCCGACGTCAAAAACTCAAAAGCTTCACCAAAAACGCACAACTGAACAGTATTCACTCATCTGAGTCATTTTAAGCTGACTGTATCCTAAGATTACTGTTTGATATCTGTGACGTCAATAACTCAAAAGCTTCACCAAAAACGCACAACTGAACAGTATTCACTCACATTCAGTCATTTTAAGCTGACTGTATCCTAAGATTACTGTTTGCTATCTGTGACGTCAATAACTCAAAAGCTTCACCAAAAACGCACAGCTGAACAGTATTCACTCACATTCAGTCATTTTAAGA
Source organism: Trachinotus anak (assembly GCF_046630095.1). Classification (NCBI taxonomy): domain Eukaryota; kingdom Metazoa; phylum Chordata; class Actinopteri; order Carangiformes; family Carangidae; genus Trachinotus; species Trachinotus anak. Next base: position 29,386,866 of record NW_027273872.1, read on the forward strand.
TGACTGTATCCTAAGATTACTGTTTGATATCTGCCGACGTCAAAAACTCAAAAGCTTCACCAAAAACGCACAACTGAACAGTATTCACTCATCTGAGTCATTTTAAGCTGACTGTATCCTAAGATTACTGTTTGATATCTGCCGACGTCAAAAACTCAAAAGCTTCACCAAAAACGCACAACTGAACTGTATTCACTCATCTGAGTCATTTTAAGCTGACTGTATCCTAAGATTACTGTTTGATATCTGCCGACGTCAAAAACTCAAAAGCTTCACCAAAAACGCACAACTGAACAGTATTCACTCATCTGAGTCATTTTAAGCTGACTGTATCCTAAGATTACTGTTTGATATCTGCCGACGTCAAAAACTCAAAAGCTTCACCAAAAACGCACAACTGAACAGTATTCACTCACATTCAGTCATTTTAAGCTGACTGTATCCTAAGATTACTGTTTGCTATCTGTGACGTCAAAAACTCAAAAGCTTCACCAAAAATGCACAACTGAACAGTATTCACTCATCTGAGTCATTTTAAGCTGACTGTATCCTAAGATTACTGTTTGATATCTGCCGACGTCAAAAACTCAAAAGCTTCACCAAAAACGCACAACTGAACAGTATTCACTCATCTGGGTCATTTTAAGGTGACTGTATCCTAAGATTACTGTTTGATATCTGTGATGTCAAAAACTCAAAAGCTTCACCAAAAACGCACAACTGAACAGTATTCACTCACATTCAGTCATTTTAAGCTGACTGTATCCTAAGATTACTGTTTGATATCTGCCGACGTCAAAAACTCAAAAGCTTCACCAAAAACGCACAACTGAACAGTATTCACTCATCTGAGTCATTTTAAACTGACTGTATCCTAAGATTACTGTTTGATATCTGCCGACGTCAAAAACTCAAAAGCTTCACCAAAAACGCACAACTGAACAGTATTCACTCACATTCAGTCATTTTAAGCTGACTGTATCCTAAGATTACTGTTTGCTATCTGTGACGTCAATAACTCAAAAGCTTCACCAAAAACGCACAACTGAACAGTATTCACTCACATTCAGTCATTTTAAGCTGACTGTATCCTAAGATTACTGTTTGCTATCTGTGACGTCAATAACTCAAAAGCTTCACCAAAAACGCACAACTGAACTGTATTCACTCATCTGAGTCATTTTAAGCTGACTGTATCCTAAGATTACTGTTTGATATCTGCCGACGTCAAAAACTCAAAAGCTTCACCAAAAACGCACAACTGAACAGTATTCACTCATCTGAGTCATTTTAAGATGACTGTATCCTAAGATTACTGTTTGATATCTGCCGACGTCAAAAACTCAAAAGCTTCACCAAAAACGCACAACTGAACAGTATTCACTCACATTCAGTCATTTTAAGCTGACTGTATCCTAAGATTACTGTTTGCTATCTGTGACGTCAATAACTCAAAAGCTTCACCAAAAACGCACAGCTGAACAGTATTCACTCACATTCAGTCATTTTAAGATGACTGTATCCTAAGATTACTGTTTGATATCTGCCGACGACAAAAACTCAAAAGCTTCACCAAAAACGCACAACTGAACAGTATTCACTCATCTGAGTCATTTTAAGCTGACTGTATCCTAAGATTACTGTTTGATATCTGCCGACGTCAAAAACTCAAAAGCTTCACCAAAAACGCACAACTGAACAGTATTCACTCACATTCAGTCATTTTAAGCTGACTGTATCCTAAGATTACTGTTTGCTATCTGTGACGTCAATAACTCAAAAGCTTCACCAAAAACGCACAACTGAACAGTATTCACTCACATTCAGTCATTTTAAGCTGACTGTATCCTAAGATTACTGTTTGCTATCTGTGACGTCAATAACTCAAAAGCTTCACCAAAAACGCACAACTGAACTGTATTCACTCATCTGAGTCATTTTAAGCTGACTGTATCCTAAGATTACTGTTTGATATCTGCCGACGTCAAAAACTCAAAAGCTTCACCAAAAACGCACAACTGAACAGTATTCACTCATCTGAGTCATTTTAAGATGACTGTATCCTAAGATTACTGTTTGATATCTGCCGACGTCAAAAACTCAAAAGCTTCACCAAAAACGCACAACTGAACAGTATTCACTCACATTCAGTCATTTTAAGCTGACTGTATCCTAAGATTACTGTTTGCTATCTGTGACGTCAATAACTCAAAAGCTTCACCAAAAACGCACAGCTGAACAGTATTCACTCACATTCAGTCATTTTAAGATGACTGTATCCTAAGATTACTGTTTGATATCTGCCGACGTCAAAAACTCAAAAGCTTCACCAAAAACGCACAACTGAACAGTATTCACTCATCTGAGTCATTTTAAGCTGACTGTATCCTAAGATTACTGTTTGATATCTGCCGACGTCAAAAACTCAAAAGCTTCACCAAAAACGCACAACTGAACAGTATTCACTCACATTCAGTCATTTTAAGCTGACTGTATCCTAAGATTACTGTTTGCTATCTGTGACGTCAAAAACTCAAAAGCTTCACCAAAAACGCACAACTGAACAGTATTCACTCACATTCAGTCATTTTAAGCTGACTGTATCCTAAGATTACTGTTTGCTATCTGTGACGTCAATAACTCAAAAGCTTCACCAAAAACGCACAACTGAACAGTATTCACTCATCTGAGTCATTTTAAGGTGACTGTATCCTAAGATTACTGTTTGATATCTGCCGACGTCAAAAACTCAAAAGCTTCACCAAAAACGCACAACTGAACAGTATTCACTCACATTCAATCATTTTAAGCTGACTGTATCCTAAGATTACTGTTTGCTATCTGTGACGTCAATAACTCAAAAGCTTCACCAAAAACGCACAACTGAACAGTATTCACTCATCTGAGTCATTTTAAGCTGACTGTATCCTAAGATTACTGTTTGATATCTGCCGACGTCAAAAACTCAAAAGCTTCACCAAAAACGCACAACTGAACAGTATTCACTCACATTCAGTCATTTTAAGCTGACTGTATCCTAAGATTACTGTTTGCTATCTGTGACGTCAATAACTCAAAAGCTTCACCAAAAACGCACAACTGAACAGTATTCACTCACATTCAGTCATTTTAAGCTGACTGTATCCTAAGATTACTGTTTGCTATCTGTGACGTCAATAACTCAAAAGCTTCACCAAAAACGCACAGCTGAACAGTATTCACTCACATTCAGTCATTTTAAGATGACTGTATCCTAAGATTACTGTTTGATATCTGCCGACGTCAAAAACTCAAAAGCTTCACCAAAAACGCACAACTGAACAGTATTCACTCATCTGAGTCATTTTAAGGTGACTGTATCCTAAGATTACTGTTTGATATCTGCCGACGTCAAAAACTCAAAAGCTTCACCAAAAACGCACAACTGAACAGTATTCACTCACATTCAGTCATTTTAAGCTGACTGTATCCTAAGATTACTGTTTGATATCTGTGATGTCAAAAACTCAAAAGCTTCACCAAAAACGCACAACTGAACAGTATTCACTCACATTCAGTCATTTTAAGATGACTGTATCCTAAGATTACTGTTTGATATCTGCCGACGTCAAAAACTCAAAAGCTTCACCAAAAACGCACAACTGAACAGTATTCACTCACATTCAGTCATTTTAAGCTGACTGTATCCTAAGATTACTGTTTGCTATCTGTGACGTCAATAACTCAAAAGCTTCACCAAAAACGCACAGCTGAACAGTATTCACTCACATTCAGTCATTTTAAGATGACTGTATCCTAAGATTACTGTTTGATATCTGCCGACGTCAAAAACTCAAAAGCTTCACCAAAAACGCACAACTGAACAGTATTCACTCATCTGAGTCATTTTAAGGTGACTGTATCCTAAGATTACTGTTTGATATCTGCCGACGTCAAAAACTCAAAAGCTTCACCAAAAACGCACAACTGAACAGTATTCACTCACATTCAGTCATTTTAAGCTGACTGTATCCTAAGATTACTGTTTGATATCTGTGATGTCAAAAACTCAAAAGCTTCACCAAAAACGCACAACTGAACAGTATTCACTCACATTCAGTCATTTTAAGATGACTGTATCCTAAGATTACTGTTTGATATCTGCCGACGTCAAAAACTCAAAAGCTTCACCAAAAACGCACAACTGAACAGTATTCACTCATCTGAGTCATTTTAAGCTGACTGTATCCTAAGATTACTGTTTGATATCTGCCGACGTCAAAAACTCAAAAGCTTCACCAAAAACGCACAACTGAACAGTATTCACTCATCTGAGTCATTTTAAGGTGACTGTATCCTAAGATTACTGTTTGATATCTGCCGACGTCAAAAACTCAAAAGCTTCACCAAAAACGCACAACTGAACAGTATTCACTCACATTCAGTCATTTTAAGCTGACTGTATCCTAAGATTACTGTTTGCTATCTGTGACGTCAATAACTCAAAAGCTTCACCAAAAACGCACAACTGAACAGTATTCACTCACATTCAGTCATTTTAAGCTGACTGTATCCTAAGATTACTGTTTGCTATCTGTGACGTCAATAACTCAAAAGCTTCACCAAAAACGCACAACTGAACAGTATTCACTCATCTGAGTCATTTTAAGGTGACTGTATCCTAAGATTACTGTTTGATATCTGCCGACGTCAAAAACTCAAAAGCTTCACCAAAAACGCACAACTGAACAGTATTCACTCACATTCAATCATTTTAAGCTGACTGTATCCTAAGATTACTGTTTGCTATCTGTGACGTCAATAACTCAAAAGCTTCACCAAAAACGCACAACTGAACAGTATTCACTCATCTGAGTCATTTTAAGCTGACTGTATCCTAAGATTACTGTTTGATATCTGCCGACGTCAAAAACTCAAAAGCTTCACCAAAAACGCACAACTGAACAGTATTCACTCACATTCAGTCATTTTAAGCTGACTGTATCCTAAGATTACTGTTTGCTATCTGTGACGTCAATAACTCAAAAGCTTCACCAAAAACGCACAACTGAACAGTATTCACTCACATTCAGTCATTTTAAGCTGACTGTATCCTAAGATTACTGTTTGCTATCTGTGACGTCAATAACTCAAAAGCTTCACCAAAAACGCACAGCTGAACAGTATTCACTCACATTCAGTCATTTTAAACTGACTGTATCCTAAGATTACTGTTTGATATCTGCCGACGTCAAAAACTCAAAAGCTTCACCAAAAACGCACAACTGAACTGTATTCACTCATCTGAGTCATTTTAAGCTGACTGTATCCTAAGATTACTGTTTGATATCTGCCGACGTCAAAAACTCAAAAGCTTCACCAAAAACGCACAACTGAACAGTATTCACTCACATTCAATCATTTTAAGCTGACTGTATCCTAAGATTACTGTTTGCTATCTGTGACGTCAATAACTCAAAAGCTTCACCAAAAACGCACAACTGAACAGTATTCACTCATCTGAGTCATTTTAAGCTGACTGTATCCTAAGATTACTGTTTGATATCTGCCGACGTCAAAAACTCAAAAGCTTCACCAAAAACGCACAACTGAACAGTATTCACTCACATTCAGTCATTTTAAGCTGACTGTATCCTAAGATTACTGTTTGCTATCTGTGACGTCAATAACTCAAAAGCTTCACCAAAAACGCACAGCTGAACAGTATTCACTCACATTCAGTCATTTTAAGCTGACTGTATCCTAAGATTACTGTTTGATATCTGCCGACGTCAAAAACTCAAAAGCTTCACCAAAAACGCACAACTGAACAGTATTCACTCACATTCAGTCATTTTAAGATGACTGTATCCTAAGATTACTGTTTGATATTTGTGATGTCAAAAAATCAAAAGCTTCACCAAAAACGCACAACTGAACTGTATTCACTCATCTGAGTCATTTTAAGCTGACTGTATCCTAAGATTACTGTTTGATATCTGTGATGTCAAAAACTCAAAAGCTTCACCAAAAACGCACAACTGAACAGTATTCACTCATCTGAGTCATTTTAAGCTGACTGTATCCTAAGATTACTGTTTGATATCTGCCGACGTCAATAACTCAAAAGCTTCACCAAAAACGCACAGCTGAACAGTATTCACTCACATTCAGTCATTTTAAGATGACTGTATCCTAAGATTACTGTTTGATATCTGCCGACGTCAAAAACTCAAAAGCTTCACCAAAAACGCACAACTGAACAGTATTCACTCACATTCAGTCATTTTAAGCTGACTGTATCCTAAGATTACTGTTTGATATCTGTGATGTCAAAAACTCAAAAGCTTCACCAAAAACGCACAACTGAACAGTATTCACTCACATTCAGTCATTTTAAGATGACTGTATCCTAAGATTACTGTTTGATATCTGCCGACGTCAAAAACTCAAAAGCTTCACCAAAAACGCACAACTGAACAGTATTCACTCATCTGAGTCATTTTAAGCTGACTGTATCCTAAGATTACTGTTTGATATCTGCCGACGTCAAAAACTCAAAAGCTTCACCAAAAACGCACAACTGAACAGTATTCACTCATCTGAGTCATTTTAAGCTGACTGTATCCTAAGATTACTGTTTGATATCTGCCGACGTCAAAAACTCAAAAGCTTCACCAAAAACGCACAACTGAACAGTATTCACTCACATTCAGTCATTTTAAGCTGACTGTATCCTAAGATTACTGTTTGCTATCTGTGACGTCAATAACTCAAAAGCTTCACCAAAAACGCACAACTGAACAGTATTCACTCACATTCAGTCATTTTAAGCTGACTGTATCCTAAGATTACTGTTTGCTATCTGTGACGTCAAAAACTCAAAAGCTTCACCAAAAACGCACAGCTGAACAGTATTCACTCACATTCAGTCATTTTAAGATGACTGTATCCTAAGATTACTGTTTGATATCTGCCGACGTCAAAAACTCAAAAGCTTCACCAAAAACGCACAACTGAACAGTATTCACTCATCTGAGTCATTTTAAGGTGACTGTATCCTAAGATTACTGTTTGATATCTGCCGACGTCAAAAACTCAAAAGCTTCACCAAAAACGCACAACTGAACAGTATTCACTCACATTCAGTCATTTTAAGCTGACTGTATCCTAAGATTACTGTTTGATATCTGTGATGTCAAAAACTCAAAAGCTTCACCAAAAACGCACAACTGAACAGTATTCACTCACATTCAGTCATTTTAAGATGACTGTATCCTAAGATTACTGTTTGATATCTGCCGACGTCAAAAACTCAAAAGCTTCACCAAAAACGCACAACTGAACAGTATTCACTCATCTGAGTCATTTTAAGCTGACTGTATCCTAAGATTACTGTTTGATATCTGCCGACGTCAAAAACTCAAAAGCTTCACCAAAAACGCACAACTGAACAGTATTCACTCATCTGAGTCATTTTAAGCTGACTGTATCCTAAGATTACTGTTTGCTATCTGTGACGTCAATAACTCAAAAGCTTCACCAAAAACGCACAACTGAACAGTATTCACTCACATTCAGTCATTTTAAGCTGACTGTATCCTAAGATTACTGTTTGCTATCTGTGACGTCAATAACTCAAAAGCTTCACCAAAAACGCACAGCTGAACAGTATTCACTCACATTCAGTCATTTTAAACTGACTGTATCCTAAGATTACTGTTTGATATCTGCCGACGTCAAAAACTCAAAAGCTTCACCAAAAACGCACAACTGAACTGTATTCACTCATCTGAGTCATTTTAAGCTGACTGTATCCTAAGATTACTGTTTGATATCTGCCGACGTCAAAAACTCAAAAGCTTCACCAAAAACGCACAACTGAACAGTATTCACTCATCTGAGTCATTTTAAGATGACTGTATCCTAAGATTACTGTTTGCTATCTGTGACGTCAAAAACTCAAAAGCTTCACCAAAAACGTACAACTGAACAGTATTCACTCACATTCAGTCATTTTAAGCTGACTTTATACTAAGATTAACTGTTTGATATCTGCCGACGTCAAAAACTCAAAAGCTTCACCAAAAACGCACAACTGAACAGTATTCACTCACATTCAGTCATTTTAAGCTGACTGTATCCTAAGATTACTGTTTGATATCTGCCGACGTCAAAAACTCAAAAGCTTCACCAAAAACGCAGAACTGAACAGTATTCTCTCATCTGAGTCATTTTAAGCTGACTGTATCCTAAGATTACTGTTTGATATCTGCCGACGTCAAAAACTCAAAAGCTTCACCAAAAACGCACAACTGAACAGTATTCACTCACATTCAGTCATTTTAAGCTGACTGTATCCTAAGATTACTGTTTGCGATCTGTGACGTCAATAACTCAAAAGCTTCACCAAAAACGCACAACTGAACAGTATTCACTCACATTCAGTCATTTTAAGCTGACTGTATCCTAAGATTACTGTTTGCTATCTGTGACGTCAATAACTCAAAAGCTTCACCAAAAACGCACAGCTGAACAGTATTCACTCACATTCAGTCATTTTAAGCTGACTGTATCCTAAGATTACTGTTTGATATCTGTCGACGTCAAAAACTCAAAAGCTTCACCAAAAACGCACAACTGAACAGTATTCACTCACATTCAGTCATTTTAAGCTGACTGTATCCTAAGATTACTGTTTGATATCTGCCGACGTCAAAAACTCAAAAGCTTCACCAAAAACGCACAACTGAACTGTATTCACTCATCTGAGTCATTTTAAGCTGACTGTATCCTAAGATTACTGTTTGATATCTGCCGACGTCAAAAACTCAAAAGCTTCACCAAAAACGCACAACTGAACAGTATTCACTCATCTGAGTCATTTTAAGGTGACTGTATCCTAAGATTACTGTTTGATATCTGCCGACGTCAAAAACTCAAAAGCTTCACCAAAAACGCACAACTGAACAGTATTCACTCACATTCAGTCATTTTAAGCTGACTGTATCCTAAGATTACTGTTTGCTATCTGTGACGTCAATAACTCAAAAGCTTCACCAAAAACGCACAACTGAACAGTATTCACTCATCTGAGTCATTTTAAGCTGACTGTATCCTAAGATTACTGTTTGATATCTGCCGACGTCAAAAACTCAAAAGCTTCACCAAAAACGCACAACTGAACAGTATTCACTCACATTCAGTCATTTTAAGCTGAATGTATCCTAAGATTACTGTTTGCTATCTGTGACGTCAATAACTCAAAAGCTTCACCAAAAACGCACAGCTGAACAGTATTCACTCACATTCAGTCATTTTAAGATGACTGTATCCTAAGATTACTGTTTGATATCTGCCGACGTCAAAAACTCAAAAGCTTCACCAAAAACGCACAACTGAACAGTATTCACTCATCTGAGTCATTTTAAGGTGACTGTATCCTAAGATTACTGTTTGATATCTGCCGACGTCAAAAACTCAAAAGCTTCACCAAAAACGCACAACTGATCAGTATTCACTCACATTCAGTCATTTTAAGCTGACTGTATCCTAAGATTACTGTTTGATATCTGTGATGTCAAAAACTCAAAAGCTTCACCAAAAACGCACAACTGAACAGTATTCACTCACATTCAGTCATTTTAAGATGACTGTATCCTAAGATTACTGTTTGATATCTGCCGACGTCAAAAACTCAAAAGCTTCACCAAAAACGCACAACTGAACAGTATTCACTCATCTGAGTCATTTTAAGCTGACTGTATCCTAAGATTACTGTTTGATATCTGCCGACGTCAAAAACTCAAAAGCTTCACCAAAAACGCACAACTGAACAGTATTCACTCATCTGAGTCATTTTAAGCTGACTGTATCCTAAGATTACTGTTTGATATCTGCCGACGTCAAAAACTCAAAAGCTTCACCAAAAACGCACAACTGTTGATTCTGAACAGTATTCACTCATCTGTGTCATTTTAAGATGACTGTATCCTAAGATTACTGTTTGATATCTGCCGACGTCAAAAACTCAAAAGCTTCACCAAAACCGCACAACTGAACAGTATTCACTCACATTCAGTCATTTTAAACCGTCTGTATCGTAAGATTACTGTTTGATATCTGCCGACCTCAAAAACTCAAAAGCTTCACCAAAAACGCACAACTGAACAGTATTCACTCAGCTGTCATTTTAAGGTGACTGTATCCTAAGATTACTGTTTGATATCTGCCGACGTCAAAAACTCAAAAGCTTCACCAAAAACGCACAACTGAACAGTAGTCACTCATCTGAGTCATTTTAAGATGACTGTATCCTAAGATTACTGTTTGATATCTGCCGACGTCAAAAACTCAAAAGCTTCAACAAAAACGCACAACTGAACAGTATTCACTCACATTCAGTCATTTAGTCATTTTAAGCTGACTGTATCCCAAGATTACTGTTTGATATCTGCCGACGTCAAAAACTCAAAAGCTTCACCAAAAACGCACAACTGAACAGTATTCACTCACATTCAGTCAATTTAAGCTGACTGTATCCTAAGATTACTGTTTGATATCTGCCGACGTCAAAAACTCATACGCTTCACCAAAAACGCAGAACTGAACAGTATTCACTCACATTCAGTCATTTTAAGATGACTGTATCCTAAGATTACTGTTTGATATCTGCCGACGTCAAAAACTCAAAAGCTTCACCAAAAACGCAGAACTGAACTGTATTCACTCATCTGAGTCATTTTAAGATGACTGTATCCTAAGATTACTGTTTGATATCTGCCGACGTCAAAAACTCAAAAGCTTCACCAAAAACGCAGAACTGAACTGTATTCACTCACATTCAGTCATTTTAAGCTGACTGTATCCTAAGATTACTGTTTGATATCTGCCGACGTCAAAAACTCAAAAGCTTCACCAAAAACGCACAACTGATCAGTATTCACTCACATTCAGTCATTTTAAGATGACTGTATCCTAAGATTACTGTTTGATATCTGCCGACGTCAAAAACTCTAAAGTTTCACCAAAACCGCACAACTGAACGGTATTCACTCATCTGAGTCATTTTAAGCTGACTGTATCCTAAGATTACTGTTTGATATCTGCCGACGTCAAAATCTCAAAAGCTTCACCAAAAACGCACAACTGAACAGTATTCACTCACATTCAGTCATTTTAAGCGGACTGTATCCTAAGATTACTGTTTGATATCTGCCGACGTCAAAAACTCAAAAGCTTCACCAAATACGCACAACTGAATAGTAGTCACTCATCTGAGTCATTTTAAGATGACTGTATCCTAAGATTACTGTTTGATATCTGCCGACGTCAAAATCTCAAAAGCTTCACCAAAAACGCACAACTGAACAGTATTCACTCACATTCAGTCATTTTAAGATGACTGTATCCTAAGATTACTGTTTGATATCTCTGAAGTCAAAATCTCAAAAGCTTCACCAAAAACGCACAACTGAACAGTATTCACTCACATTCAGTCATTTTAAGATGACTGTATCCTAAGATTACTGTTTGATATCTGCTGAAGTCAAAATCTCAAAAGCTTCACCAAAAACGCACAACTGAACAGTATTCACTCATCTGAGTCATTTTAAGCTGACTGTATCCTAAGATTACTGTTTGATATCTGCCGACGTCAAAAACTCAAAAGCTTCACCAAAAACGCACAACTGAACAGTAGTCACTCATCTGAGTCATTTTAAGATGACTGTATCCTAAGATTACTGTTTGATATCTGCCGACGTCAAAAACTCAAAAGCTTCAACAAAAACGCACAACTGAACAGTATTCACTCACATTCAGTCATTTAGTCATTTTAAGCTGACTGTATCCCAAGATTACTGTTTGATATCTGCCGACGTCAAAAACTCAAAAGCTTCACCAAAAACGCACAACTGAACAGTATTCACTCACATTCAGTCATTTTAAGCTGACTGTATCCTAAGATTACTGTTTGATATCTGCCGACGTCAAAAACTCAAAAGCTTCACCAAATACGCACAACTGAATAGTAGTCACTCATCTGAGTCATTTTAAGATGACTGTATCCTAAGATTACTGTTTGATATCTGCCGACGTCAAAAACTCTAAAGTTTCACCAAAACCGCACAACTGAACGGTATTCACTCATCTGAGTCATTTTAAGCTGACTGTATCCTAAGATTACTGTTTGATATCTGCCGACGTCAAAAACTCAAAAGCTTCACCAAAAACGCACAACTGAACAGTATTCACTCACATTCAGTCATTTTAAGCGGACTGTATCCTAAGATTACTGTTTGATATCTGTGACGTCAAAAACTCAAAAGCTTCACCAAAAACGCACAACTGAACTGTATTCACTCACATTCAGTCATTTTAAGCTGACTGTATCCTAAGATTACTGTTTGATATCTGCCGACGTCAAAAACTCAAAAGCTTCACCAAAAACGCATAACTGAACAGTAGTCACTCATCTGAGTCATTTTAAGCTGACTGTATCCTAAGATTACTGTTTGATATCTGCCAACGTCAAAAACTCAAAAGCTTCACCAAAACCGCACAACTGAACAGTATTCACTCACATTCAGTCATTTTAAGATGACTGTATCCTAAGATTACTGTTTGATATCTGTGATGTCAAAAACTCAAAAGCTTCACCAAAAACGCACAACTGAACAGTATTCACTCATCTGAGTCATTTTAAGCTGACTGTATCCTAAGATTACTGTTTGATATCTGTGATGTCAAAAACTAAAAAGCTTCACCAAAAACGCATAACTGAAAAGTAGTCACTCATCTGAGTCATTTTAAACTGTCTGTATCCTAAGATTACTGTTTGATATTGCCGACGTCAAAAACGCAAAAGCTTCACCAAAAACGCACAACTGTTGATTCTGAACAGTATTCACTCATCTGAGTCATTTTAAACTGTCTTGTATTTTAAGATTAGTTTGATATCTGCCGATGTCAAAAACTCAAAAGCTTCACCAAAAACGCACAACTGAACAGTATTCACTCATCTGAGTCATTTTAAACTGTCTTGTATTTTAAGATTAGTTTGATATCTGCCGATGTCAAAAACTCAAAAGCTTCAACAAAAACGCACAATTGTTGATTCTGAACAGTATTCACTCATCTGAGTCATTTTAAGCTGACTGTATCCTAAGATTACTGTTTGCTATCTGTGACGTCAAAAACTCAAAAGCTTCACCAAAAACGCACAACTGAACAGTATTCACTCACATTCAGTCATTTTAAGATGACTGTATCCTAAGATTACTGTTTGATATCTGCCGACGTCAAAAACACAAAAGCTTCACCAAAAACGCAGAACTGAACTGTATTCACTCATCTGAGTCATTTTAAGCTGACTGTATCCTAAGATTACTGTTTGATATCTGCTGACATCAAAAACTCAAAAGCTTCACCAAAAACGCACAACTGAACAGTATTCACTCATCTGAGTCATTTTAAGCTGACTGTATCCTAAGATTACTGTTTGATATCTGCCGACGTCAAAAACTCAAAAGCTTCACCAAAAACGCACAACTGAACAGTATTCACTCATCTGAGTCATTTTAAGATGACTGTATCCTAAGATTACTGTTTGCTATCTGTGACGTCAAAAACTCAAAAGCTTCACCAAAAACGTACAACTGAACTGTATTCACTCATCTGAGTCATTTTAAGCTGACTGTATCCTAAGATTACTGTTTGATATCTGCCGACATCAAAAACTCAAAAGCTTCACCAAAAACGCACAACTGAACAGTATTCACTCACATTCAGTCATTTTAAGCTGACTGTATCCTAAGATTACTGTTTGATATCTGCCGACGTCAAAAACTCAAAAGCTTCACCAAAAACGCACAACTGAACAGTATTCACTCACATTCAGTCATTTTAAGATGACTGTATCCTAAGATTACTGTTTGATATCTGCCGACGTCAAAAACTCAAAAGCTTCACCAAATACGCACAACTGAACAGTATTCACTCATCTGAGTCATTTTAAGATGACTGTATCCTAAGATTACTGTTTGATATCTGTGACGTCAAAAACTCAAAAGCTTCACCAAAAACGCACAGCTGAACAGTATTCACTCACATTCAGTCATTTTAAGATGACTGTATCCTAAGATTACTGTTTGATATCTGCCGACGTCAAAAACTCAAAAGCTTCACCAAAAACGCACAACTGAACAGTATTCACTCACATTCATGTATTTTAAGCTGACTGTATCCAAGATTACTGTTTGATATCTGCCGACGTCAAAAACTCAAAAGCTTCACCAAAAACGCACAACTGAACTGTATTCACTCATCTGAGTCATTTTAAGGTGACTGTATCCTAAGATTACTGTATGATATCTGTGATGTCAAAAACTCAAAAGCTTCACCAAAAACGCACAACTGAACAGTATTCACTCACATTCAGTCATTTTAAGATGACTGTATCCTAAGATTACTGTTTGATATCTGCCGACGTCAAAAACTCAAAAGCTTCACCAAAAACGCACAACTGAACAGTATTCACTCACATTCATGTATTTTAAGCTGACTGTATCCAAGATTACTGTTTGATATCTGCCGACGTCAAAAACTCAAAAGCTTCACCAAAAACGCACAACTGAACAGTATTCACTCACATTCATGTATTTTAAGCTGACTGTATCCAAGATTACTGTTTGATATCTGCCGACGTCAAAAACTCAAAAGCTTCACCAAAAACGCACAACTGAACTGTATTCACTCATCTGAGTCATTTTAAGCTGACTGTATCCTAAGATTACTGTTTGATATCTGCCGACGTCAAAAACTCAAAAGCTTCACCAAAAACGCACAACTGAACAGTATTCACTCACATTCAGTCATTTTAAGCTGACTGTATCCTAAGATTACTGTTTGATATCTGCCGACGTCAAAAACTCAAAAGCTTCACCAAAAACGCAGAACTGAACTGTATTCACTCATCTGAGTCATTTTAAGCTGACTGTATCCTAAGATTACTGTTTGATATCTGCTGACATCAAAAACTCAAAAGCTTCACCAAAAACGCACAACTGAACAGTATTCACTCATCTGAGTCATTTTAAGCTGACTGTATCCTAAGATTACTGTTTGATATCTGCCGACGTCAAAAACTCAAAAGCTTCACCAAAAACGCACAACTGAACAGTATTCACTCATCTGAGTCATTTTAAGCTGACTGTATCCTAAGATTACTGTTTGATATCTGCCGACATCAAAAACTCAAAAGCTTCACCAAAAACGCACAACTGAACAGTATTCACTCACATTCAGTCATTTTAAGATGTCTGCATCCTAAGATTACTGTTTGATATCTGCCGACGTCAAAAACTCAAAAGCTTCACCAAAAACGCACAACTGAACTGTATTCACTCATCTGAGTCATTTTAAGCTGACTGTATCCTAAGATTACTGTTTGATATCTGCCGACGTCAAAAACTCAAAAGCTTCACCAAAAACGCACAACTGAACTGTATTCACTCACATTCAGTCATTTTAAGCTGACTGTATCCTAAGATTACTGTTTGATATCTGCCGACGTCAAAAACTCAAAAGCTTCACCAAAAACGCACAACTGAACAGTATTCACTCATCTGAGTCATTTTAAGCTGACTGTATCCTAAGATTACTGTTTGATATCTGCCGACATCAAAAACTCAAAAGCTTCACCAAAAACGCACAACTGAACTGTATTCACTCATCTGAGTCATTTTAAGCTGACTGTATCCTAAGATTACTGTTTGATATCTGTGATGGCAAAAACTCAAAAGCTTCACCAAAAACGCACGACTGAACAGTATTCACTCACATTCAATCATTTTAAATGACTGTATCCTAAGATTACTGTTTGATATCTGCCGACGTCAAAAACTCAAAAGCTTCACCAAAAACGCACAACTGAACAGTATTCACTCACATTCAGTCATTTTAAGCTGACTGTATCCTAAGATTACTGTTTGATATCTGCCGACGTCAAAAACTCAAAAGCTTCACCAAAAACGCACAACTGAACTGTATTCACTCATCTGAGTCATTTTAAGCTGACTGTATCCTAAGATTACTGTTTGATATCTGCCGACGTCAAAAACTCAAAAGCTTCACCAAAAACGCACAACTGAACAGTATTCACTCATCTGAGTCATTTTAAGATGACTGTATCCTAAGATTACTGTTTGATATCTGCCGACGTCAAAAACTCAAAAGCTTCACCAAAAACGCACAACTGAACAGTATTCACTCACATTCAGTCATTTTAAGCTGACTGTATCCTAAGATTACTGTTTGCTATCTGTGACGTCAAAAACTCAAAAGCTTCACCAAAAACGCACAACTGAACTGTATTCACTCACATTCAGTCATTTTAAGCTGACTGTATCCTAAGATTACTGTTTGATATCTGCCGACGTCAAAAACTCAAAAGCTTCACCAAAAACGCACAACTGAACAGTATTCACTCATCTGAGTCATTTTAAGCTGACTGTATCCTAAGATTACTGTTTGATATCTGCCGACATCAAAAACTCAAAAGCTTCACCAAAAACGCACAACTGAACTGTATTCACTCATCTGAGTCATTTTAAGCTGACTGTATCCTAAGATTACTGTTTGATATCTGTGACGTCAATAACTCAAAAGCTTCACCAAAAACGCACAGCTGAACAGTATTCACTCACATTCAGTCATTTTAAGATGACTGTATCCTAAGATTACTGTTTGCTATCTGTGACGTCAAAAACTCAAAAGCTTCACCAAAACCGCACAACTGAACAGTATTCACTCACATTCAGTCATTTTAAGCTGACTGCATCCTAAGATTACTGTTTGATATCTGTGACGTCAAAAACTCAAAAGCTTCACCAAAAACGCACAACTGAACTGTATTCACTCACATTCAGTCATTTTAAGCTGACTGTATCCTAAGATTACTGTTTGATATCTGCCAACTTCAAAAACTCAAAAGCTTCACCAAAACCGCACAACTGAACAGTATTCACTCACATTCAGTCATTTTAAGATGTCTGCATCCTAAGATTACTGTTTGATATCTGCCGACGTCAAAAACTCAATAGCTTCACCAAAAACGCACAACTGAACAGTAGTCACTCATCTGAGTCATTTTAAGCTGACTGTATCCTAAGATTACTGTTTGATATCTGCCGACGTCAAAAACTCAAAAGCTTCACCAAAAACGCACAACTGAACTGTATTCACTCACATTCAGTCATTTTAAGCTGACTGTATCCTAAGATTACTGTTTGATATCTGTGACGTCAAAAACTCAAAAGCTTCACCAAAAACGCACAACTGAACTGTATTCACTCATCTGAGTCATTTTAAGATGACTGTATCCTAAGATTACTGTTTGATATCTGCCGACATCAAAAACTCAAAAGCTTCACCAAAAACGCACAACTGAACTGTATTCACTCATCTGAGTCATTTTAAGCTGACTGTATCCTAAGATTCCTGTTTGATATCTGTGATGGCAAAAACTCAAAAGCTTCACCAAAAACGCACGACTGAACAGTATTCACTCACATTCAATCATTTTAAATGACTGTATCCTAAGATTCCTGTTTGATATCTGCCGACGTCAAAAACTCAAAAGCTTCACCAAAAACGCACAACTGAACAGTATTCACTCACATTCAGTCATTTTAAGCTGACTGTATCCTAAGATTACTGTTTGATATCTGCCGACATCAAAAACTCAAAAGCTTCACCAAAAACGCACAACTGAACTGTATTCACTCATCTGAGTCATTTTAAGATGACTGTATCCTAAGATTACTGTTTGATATCTGCCGACGTCAAAAACTCAAAAGCTTCACCAAAAACGCACAACTGAACAGTAGTCACTCATCTGAGTCATTTTAAGATGACTGTATCCTAAGATTACTGTTTGCTAACTGTGACGTCAAAAACTCAAAAGCTTCACCAAAAACGCACAACTGAACAGTATTCACTCACATTCAGTCATTTTAAGCTGACTGTATCCTAAGATTACTGTTTGCTATCTGTGACGTCAATAACTCAAAAGCTTCACCAAAAACGCACAGCTGAACAGTATTCACTCACATTCAGTCATTTGAAGATGACTGTATCCTAAGATTACTGTTTGATATCTGCCGACGTCAAAAACTCAAAAGCTTCACCAAAAACGCACAACTGAACTGTATTCACTCATCTGACTCATTTTAAGCTGACTGTATCCTAAGATTACTGTTTGATATCTGCCGACGTCAAAAACTCAAAAGCTTCACCAAAAACGCACAACTGAACAGTATTCACTCACATTCAATCATTTTAAATGACTGTATCCTAAGATTCCTGTTTGATATCTGCCGACGTCAAAAACTCAAAAGCTTCACCAAAAACGCACAACTGAACAGTATTCACTCACATTCAGTCATTTTAAGCTGACTGTATCCTAAGATTACTGTTTGATATCTGTGATGTCAAAAAACCAAAAGCTTCACCAAAAACGCACAACTGAACTGTATTCACTCATCTGAGTCATTTTAAGCTGACTGTATCCTAAGATTACTGTTTGATATCTGCCGACGTCAAAAACTCAAAAGCTTCACCAAAAACGCAGAACTGAACTGTATTCACTCATCTGAGTCATTTTAAGGTGACTGTATCCTAAGATTACTGTTTGATATCTGCCGACGTCAAAAACTCAAAAGCTTCACCAAAAACGCACAACTGAACAGTATTCACTCACATTCAGTCATTTTAAGCTGACTGTATCCTAAGATTACTGTTTGATATCTGCCGACGTCAAAAACTCAAAAGCTTCACCAAAAACGCACAACTGAACAGTATTCACTCATCTGACTCATTTTAAGCTGACTGTATCCTAAGATTACTGTTTGATATCTGCCGAAGTCAAAAACTCAAAAGCTTCACCAAAAACGCACAACTGAACAGTATTCTCTCATCTGAGTCATTTTAAGCTGACTGTATCCTAAGATTACTGTTTGATATCTGCCGACGTCAAAAACTCAAAAGCTTCACCAAAAACGCACAACTGAACAGTATTCTCTCATCTGAGTCATTTTAAGCTGACTGTATCCTAAGATTACTGTTTGATATCTGTGATGTCAAAAACTCAAAAGCTTCACCAAAAACGCACAACTGAACTGTATTCACTCATCTGAGTCATTTTAAGATGACTGTATCCTAGGATTACTGTTTGATATCTGCCGACGTCAAAAACTCAAAAGCTTCACCAAAAACGCACAACTGAACAGTAGTCACTCATCTGAGTCATTTTAAGATGACTGTATCCTAAGATTACTGTTTGCTAACTGTGACGTCAAAAACTCAAAAGCTTCACCAAAAACGCACAACTGAACAGTATTCACTCACATTCAGTCATTTTAAGCTGACTGTATCCTAAGATTACTGTTTGCTATCTGTGACGTCATTAACTCAAAAGCTTCACCAAAAACGCACAGCTGAACAGTATTCACTCACATTCAGTCATTTTAAGCTGACTGTATCCTAAGATTACTGTTTGATATCTGCCGACGTCAAAAACTCAAAAGCTTCACCAAAAACGCACAACTGAACTGTATTCACTCATCTGACTCATTTTAAGCTGACTGTATCCTAAGATTACTGTTTGATATCTGCCGACGTCAAAAACTCAAAAGCTTCACCAAAAACGCACAACTGAACAGTATTCACTCACATTCAGTCATTTTAAGCTGACTGTATCCTAAGATTACTGTTTGATATCTGCCGAAGTCAAAAACTCAAAAGCTTCACCAAAAACGCACAACTGAACAGTATTCTCTCATCTGAGTCATTTTAAGCTGACTGTATCCTAAGATTACTGTTTGATATCTGCCGACGTCAAAAACTCAAAAGCTTCACCAAAAACGCACAACTGAACAGTATTCACTCATCTGACTCATTTTAAGCTGACTGTATCCTAAGATTACTGTTTGATATCTGCCGAAGTCAAAAACTCAAAAGCTTCACCAAAAACGCACAACTGAACAGTATTCACTCATCTGAGTCATTTTAAGCTGACTGTATCCTAAGATTACTGTTTGATATCTGCCGACGTCAAAAACTCAAAAGCTTCACCAAAAACGCACAACTGAACTGTATTCACTCATCTGAGTCATTTTAAGCTGACTGTATCCTAAGATTACTGTTTGATATCTGCCGACGTCAAAAACTCAAAAGCTTCACCAAAAACGCACAACTGAACAGTATTCACTCACATTCAATCATTTTAAATGACTGTATCCTAAGATTCCTGTTTGATATCTGCCGACGTCAAAAACTCAAAAGCTTCACCAAAAACGCACAACTGAACAGTATTCACTCACATTCAGTCATTTTAAGCTGACTGTATCCTAAGATTACTGTTTGATATCTGTGATGTCAAAAAACCAAAAGCTTCACCAAAAACGCACAACTGAACTGTATTCACTCATCTGAGTCATTTTAAGCTGACTGTATCCTAAGATTACTGTTTGATATCTGCCGACGTCAAAAACTCAAAAGCTTCACCAAAAACGCACAACTGAACTGTATTCACTCATCTGAGTCATTTTAAGGTGACTGTATCCTAAGATTACTGTTTGATATCTGCCGACGTCAAAAACTCATACGCTTCACCAAAAACGCACAACTGAACAGTATTCACTCACATTCAGTCATTTTAAGCTGACTGTATCCTAAGATTACTGTTTGATATCTGTGATGTCAAAAACTCAAAAGCTTCACCAAAAACGCACAACTGAACAGTATTCACTCACATTCAGTCATTTTAAGCTGACTGTATCCTAAGATTACTGTTTGATATCTGCCGACGTCAAAAACTCAAAAGCTTCACCAAAAACGCAGAACTGAACAGTATTCACTCATCTGACTCATTTTAAGCTGACTGTATCCTAAGATTACTGGTTGATATCTGCCGACGTCAAAAACTCAAAAGCTTCACCAAAAACGCACAACTGAACAGTATTCACTCACATTCAGTCATTTTAAGCTGACTGTATCCTAAGATTACTGTTTGATATCTGCCGACGTCAAAAACTCAAAAGCTTCACCAAAAACGCACAACTGAACAGTATTCACTCATCTGAGTCATTTTAAGATGACTGTATCCTAAGATTACTGTTTGCTATCTGTGACGTCAAAAACTCAAAAGCTTCACCAAAAACGTACAACTGAACAGTATTCACTCACATTCAGTCATTTTAAGCTGACTGTATCCTAAGATTACTGTTTGATATCTGCCGACGTCAAAAACTCAAAAGCTTCACCAAAAACGCACAACTGAACAGTATTCACTCACATTCAGTCATTTTAAGCTGACTGTATCCTAAGATTACTGTTTGATATCTGCCGACGTCAAAAACTCAAAAGCTTCACCAAAAACGCCCAACTGAACTGTATTCACTCATCTGACTCATTTTAAGCTGACTGTATCCTAAGATTACTGTTTGATATCTGCCGAAGTCAAAAACTCAAAAGCTTCACCAAAAACGCACAACTGAACAGTATTCTCTCATCTGAGTCATTTTAAGCTGACTGTATCCTAAGATTACTGTTTGATATCTGCCGACGTCAAAAACTCAAAAGCTTCACCAAAAACGCACAACTGAACAGTATTCACTCATCTGAGTCATTTTAAGCTGACTGTATCCTAAGATTACTGTTTGATATCTGCCGACGTCAAAAACTCAAAAGCTTCACCAAAAACGCACAACTGAACTGTAGTCACTCATCTGAGTCATTTTAAGCTGACTGTATCCTAAGATTACTGTTTGATATCTGCCGACGTCAAAAACTCAAAAGCTTCACCAAAAACGCACAACTGAACAGTATTCACTCACATTCAATCATTTTAAATGACTGTATCCTAAGATTACTGTTTGATATCTGCCGACGTCAAAAACTCAAAAGCTTCACCAAAAACGCACAACTGAACAGTATTCACTCACATTCAGTCATTTTAAGCTGACTGTATCCTAAGATTACTGTTTGATATCTGCCGACGTCAAAAACTCAAAAGCTTCACCAAAAACGCAAAACTGAACTGTATTCACTCATCTGAGTCATTTTAAGCTGACTGTATCCTAAGATTACTGTTTGATATCTGCCGACATCAAAAACTCAAAAGCTTCACCAAAAACGCACAACTGAACAGTATTCACTCACATTCAGTCATTTTAAGCTGACTGTATCCTAAGATTACTGTTTGATATCTGTGATGTCAAAAAACCAAAAGCTTCACCAAAAACGCACAACTGAACAGTATTCTCTCATCTGAGTCATTTTAAGCTGACTGTATCCTAAGATTACTGTTTGATATCTGCCGAAGTCAAAAACTCAAAAGCTTCACCAAAAACGCACAACTGAACAGTATTCACTCATCTGAGTCATTTTAAGCTGACTGTATCCTAAGATTACTGTTTGATATCTGCCGACGTCAAAAACTCAAAAGCTTCACCAAAAACGCACAACTGAACTGTATTCACTCATCTGAGTCATTTTAAGCTGACTGTATCCTAAGATTACTGTTTGATATCTGCCGACGTCAAAAACTCAAAAGCTTCACCAAAAACGCACAACTGAACAGTATTCACTCACATTCAATCATTTTAAATGACTGTATCCTAAGATTCCTGTTTGATATCTGCCGACGTCAAAAACTCAAAAGCTTCACCAAAAACGCACAACTGAACAGTATTCACTCACATTCAGTCATTTTAAGCTGACTGTATCCTAAGATTACTGTTTGATATCTGTGATGTCAAAAAACCAAAAGCTTCACCAAAAACGCACAACTGAACTGTATTCACTCATCTGAGTCATTTTAAGCTGACTGTATCCTAAGATTAATGTTTGATATCTGCCGACGTCAAAAACTCAAAAGCTTCACCAAAAACGCAGAACTGAACTGTATTCACTCATCTGAGTCATTTTAAGGTGACTGTATCCTAAGATTACTGTTTGATATCTGCCGACGTCAAAAACTCATACGCTTCACCAAAAACGCACAACTGAACAGTATTCACTCACATTCAGTCATTTTAAGCTGACTGTATCCTAAGATTACTGTTTGATATCTGTGATGTCAAAAACTCAAAAGCTTCACCAAAAACGCACAACTGAACAGTATTCACTCACATTCAGTCATTTTAAGCTGACTGTATCCTAAGATTACTGTTTGATATCTGCCGACGTCAAAAACTCAAAAGCTTCACCAAAAACGCAGAACTGAACAGTATTCACTCATCTGACTCATTTTAAGCTGACTGTATCCTAAGATTACTGGTTGATATCTGCCGACGTCAAAAACTCAAAAGCTTCACCAAAAACGCACAACTGAACAGTATTCACTCACATTCAGTCATTTTAAGCTGACTGTATCCTAAGATTACTGTTTGATATCTGCCGACGTCAAAAACTCAAAAGCTTCACCAAAAACGCACAACTGAACAGTATTCACTCATCTGAGTCATTTTAAGATGACTGTATCCTAAGATTACTGTTTGCTATCTGTGACGTCAAAAACTCAAAAGCTTCACCAAAAAAGTACAACTGAACAGTATTCACTCACATTCAGTCATTTTAAGCTGACTGTATCCTAAGATTACTGTTTGATATCTGCCGACGTCAAAAACTCAAAAGCTTCACCAAAAACGCACAACTGAACAGTATTCACTCACATTCAGTCATTTTAAGCTGACTGTATCCTAAGATTACTGTTTGATATCTGCCGACGTCAAAAACTCAAAAGCTTCACCAAAAACGCCCAACTGAACTGTATTCACTCATCTGACTCATTTTAAGCTGACTGTATCCTAAGATTACTGTTTGATATCTGCCGAAGTCAAAAACTCAAAAGCTTCACCAAAAACGCACAACTGAACAGTATTCTCTCATCTGAGTCATTTTAAGATGACTGTATCCTAAGATTACTGTTTGATATCTGCCGACGTCAAAAACTCAAAAGCTTCACCAAAAACGCACAACTGAACAGTATTCACTCACATTCAATCATTTTAAATGACTGTATCCTAAGATTACTGTTTGATATCTGCCGACGTCAAAAACTCAAAAGCTTCACCAAAAACGCACAACTGAACAGTATTCACTCACATTCAGTCATTTTAAGCTGACTGTATCCTAAGATTACTGTTTGATATCTGTGATGTCAAAAAACCAAAAGCTTCACCAAAAACGCACAACTGAACAGTATTCTCTCATCTGAGTCATTTTAAGCTGACTGTATCCTAAGATTACTGTTTGATATCTGCCGACGTCAAAAACTCAAAAGCTTCACCAAAAACGCACAACTGAACAGTATTCACTCATCTGAGTCATTTTAAGCTGACTGTATCCTAAGATTACTGTTTGATATCTGCCGACGTCAAAAACTCAAAAGCTTCACCAAAAACGCACAACTGAACAGTATTCACTCACATTCAATCATTTTAAATGACTGTATCCTAAGATTCCTGTTTGATATCTGCCGACGTCAAAAACTCAAAAGCTTCACCAAAAACGCACAACTGAACAGTATTCTCTCATCTGAGTCATTTTAAGCTGACTGTATCCTAAGATTACTGTTTGATATCTGTGATGTCAAAAAACCAAAAGCTTCACCAAAAACGCACAACTGAACTGTATTCACTCATCTGAGTCATTTTAAGCTGACTGTATCCTAAGATTAATGTTTGATATCTGCCGACGTCAAAAACTCAAAAGCTTCACCAAAAACGCAGAACTGAACTGTATTCACTCATCTGAGTCATTTTAAGGTGACTGTATCCTAAGATTACTGTTTGATATCTGCCGACGTCAAAAACTCATACGCTTCACCAAAAACGCACAACTGAACAGTATTCACTCACATTCAGTCATTTTAAGCTGACTGTATCCTAAGATTACTGTTTGATATCTGTGATGTCAAAAACTCAAAAGCTTCACCAAAAACGCACAACTGAACAGTATTCACTCACATTCAGTCATTTTAAGATGACTGTATCCTAAGATTACTGTTTGATATCTGCCGACGTCAAAAACTCAAAAGCTTTACCAAAAACGCACAACTGAACAGTATTCACTCATCTGACTCATTTTAAGCTGACTGTATCCTAAGATTACTGGTTGATATCTGCCGACGTCAAAAACTCAAAAGCTTCACCAAAAACGCACAACTGAACAGTATTCACTCACATTCAGTCATTTTAAGCTGACTGTATCCTAAGATTACTGTTTGATATCTGCCGACGTCAAAAACTCAAAAGCTTCACCAAAAACGCACAACTGAACAGTATTCACTCATCTGAGTCATTTTAAGATGACTGTATCCTAAGATTACTGTTTGCTATCTGTGACGTCAAAAACTCAAAAGCTTCACCAAAAACGTACAACTGAACAGTATTCACTCACATTCAGTCATTTTAAGCTGACTGTATCCTAAGATTACTGTTTGATATCTGCCGACGTCAAAAACTCAAAAGCTTCACCAAAAACGCAAAACTGAACTGTATTCACTCATCTGAGTCATTTTAAGCTGACTGTATCCTAAGATTACTGTTTGATATCTGCCGACATCAAAAACTCAAAAGCTTCACCAAAAACGCACAACTGAACAGTATTCACTCACATTCAGTCATTTTAAGCTGACTGTATCCTAAGATTACTGTTTGATATCTGTGATGTCAAAAAACCAAAAGCTTCACCAAAAACGCACAACTGAACAGTATTCTCTCATCTGAGTCATTTTAAGCTGACTGTATCCTAAGATTACTGTTTGATATCTGCCGACGTCAAAAACTCAAAAGCTTCACCAAAAACGCACAACTGAACAGTATTCACTCATCTGAGTCATTTTAAGCTGACTGTATCCTAAGATTACTGTTTGATATCTGCCGACGTCAAAAACTCAAAAGCTTCACCAAAAACGCACAACTGAACAGTATTCACTCACATTCAATCATTTTAAATGACTGTATCCTAAGATTCCTGTTTGATATCTGCCGACGTCAAAAACTCAAAAGCTTCACCAAAAACGCACAACTGAACAGTATTCTCTCATCTGAGTCATTTTAAGCTGACTGTATCCTAAGATTACTGTTTGATATCTGTGATGTCAAAAAACCAAAAGCTTCACCAAAAACGCACAACTGAACTGTATTCACTCATCTGAGTCATTTTAAGCTGACTGTATCCTAAGATTAATGTTTGATATCTGCCGACGTCAAAAACTCAAAAGCTTCACCAAAAACGCAGAACTGAACTGTATTCACTCATCTGAGTCATTTTAAGGTGACTGTATCCTAAGATTACTGTTTGATATCTGCCGACGTCAAAAACTCATACGCTTCACCAAAAACGCACAACTGAACAGTATTCACTCACATTCAGTCATTTTAAGCTGACTGTATCCTAAGATTACTGTTTGATATCTGTGATGTCAAAAACTCAAAAGCTTCACCAAAAACGCACAACTGAACAGTATTCACTCACATTCAGTCATTTTAAGATGACTGTATCCTAAGATTACTGTTTGATATCTGCCGACGTCAAAAACTCAAAAGCTTTACCAAAAACGCACAACTGAACAGTATTCACTCATCTGACTCATTTTAAGCTGACTGTATCCTAAGATTACTGGTTGATATCTGCCGACGTCAAAAACTCAAAAGCTTCACCAAAAACGCACAACTGAACAGTATTCACTCACATTCAGTCATTTTAAGCTGACTGTATCCTAAGATTACTGTTTGATATCTGCCGACGTCAAAAACTCAAAAGCTTCACCAAAAACGCACAACTGAACAGTATTCACTCATCTGAGTCATTTTAAGATGACTGTATCCTAAGATTACTGTTTGCTATCTGTGACGTCAAAAACTCAAAAGCTTCACCAAAAACGTACAACTGAACAGTATTCACTCACATTCAGTCATTTTAAGCTGACTGTATCCTAAGATTACTGTTTGATATCTGCCGACGTCAAAAACTCAAAAGCTTCACCAAAAACGCACAACTGAACAGTATTCACTCACATTCAGTCATTTTAAGCTGACTGTATCCTAAGATTACTGTTTGATATCTGCCGACGTCAAAAACTCAAAAGCTTCACCAAAAACGCCCAACTGAACTGTATTCACTCATCTGACTCATTTTAAGCTGACTGTATCCTAAGATTACTGTTTGATATCTGCCGAAGTCAAAAACTCAAAAGCTTCACCAAAAACGCACAACTGAACAGTATTCTCTCATCTGAGTCATTTTAAGCTGACTGTATCCTAAGATTACTGTTTGATATCTGCCGACGTCAAAAACTCAAAAGCTTCACCAAAAACGCACAACTGAACAGTATTCACTCATCTGAGTCATTTTAAGCTGACTGTATCCTAAGATTACTGTTTGATATCTGCCGACGTCAAAAACTCAAAAGCTTCACCAAAAACGCACAACTGAACTGTATTCACTCATCTGAGTCATTTTAAGCTGACTGTATCCTAAGATTACTGTTTGATATCTGCCGACGTCAAAAACTCAAAAGCTTCACCAAAAACGCAAAACTGAACTGTATTCACTCATCTGAGTCATTTTAAGCTGACTGTATCCTAAGATTACTGTTTGATATCTGCCGACATCAAAAACTCAAAAGCTTCACCAAAAACGCACAACTGAACAGTATTCACTCACATTCAGTCATTTTAAGCTGACTGTATCCTAAGATTACTGTTTGATATCTGTGATGTCAAAAAACCAAAAGCTTCACCAAAAACGCACAACTGAACTGTATTCACTCATCTGAGTCATTTTAAGCTGACTGTATCCTAAGATTACTGTTTGATATCTGCCGACGTCAAAAACTCAAAAGCTTCACCAAAAACGCACAACTGAACAGTATTCACTCATCTGAGTCATTTTAAGCTGACTGTATCCTAAGATTACTGTTTGATACCTGCCGACATCAAAAACTCAAAAGCTTCACCAAAAACGCACAACTGAACAGTATTCACTCACATTCAGTCATTTTAAGATGTCTGCATCCTAAGATTACTGTTTGATAACTGTGACGTCAAAAACTCAAAAGCTTCACCAAAAACGCACAACTGAACTGTATTCACTCATCTGAGTCATTTTAAACTGACTGTATCCTAAGATTACTGTTTGATATCTGCCGACATCAAAAACTCAAAAGCTTCACCAAAAACGCACAACTGAACTGTATTCAGTCATCTGAGTCATTTTAAGCTGACTGTATCCTAAGATTACTGTTTGATATCTGCCGACGTCAAAAACTCAAAAGCTTCACCAAAAACGCACAACTGAACAGTATTCACTCATCTGAGTCATTTTAAGATGACTGTATCCTAAGATTACTGTTTGCTATCTGTGACGTCAAAAACTCAAAAGCTTCACCAAAAACGCACAACTGAACAGTATTCACTCACATTCAGTCATTTTAAGATGACTGTATCCTAAGATTACTGTTTGATATCTGCCGACGTCAAAAACTCAAAAGCTTCACCAAAAACGCACAACTGAACAGTATTCACTCACATTCATGTATTTTAAGCTGACTGTATCCAAGATTACTGTTTGATATCTGCCGACGTCAAAAACTCAAAAGCTTCACCAAAAACGCACAACTGAACTGTATTCACTCATCTGAGTCATTTTAAGCTGACTGTATCCTAAGATTACTGTTTGATATCTGCCGACGTCAAAAACTCAAAAGCTTCACCAAAAACGCACAACTGAACAGTATTCACTCACATTCAGTCATTTTAAGCTGACTGTATCCTAAGATTACTGTTTGATATCTGTGATGTCAAAAAACCAAAAGCTTCACCAAAAACGCACAACTGAACTGTATTCACTCATCTGAGTCATTTTAAGCTGACTGTATCCTAAGATTAATGTTTGATATCTGCCGACGTCAAAAACTCAAAAGCTTCACCAAAAACGCAGAACTGAACTGTATTCACTCATCTGAGTCATTTTAAGGTGACTGTATCCTAAGATTACTGTTTGATATCTGCCGACGTCAAAAACTCATACGCTTCACCAAAAACGCACAACTGAACAGTATTCACTCACATTCAGTCATTTTAAGCTGACTGTATCCTAAGATTACTGTTTGATATCTGCCGACGTCAAAAACTCATACGCTTCACCAAAAACGCACAAGTGAACAGTATTCACTCACATTCAGTCATTTTAAGCTGACTGTATCCTAAGATTACTGTTTGATATCTGTGATGTCAAAAACTCAAAAGCTTCACCAAAAACGCACAACTGAACAGTATTCACTCACATTCAGTCATTTTAAGATGACTGTATCCTAAGATTACTGTTTGATATCTGCCGACGTCAAAAACTCAAAAGCTTCACCAAAAACGCACAACTGAACAGTATTCACTCATCTGACTCATTTTAAGCTGACTGTATCCTAAGATTACTGGTTGATATCTGCCGACGTCAAAAACTCAAAAGCTTCACCAAAAACGCACAACTGAACAGTATTCACTCACATTCAGTCATTTTAAGCTGACTGTATCCTAAGATTACTGTTTGATATCTGCCGACGTCAAAAACTCAAAAGCTTCACCAAAAACGCACAACTGAACAGTATTCACTCATCTGAGTCATTTTAAGATGACTGTATCCTAAGATTACTGTTTGCTATCTGTGACGTCAAAAACTCAAAAGCTTCACCAAAAACGTACAACTGAACAGTATTCACTCACATTCAGTCATTTTAAGCTGACTGTATCCTAAGATTACTGTTTGATATCTGCCGACGTCAAAAACTCAAAAGCTTCACCAAAAACGCACAACTGAACAGTATTCACTCACATTCAGTCATTTTAAGCTGACTGTATCCTAAGATTACTGTTTGATATCTGCCGACGTCAAAAACTCAAAAGCTTCACCAAAAACGCCCAACTGAACTGTATTCACTCATCTGACTCATTTTAAGCTGACTGTATCCTAAGATTACTGTTTGATATCTGCCGACGTCAAAAACTCAAAAGCTTCACCAAAAACGCACAACTGAACAGTATTCACTCATCTGAGTCATTTTAAGCTGACTGTATCCTAAGATTACTGTTTGATATCTGCCGACGTCAAAAACTCAAAAGCTTCACCAAAAACGCACAACTGAACTGTATTCACTCATCTGAGTCATTTTAAGGTGACTGTATCCTAAGATTACTGTTTGATATCTGCCGACGTCAAAAACTCAAAAGCTTCACCAAAAACGCACAACTGAACAGTATTCACTCACATTCAATCATTTTAAATGACTGTATCCTAAGATTACTGTTTGATATCTGCCGACGTCAAAAACTCAAAAGCTTCACCAAAAACGCACAACTGAACAGTATTCACTCACATTCAGTCATTTTAAGCTGACTGTATCCTAAGATTACTGTTTGATATCTGCCGACGTCAAAAACTCAAAAGCTTCACCAAAAACGCAAAACTGAACTGTATTCACTCATCTGAGTCATTTTAAGCTGACTGTATCCTAAGATTACTGTTTGATATCTGCCGACATCAAAAACTCAAAAGCTTCACCAAAAACGCACAACTGAACAGTATTCACTCACATTCAGTCATTTTAAGCTGACTGTATCCTAAGATTACTGTTTGATATCTGTGATGTCAAAAAACCAAAAGCTTCACCAAAAACGCACAACTGAACTGTATTCACTCATCTGAGTCATTTTAAGCTGACTGTATCCTAAGATTACTGTTTGATATCTGCCGACGTCAAAAACTCAAAAGCTTCACCAAAAACGCACAACTGAACAGTATTCACTCATCTGAGTCATTTTAAGCTGACTGTATCCTAAGATTACTGTTTGATACCTGCCGACATCAAAAACTCAAAAGCTTCACCAAAAACGCACAA
The DNA here is from genome assembly GCF_046630095.1 of Trachinotus anak. Classification (NCBI taxonomy): domain Eukaryota; kingdom Metazoa; phylum Chordata; class Actinopteri; order Carangiformes; family Carangidae; genus Trachinotus; species Trachinotus anak. Next base: position 29,417,806 of record NW_027273872.1, read on the forward strand.
CTGAACAGTATTCACTCACATTCAGTCATTTTAAGATGTCTGCATCCTAAGATTACTGTTTGATAACTGTGACGTCAAAAACTCAAAAGCTTCACCAAAAACGCACAACTGAACTGTATTCACTCATCTGAGTCATTTTAAGCTGACTGTATCCTAAGATTACTGTTTGATATCTGCCGACGTCAAAAACTCAAAAGCTTCACCAAAACCGCACAACTGAACTGTATTCACTCATCTGAGTCATTTTAAGATGACTGTATCCTAAGATTACTGTTTGATATCTGCCGACATCAAAAACTCAAAAGCTTCACCAAAAACGCACAACTGAACTGTATTCACTCATCTGAGTCATTTTAAACTGACTGTATCCTAAGATTACTGTTTGATATCTGCCGACATCAAAAACTCAAAAGCTTCACCAAAAACGCACAACTGAACTGTATTCAGTCATCTGAGTCATTTTAAGCTGACTGTATCCTAAGATTACTGTTTGATATCTGCCGACGTCAAAAACTCAAAAGCTTCACCAAAAACGCACAACTGAACAGTATTCACTCATCTGAGTCATTTTAAGATGACTGTATCCTAAGATTACTGTTTGCTATCTGTGACGTCAAAAACTCAAAAGCTTCACCAAAAACGCACAACTGAACAGTATTCACTCACATTCAGTCATTTTAAGATGACTGTATCCTAAGATTACTGTTTGATATCTGCCGACGTCAAAAACTCAAAAGCTTCACCAAAAACGCACAACTGAACAGTATTCACTCACATTCATGTATTTTAAGCTGACTGTATCCAAGATTACTGTTTGATATCTGCCGACGTCAAAAACTCAAAAGCTTCACCAAAAACGCACAACTGAACTGTATTCACTCATCTGAGTCATTTTAAGCTGACTGTATCCTAAGATTACTGTTTGATATCTGCCGACGTCAAAAAACCAAAAGCTTCACCAAAAACGCAGAACTGAACTGTATTCACTCATCTGAGTCATTTTAAGGTGACTGTATCCTAAGATTACTGTTTGATATCTGCCGACGTCAAAAACTCATACGCTTCACCAAAAACGCACAACTGAACAGTATTCACTCACATTCAGTCATTTTAAGCTGACTGTATCCTAAGATTACTGTTTGATATCTGTGATGTCAAAAACTCAAAAGCTTCACCAAAAACGCACAACTGAACAGTATTCACTCACATTCAGTCATTTTAAGCTGACTGTATCCTAAGATTACTGTTTGATATCTGCCGACGTCAAAAACTCAAAAGCTTCACCAAAAACGCACAACTGAACAGTATTCACTCATCTGACTCATTTTAAGCTGACTGTATCCTAAGATTACTGGTTGATATCTGCCGACGTCAAAAACTCAAAAGCTTCACCAAAAACGCACAACTGAACAGTATTCACTCACATTCAGTCATTTTAAGCTGACTGTATCCTAAGATTACTGTTTGATATCTGCCGACGTCAAAAACTCAAAAGCTTCACCAAAAACGCACAACTGAACAGTATTCACTCATCTGAGTCATTTTAAGATGACTGTATCCTAAGATTACTGTTTGCTATCTGTGACGTCAAAAACTCAAAAGCTTCACCAAAAACGTACAACTGAACAGTATTCACTCACATTCAGTCATTTTAAGCTGACTGTATCCTAAGATTACTGTTTGATATCTGCCGACGTCAAAAACTCAAAAGCTTCACCAAAAACGCACAACTGAACAGTATTCACTCATCTGAGTCATTTTAAGCTGACTGTATCCTAAGATTACTGTTTGATACCTGCCGACATCAAAAACTCAAAAGCTTCACCAAAAACGTACAACTGAACAGTATTCACTCACATTCAGTCATTTTAAGCTGACTGTATCCTAAGATTACTGTTTGATATCTGCCGACGTCAAAAACTCAAAAGCTTCACCAAAAACGCACAACTGAACAGTATTCACTCACATTCAGTCATTTTAAGCTGACTGTATCCTAAGATTACTGTTTGATATCTGCCGACGTCAAAAACTCAAAAGCTTCACCAAAAACGCCCAACTGAACTGTATTCACTCATCTGACTCATTTTAAGCTGACTGTATCCTAAGATTACTGTTTGATATCTGCCGAAGTCAAAAACTCAAAAGCTTCACCAAAAACGCACAACTGAACAGTATTCACTCACATTCAATCATTTTAAGCTGACTGTATCGTAAGATTACTGTTTGATATCTGCCGACGTCAAAAACTCAAAAGCTTCACCAAAAACGCAAAACTGAACTGTATTCACTCATCTGAGTCATTTTAAGCTGACTGTATCCTAAGATTACTGTTTGATATCTGCCGACGTCAAAAACTCAAAAGCTTCACCAAAAACGCACAACTGAACAGTATTCACTCATCTGAGTCATTTTAAGCTGACTGTATCCTAAGATTACTGTTTGATACCTGCCGACATCAAAAACTCAAAAGCTTCACCAAAAACGCACAACTGAACAGTATTCACTCACATTCAGTCATTTTAAGATGTCTGTATCCTAAGATTACTGTTTGATATCTGCCGACGTCAAAAACTCAAAAGCTTCACCAAAAACGCACAACTGAACAGTATTCACTCATCTGAGTCATTTTAAGATGACTGTATCCTAAGATTACTGTTTGCTATCTGTGACGTCAAAAACTCAAAAGCTTCACCAAAAACGCACAACTGAACAGTATTCACTCATCTGAGTCATTTTAAGATGACTGTATCCTAAGATTACTGTTTGATATCTGCCGACGTCAAAAACTCAAAAGCTTCACCAAAAACGCACAACTGAACTGTATTCACTCACATTCAGTCATTTTAAGCTGACTGTATCCTAAGATTACTGTTTGATATCTGCCGACGTCAAAAACTCAAAAGCTTCACCAAAAACGCACAACTGAACAGTATTCACTCATCTGAGTCATTTTAAGCTGACTGTATCCTAAGATTACTGTTTGATATCTGCCGACATCAAAAACTCAAAAGCTTCACCAAAAACGCACAACTGAACTGTATTCACTCATCTGAGTCATTTTAAGCTGACTGTATCCTAAGATTACTGTTTGATATCTGTGATGGCAAAAACTCAAAAGCTTCACCAAAAACGCACGACTGAACAGTATTCACTCACATTCAATCATTTTAAATGACTGTATCCTAAGATTACTGTTTGATATCTGCCGACGTCAAAAACTCAAAAGCTTCACCAAAAACGCACAACTGAACAGTATTCACTCACATTCAGTCATTTTAAGCTGACTGTATCCTAAGATTACTGTTTGATATCTGCCGACGTCAAAAACTCAAAAGCTTCACCAAAAACGCACAACTGAACAGTATTCACTCATCTGAGTCATTTTAAGATGACTGTATCCTAAGATTACTGTTTGATATCTGCCGACGTCAAAAACTCAAAAGCTTCACCAAAAACGCACAACTGAACAGTATTCACTCATCTGAGTCATTTTAAGATGACTGTATCCTAAGATTACTGTTTGCTATCTGTGACGTCAAAAACTCAAAAGCTTCACCAAAAACGTACAACTGAACAGTATTCACTCACATTCAGTCATTTTAAGCTGACTGTATCCTAAGATTACTGTTTGATATCTGCCGACGTCAAAAACTCAAAAGCTTCACCAAAAACGCACAACTGAACAGTATTCACTCACATTCAGTCATTTTAAGCTGACTGTATCCTAAGATTACTGTTTGCTATCTGTGACGTCAAAAACTCAAAAGCTTCACCAAAAACGCACAACTGAACTGTATTCACTCACATTCAGTCATTTTAAGCTGACTGTATCCTAAGATTACTGTTTGATATCTGCCGACGTCAAAAACTCAAAAGCTTCACCAAAAACGCACAACTGAACAGTATTCACTCATCTGAGTCATTTTAAGCTGACTGTATCCTAAGATTACTGTTTGATATCTGCCGACATCAAAAACTCAAAAGCTTCACCAAAAACGCACAACTGAACTGTATTCACTCATCTGAGTCATTTTAAGCTGACTGTATCCTAAGATTACTGTTTGATATCTGTGACGTCAATAACTCAAAAGCTTCACCAAAAACGCACAGCTGAACAGTATTCACTCACATTCAGTCATTTTAAGATGACTGTATCCTAAGATTACTGTTTGCTATCTGTGACGTCAAAAACTCAAAAGCTTCACCAAAACCGCACAACTGAACAGTATTCACTCACATTCAGTCATTTTAAGCTGACTGCATCCTAAGATTACTGTTTGATATCTGTGACGTCAAAAACTCAAAAGCTTCACCAAAAACGCACAACTGAACTGTATTCACTCACATTCAGTCATTTTAAGCTGACTGTATCCTAAGATTACTGTTTGATAACTGTGACGTCAAAAACTCAAAAGCTTCACCAAAAACGCACAACTGAACTGTATTCACTCATCTGAGTCATTTTAAGATGTCTGCATCCTAAGATTACTGTTTGATAACTGTGACGTCAAAAACTCAAAAGCTTCACCAAAAACGCACAGCTGAACAGTATTCACTCACATTCAGTCATTTTAAGCTGACTGTATCCTAAGATTACTGTTTGATATCTGCCGACGTCAAAAACTCAAAAGCTTCACCAAAAACGCACAACTGAACAGTATTCACTCACATTCATGTATTTTAAGCTGACTGTATCCAAGATTACTGTTTGATATCTGCCGACGTCAAAAACTCAAAAGCTTCACCAAAAACGCACAACTGAACTGTATTCACTCATCTGAGTCATTTTAAGGTGACTGTATCCTAAGATTACTGTTTGATATCTGTGATGTCAAAAACTCAAAAGCTTCACCAAAAACGCACAACTGAACAGTATTCACTCACATTCAGTCATTTTAAGATGACTGTATCCTAAGATTACTGTTTGATATCTGCCGACGTCAAAAATTCAAAAGCTTCACCAAAAACGCACAACTGAACAGTATTCACTCACATTCATGTATTTTAAGCTGACTGTATCCAAGATTACTGTTTGATATCTGCCGACGTCAAAAACTCAAAAGCTTCACCAAAAACGCACAACTGAACTGTATTCACTCATCTGAGTCATTTTAAGCTGACTGTATCCTAAGATTACTGTTTGCTATCTGTGACGTCAATAACTCAAAAGCTTCACCAAAAACGCACAACTGAACAGTATTCACTCACATTCAGTCATTTTAAGCTGACTGTATCCTAAGATTACTGTTTGATATCTGCCGACGTCAAAAACTCAAAAGCTTCACCAAAAACGCACAACTGAACAGTATTCACTCACATTCAGTCATTTTAAACTGACTGTATCCTAAGATTACTGTTTGCTATCTGTGACGTCAATAACTCAAAAGCTTCACCAAAAACGCACAACTGAACAGTATTCACTCACATTCAGTCATTTTAAGCTGACTGTATCCTAAGATTACTGTTTGCTATCTGTGACGTCAATAACTCAAAAGCTTCACCAAAAACGCACAGCTGAACAGTATTCACTCATCTGAGTCATTTTAAGATGACTGTATCCTAAGATTACTGTTTGATATCTGCCGACGTCAAAAACTCAAAAGCTTCACCAAAAACGCACAACTGAACTGTATTCACTCATCTGAGTCATTTTAAGCTGACTGTATCCTAAGATTACTGTTTGATATCTGCCGACGTCAAAAACTCAAAAGCTTCACCAAAAACGCACAACTGAACAGTATTCACTCACATTCAGTCATTTTAAGCTGACTGTATCCTAAGATTACTGTTTGCTATCTGTGACGTCAATAACTCAAAAGCTTCACCAAAAACGCACAACTGAACAGTATTCACTCACATTCAGTCATTTTAAGCTGACTGTATCCTAAGATTACTGTTTGATATCTGCCGACGTCAAAAACTCAAAAGCTTCACCAAAAACGCAGAACTGAACTGTATTCACTCATCTGAGTCATTTTAAGCTGACTGTATCCTAAGATTACTGTTTGATATCTGCTGACATCAAAAACTCAAAAGCTTCACCAAAAACGCACAACTGAACTGTATTCACTCATCTGAGTCATTTTAAGCTGACTGTATCCTAAGATTACTGTTTGATATCTGCCGACGTCAAAAACTCAAAAGCTTCACCAAAAACGCACAACTGAACAGTATTCACTCATCTGAGTCATTTTAAGCTGACTGTATCCTAACATTACTGTTTGATATCTGTGATGGCAAAAACTCAAAAGCTTCACCAAAAACGCACGACTGAACAGTATTCACTCACATTCAATCATTTTAAATGACTGTATCCTAAGATTCCTGTTTGATATCTGCCGACGTCAAAAACTCAAAAGCTTCACCAAAAACGCACAACTGAACAGTATTCACTCACATTCAGTCATTTTAAGCTGACTGTATCCTAAGATTACTGTTTGATATCTGCCGACGTCAAAAACTCAAAAGCTTCACCAAAAACGCACAACTGAACTGTATTCACTCATCTGAGTCATTTTAAGATGACTGTATCCTAAGATTACTGTTTGATATCTGCCGACGTCAAAAACTCAAAAGCTTCACCAAAAACGCACAACTGAACAGTATTCACTCATCTGAGTCATTTTAAGATGACTGTATCCTAAGATTACTGTTTGCTAACTGTGACGTCAAAAACTCAAAAGCTTCACCAAAAACGCACAACTGAACAGTATTCACTCACATTCAGTCATTTTAAGCTGACTGTATCCTAAGATTACTGTTTGCTATCTGTGACGTCAATAACTCAAAAGCTTCACCAAAAACGCACAGCTGAACAGTATTCACTCACATTCAGTCATTTGAAGATGACTGTATCCTAAGATTACTGTTTGATATCTGCCGACGTCAAAAACTCAAAAGCTTCACCAAAAACGCACAACTGAACAGTATTCACTCACATTCAGTCATTTTAAGCTGACTGTATCCTAAGATTACTGTTTGATATCTGCCGAAGTCAAAAACTCAAAAGCTTCACCAAAAACGCACAACTGAACAGTATTCTCTCATCTGAGTCATTTTAAGCTGACTGTATCCTAAGATTACTGTTTGATATCTGCCGACGTCAAAAACTCAAACGCTTCACCAAAAACGCACAACTGAACTGTATTCACTCATCTGACTCATTTTAAGCTGACTGTATCCTAAGATTACTGTTTGATATCTGCCGAAGTCAAAAACTCAAAAGCTTCACCAAAAACGCACAACTGAACAGTATTCACTCACATTCAATCATTTTAAATGACTGTATCCTAAGATTCCTGTTTGATATCTGCCGACGTCAAAAACTCAAAAGCTTCACCAAAAACGCACAACTGAACAGTATTCACTCACATTCAGTCATTTTAAGCTGACTGTATCCTAAGATTACTGTTTGATATCTGTGATGTCAAAAAACCAAAAGCTTCACCAAAAACGCACAACTGAACTGTATTCACTCATCTGAGTCATTTTAAGCTGACTGTATCCTAAGATTACTGTTTGATATCTGCCGACGTCAAAAACTCAAAAGCTTCACCAAAAACGCAGAACTGAACTGTATTCACTCATCTGAGTCATTTTAAGGTGACTGTATCCTAAGATTACTGTTTGATATCTGCCGACGTCAAAAACTCATACGCTTCACCAAAAACGCACAACTGAACAGTATTCACTCACATTCAGTCATTTTAAGCTGACTGTATCCTAAGATTACTGTTTGATATCTGTGATGTCAAAAACTCAAAAGCTTCACCAAAAACGCACAACTGAACAGTATTCACTCACATTCAGTCATTTTAAGCTGACTGTATCCTAAGATTACTGTTTGATATCTGCCGACGTCAAAAACTCAAAAGCTTCACCAAAAACGCACAACTGAACAGTATTCACTCATCTGACTCATTTTAAGCTGACTGTATCCTAAGATTACTGTTTGATATCTGCCGAAGTCAAAAACTCAAAAGCTTCACCAAAAACGCACAACTGAACAGTATTCTCTCATCTGAGTCATTTTAAGCTGACTGTATCCTAAGATTACTGTTTGATATCTGCCGACGTCAAAAACTCAAAAGCTTCACCAAAAACGCACAACTGAACAGTATTCTCTCATCTGAGTCATTTTAAGCTGACTGTATCCTAAGATTACTGTTTGATATCTGTGATGTCAAAAACTCAAAAGCTTCACCAAAAACGCACAACTGAACTGTATTCACTCATCTGAGTCATTTTAAGATGACTGTATCCTAGGATTACTGTTTGATATCTGCCGACGTCAAAAACTCAAAAGCTTCACCAAAAACGCACAACTGAACAGTAGTCACTCATCTGAGTCATTTTAAGATGACTGTATCCTAAGATTACTGTTTGCTAACTGTGACGTCAAAAACTCAAAAGCTTCACCAAAAACGCACAACTGAACAGTATTCACTCACATTCAGTCATTTTAAGCTGACTGTATCCTAAGATTACTGTTTGCTATCTGTGACGTCAATAACTCAAAAGCTTCACCAAAAACGCACAGCTGAACAGTATTCACTCACATTCAGTCATTTGAAGATGACTGTATCCTAAGATTACTGTTTGATATCTGCCGACGTCAAAAACTCAAAAGCTTCACCAAAAACGCACAACTGAACAGTATTCACTCACATTCAGTCATTTTAAGCTGACTGTATCCTAAGATTACTGTTTGATATCTGCCGAAGTCAAAAACTCAAAAGCTTCACCAAAAACGCACAACTGAACAGTATTCTCTCATCTGAGTCATTTTAAGCTGACTGTATCCTAAGATTACTGTTTGATATCTGCCGACGTCAAAAACTCAAAAGCTTCACCAAAAACGCACAACTGAACTGTATTCACTCATCTGACTCATTTTAAGCTGACTGTATCCTAAGATTACTGTTTGATATCTGCCGAAGTCAAAAACTCAAAAGCTTCACCAAAAACGCACAACTGAACAGTATTCTCTCATCTGAGTCATTTTAAGCTGACTGTATCCTAAGATTACTGTTTGATATCTGCCGACGTCAAAAACTCAAAAGCTTCACCAAAAACGCACAACTGAACAGTATTCACTCATCTGACTCATTTTAAGCTGACTGTATCCTAAGATTACTGTTTGATATCTGCCGACGTCAAAAACTCAAAAGCTTCACCAAAAACGCACAACTGAACTGTATTCACTCATCTGAGTCATTTTAAGCTGACTGTATCCTAAGATTACTGTTTGATATCTGCCGACGTCAAAAACTCAAAAGCTTCACCAAAAACGCACAACTGAACAGTATTCACTCACATTCAATCATTTTAAATGACTGTATCCTAAGATTCCTGTTTGATATCTGCCGACGTCAAAAACTCAAAAGCTTCACCAAAAACGCACAACTGAACAGTATTCACTCACATTCAGTCATTTTAAGCTGACTGTATCCTAAGATTACTGTTTGATATCTGTGATGTCAAAAAACCAAAAGCTTCACCAAAAACGCACAACTGAACTGTATTCACTCATCTGAGTCATTTTAAGCTGACTGTATCCTAAGATTAATGTTTGATATCTGCCGACGTCAAAAACTCAAAAGCTTCACCAAAAACGCAGAACTGAACTGTATTCACTCATCTGAGTCATTTTAAGGTGACTGTATCCTAAGATTACTGTTTGATATCTGCCGACGTCAAAAACTCATACGCTTCACCAAAAACGCACAACTGAACAGTATTCACTCACATTCAGTCATTTTAAGCTGACTGTATCCTAAGATTACTGTTTGATATCTGCCGACGTCAAAAACTCAAAAGCTTCACCAAAAACGCAGAACTGAACAGTATTCACTCATCTGACTCATTTTAAGCTGACTGTATCCTAAGATTACTGGTTGATATCTGCCGACGTCAAAAACTCAAAAGCTTCACCAAAAACGCACAACTGAACAGTATTCACTCACATTCAGTCATTTTAAGCTGACTGTATCCTAAGATTACTGTTTGATATCTGCCGACGTCAAAAACTCAAAAGCTTCACCAAAAACGCACAACTGAACAGTATTCACTCATCTGAGTCATTTTAAGATGACTGTATCCTAAGATTACTGTTTGCTATCTGTGACGTCAAAAACTCAAAAGCTTCACCAAAAACGTACAACTGAACAGTATTCACTCACATTCAGTCATTTTAAGCTGACTGTATCCTAAGATTACTGTTTGATATCTGCCGACGTCAAAAACTCAAAAGCTTCACCAAAAACGCACAACTGAACAGTATTCACTCACATTCAGTCATTTTAAGCTGACTGTATCCTAAGATTACTGTTTGATATCTGCCGACGTCAAAAACTCAAAAGCTTCACCAAAAACGCCCAACTGAACTGTATTCACTCATCTGACTCATTTTAAGCTGACTGTATCCTAAGATTACTGTTTGATATCTGCCGAAGTCAAAAACTCAAAAGCTTCACCAAAAACGCACAACTGAACAGTATTCTCTCATCTGAGTCATTTTAAGCTGACTGTATCCTAAGATTACTGTTTGATATCTGCCGACGTCAAAAACTCAAAAGCTTCACCAAAAACGCACAACTGAACAGTATTCACTCATCTGAGTCATTTTAAGCTGACTGTATCCTAAGATTACTGTTTGATATCTGCCGACGTCAAAAACTCAAAAGCTTCACCAAAAACGCACAACTGAACTGTATTCACTCATCTGAGTCATTTTAAGCTGACTGTATCCTAAGATTACTGTTTGATATCTGCCGACGTCAAAAACTCAAAAGCTTCACCAAAAACGCACAACTGAACAGTATTCACTCACATTCAATCATTTTAAATGACTGTATCCTAAGATTACTGTTTGATATCTGCCGACGTCAAAAACTCAAAAGCTTCACCAAAAACGCACAACTGAACAGTATTCACTCACATTCAGTCATTTTAAGCTGACTGTATCCTAAGATTACTGTTTGATATCTGCCGACGTCAAAAACTCAAAAGCTTCACCAAAAACGCAAAACTGAACTGTATTCACTCATCTGAGTCATTTTAAGCTGACTGTATCCTAAGATTACTGTTTGATATCTGCCGACATCAAAAACTCAAAAGCTTCACCAAAAACGCACAACTGAACAGTATTCACTCACATTCAGTCATTTTAAGCTGACTGTATCCTAAGATTACTGTTTGATATCTGTGATGTCAAAAAACCAAAAGCTTCACCAAAAACGCACAACTGAACAGTATTCTCTCATCTGAGTCATTTTAAGCTGACTGTATCCTAAGATTACTGTTTGATATCTGCCGACGTCAAAAACTCAAAAGCTTCACCAAAAACGCACAACTGAACAGTATTCACTCATCTGAGTCATTTTAAGCTGACTGTATCCTAAGATTACTGTTTGATATCTGCCGACGTCAAAAACTCAAAAGCTTCACCAAAAACGCACAACTGAACAGTATTCACTCACATTCAATCATTTTAAATGACTGTATCCTAAGATTCCTGTTTGATATCTGCCGACGTCAAAAACTCAAAAGCTTCACCAAAAACGCACAACTGAACAGTATTCACTCACATTCAGTCATTTTAAGCTGACTGTATCCTAAGATTACTGTTTGATATCTGTGATGTCAAAAAACCAAAAGCTTCACCAAAAACGCACAACTGAACTGTATTCACTCATCTGAGTCATTTTAAGCTGACTGTATCCTAAGATTAATGTTTGATATCTGCCGACGTCAAAAACTCAAAAGCTTCACCAAAAACGCAGAACTGAACTGTATTCACTCATCTGAGTCATTTTAAGGTGACTGTATCCTAAGATTACTGTTTGATATCTGCCGACGTCAAAAACTCATACGCTTCACCAAAAACGCACAACTGAACAGTATTCACTCACATTCAGTCATTTTAAGCTGACTGTATCCTAAGATTACTGTTTGATATCTGTGATGTCAAAAACTCAAAAGCTTCACCAAAAACGCACAACTGAACAGTATTCACTCACATTCAGTCATTTTAAGATGACTGTATCCTAAGATTACTGTTTGATATCTGCCGACGTCAAAAACTCAAAAGCTTCACCAAAAACGCACAACTGAACAGTATTCACTCATCTGACTCATTTTAAGCTGACTGTATCCTAAGATTACTGGTTGATATCTGCCGACGTCAAAAACTCAAAAGCTTCACCAAAAACGCACAACTGAACAGTATTCACTCACATTCAGTCATTTTAAGCTGACTGTATCCTAAGATTACTGTTTGATATCTGCCGACGTCAAAAACTCAAAAGCTTCACCAAAAACGCACAACTGAACAGTATTCACTCATCTGAGTCATTTTAAGATGACTGTATCCTAAGATTACTGTTTGCTATCTGTGACGTCAAAAACTCAAAAGCTTCACCAAAAACGTACAACTGAACAGTATTCACTCACATTCAGTCATTTTAAGATGACTGTATCCTAAGATTACTGTTTGATATCTGCCGACGTCAAAAACTCAAAAGCTTCACCAAAAACGCACAACTGAACAGTATTCACTCACATTCAGTCATTTTAAGCTGACTGTATCCTAAGATTACTGTTTGATATCTGCCGACGTCAAAAACTCAAAAGCTTCACCAAAAACGCCCAACTGAACTGTATTCACTCATCTGACTCATTTTAAGCTGACTGTATCCTAAGATTACTGTTTGATATCTGCCGAAGTCAAAAACTCAAAAGCTTCACCAAAAACGCACAACTGAACAGTATTCTCTCATCTGAGTCATTTTAAGCTGACTGTATCCTAAGATTACTGTTTGATATCTGCCGACGTCAAAAACTCAAAAGCTTCACCAAAAACGCACAACTGAACAGTATTCACTCATCTGAGTCATTTTAAGCTGACTGTATCCTAAGATTACTGTTTGATATCTGCCGACGTCAAAAACTCAAAAGCTTCACCAAAAACGCACAACTGAACTGTATTCACTCATCTGAGTCATTTTAAGCTGACTGTATCCTAAGATTACTGTTTGATATCTGCCGACGTCAAAAACTCAAAAGCTTCACCAAAAACGCACAACTGAACAGTATTCACTCACATTCAATCATTTTAAATGACTGTATCCTAAGATTACTGTTTGATATCTGCCGACGTCAAAAACTCAAAAGCTTCACCAAAAACGCACAACTGAACAGTATTCACTCACATTCAGTCATTTTAAGCTGACTGTATCCTAAGATTACTGTTTGATATCTGCCGACGTCAAAAACTCAAAAGCTTCACCAAAAACGCAAAACTGAACTGTATTCACTCATCTGAGTCATTTTAAGCTGACTGTATCCTAAGATTACTGTTTGATATCTGCCGACATCAAAAACTCAAAAGCTTCACCAAAAACGCACAACTGAACAGTATTCACTCACATTCAGTCATTTTAAGCTGACTGTATCCTAAGATTACTGTTTGATATCTGTGATGTCAAAAAACCAAAAGCTTCACCAAAAACGCACAACTGAACTGTATTCACTCATCTGAGTCATTTTAAGCTGACTGTATCCTAAGATTACTGTTTGATATCTGCCGACGTCAAAAACTCAAAAGCTTCACCAAAAACGCACAACTGAACTGTATTCACTCATCTGAGTCATTTTAAGCTGACTGTATCCTAAGATTACTGTTTGATACCTGCCGACATCAAAAACTCAAAAGCTTCACCAAAAACGCACAACTGAACAGTATTCACTCACATTCAGTCATTTTAAGATGTCTGCATCCTAAGATTACTGTTTGATAACTGTGACGTCAAAAACTCAAAAGCTTCACCAAAAACGCACAACTGAACTGTATTCACTCATCTGAGTCATTTTAAGCTGACTGTATCCTAAGATTACTGTTTGATATCTGCCGACGTCAAAAACTCAAAAGCTTCACCAAAACCGCACAACTGAACTGTATTCACTCATCTGAGTCATTTTAAGATGACTGTATCCTAAGATTACTGTTTGATATCTGCCGACATCAAAAACTCAAAAGCTTCACCAAAAACGCACAACTGAACTGTATTCACTCATCTGAGTCATTTTAAACTGACTGTATCCTAAGATTACTGTTTGATATCTGCCGACATCAAAAACTCAAAAGCTTCACCAAAAACGCACAACTGAACTGTATTCAGTCATCTGAGTCATTTTAAGCTGACTGTATCCTAAGATTACTGTTTGATATCTGCCGACGTCAAAAACTCAAAAGCTTCACCAAAAACGCACAACTGAACAGTATTCACTCACATTCAGTCATTTTAAGATGACTGTATCCTAAGATTACTGTTTGATATCTGCCGACGTCAAAAACTCAAAAGCTTCACCAAAAACGCACAACTGAACAGTATTCACTCATCTGAGTCATTTTAAGATGACTGTATCCTAAGATTACTGTTTGCTATCTGTGACGTCAAAAACTCAAAAGCTTCACCAAAAACGCACAACTGAACAGTATTCACTCATCTGAGTCATTTTAAGATGACTGTATCCTAAGATTACTGTTTGCTATCTGTGACGTCAAAAACTCAAAAGCTTCACCAAAAACGCACAACTGAACAGTATTCACTCACATTCAGTCATTTTAAGATGACTGTATCCTAAGATTACTGTTTGATATCTGCCGACGTCAAAAACTCAAAAGCTTCACCAAAAACGCACAACTGAACTGTATTCACTCATCTGAGTCATTTTAAGGTGACTGTATCCTAAGATTACTGTTTGATATCTGTGATGTCAAAAACTCAAAAGCTTCACCAAAAACGCACAACTGAACAGTATTCACTCACATTCAGTCATTTTAAGATGACTGTATCCTAAGATTACTGTTTGATATCTGCCGACGTCAAAAACTCAAAAGCTTCACCAAAAACGCACAACTGAACAGTATTCACTCACATTCATGTATTTTAAGCTGACTGTATCCAAGATTACTGTTTGATATCTGCCGACGTCAAAAACTCAAAAGCTTCACCAAAAACGCACAACTGAACTGTATTCACTCATCTGAGTCATTTTAAGCTGACTGTATCCTAAGATTACTGTTTGATATCTGCCAACGTCAAAAACTCAAAAGCTTCACCAAAAACGCACAACTGAACAGTATTCACTCACATTCAGTCATTTTAAGCTGACTGTATCCTAAGATTACTGTTTGATATCTGTGATGTCAAAAAACCAAAAGCTTCACCAAAAACGCACAACTGAACTGTATTCACTCATCTGAGTCATTTTAAGCTGACTGTATCCTAAGATTAATGTTTGATATCTGCCGACGTCAAAAACTCAAAAGCTTCACCAAAATCGCAGAACTGAACTGTATTCACTCATCTGAGTCATTTTAAGGTGACTGTATCCTAAGATTACTGTTTGATATCTGCCGACGTCAAAAACTCATACGCTTCACCAAAAACGCACAACTGAACAGTATTCACTCACATTCAGTCATTTTAAGCTGACTGTATCCTAAGATTACTGTTTGATATCTGCCGACGTCAAAAACTCAAAAGCTTCACCAAAAACGCACAACTGAACAGTATTCACTCATCTGACTCATTTTAAGCTGACTGTATCCTAAGATTACTGGTTGATATCTGCCGACGTCAAAAACTCAAAAGCTTCACCAAAAACGCACAACTGAACAGTATTCACTCACATTCAGTCATTTTAAGCTGACTGTATCCTAAGATTACTGTTTGATATCTGCCGACGTCAAAAACTCAAAAGCTTCACCAAAAACGCACAACTGAACAGTATTCACTCATCTGAGTCATTTTAAGATGACTGTATCCTAAGATTACTGTTTGCTATCTGTGACGTCAAAAACTCAAAAGCTTCACCAAAAACGTACAACTGAACAGTATTCACTCACATTCAGTCATTTTAAGCTGACTGTATCCTAAGATTACTGTTTGATATCTGCCGACGTCAAAAACTCAAAAGCTTCACCAAAAACGCACAACTGAACAGTATTCACTCACATTCAGTCATTTTAAGCTGACTGTATCCTAAGATTACTGTTTGATATCTGCCGACGTCAAAAACTCAAAAGCTTCACCAAAAACGCCCAACTGAACTGTATTCACTCATCTGACTCATTTTAAGCTGACTGTATCCTAAGATTACTGTTTGATATCTGCCGAAGTCAAAAACTCAAAAGCTTCACCAAAAACGCACAACTGAACAGTATTCTCTCATCTGAGTCATTTTAAGCTGACTGTATCCTAAGATTACTGTTTGATATCTGCCGACGTCAAAAACTCAAAAGCTTCACCAAAAACGCACAACTGAACAGTATTCACTCATCTGAGTCATTTTAAGCTAACTGTATCCTAAGATTACTGTTTGATATCTGCCGACGTCAAAAACTCAAAAGCTTCACCAAAAACGCACAACTGAACTGTATTCACTCATCTGAGTCATTTTAAGCTGACTGTATCCTAAGATTACTGTTTGATATCTGCCCACGTCAAAAACTCAAAAGCTTCACCAAAAACGCACAACTGAACAGTATTCACTCACATTCAATCATTTTAAATGACTGTATCCTAAGATTACTGTTTGATATCTGCCGACGTCAAAAACTCAAAAGCTTCACCAAAAACGCACAACTGAACAGTATTCACTCACATTCAGTCATTTTAAGCTGACTGTATCCTAAGATTACTGTTTGATATCTGCCGACGTCAAAAACTCAAAAGCTTCACCAAAAACGCAAAACTGAACTGTATTCACTCATCTGAGTCATTTTAAGCTGACTGTATCCTAAGATTACTGTTTGATATCTGCCGACATCAAAAACTCAAAAGCTTCACCAAAAACGCACAACTGAACAGTATTCACTCACATTCAGTCATTTTAAGCTGACTGTATCCTAAGATTACTGTTTGATATCTGTGATGTCAAAAAACCAAAAGCTTCACCAAAAACGCACAACTGAACTGTATTCACTCATCTGAGTCATTTTAAGCTGACTGTATCCTAAGATTACTGTTTGATATCTGCCGACGTCAAAAACTCAAAAGCTTCACCAAAAACGCACAACTGAACAGTATTCACTCATCTGAGTCATTTTAAGCTGACTGTATCCTAAGATTACTGTTTGATACCTGCCGACATCAAAAACTCAAAAGCTTCACCAAAAACGCACAACTGAACAGTATTCACTCACATTCAGTCATTTTAAGATGACTGTATCCTAAGATTACTGTTTGATATCTGCCGACGTCAAAAACTCAAAAGCTTCACCAAAAACGCACAACTGAACAGTATTCACTCATCTGAGTCATTTTAAGATGACTGTATCCTAAGATTACTGTTTGCTATCTGTGACGTCAAAAACTCAAAAGCTTCACCAAAAACGCACAACTGAACAGTATTCACTCATCTGAGTCATTTTAAGATGACTGTATCCTAAGATTACTGTTTGCTATCTGTGACGTCAAAAACTCAAAAGCTTCACCAAAAACGCACAACTGAACAGTATTCACTCACATTCAGTCATTTTAAGATGACTGTATCCTAAGATTACTGTTTGATATCTGCCGACGTCAAAAACTCAAAAGCTTCACCAAAAACGCACAACTGAACTGTATTCACTCATCTGAGTCATTTTAAGGTGACTGTATCCTAAGATTACTGTTTGATATTTGTGATGTCAAAAACTCAAAAGCTTCACCAAAAACGCACAACTGAACAGTATTCACTCACATTCAGTCATTTTAAGATGACTGTATCCTAAGATTACTGTTTGATATCTGCCGACGTCAAAAACTCAAAAGCTTCACCAAAAACGCACAACTGAACAGTATTCACTCACATTCATGTATTTTAAGCTGACTGTATCCAAGATTACTGTTTGATATCTGCCGACGTCAAAAACTCAAAAGCTTCACCAAAAACGCACAACTGAACTGTATTCACTCATCTGAGTCATTTTAAGCTGACTGTATCCTAAGATTACTGTTTGATATCTGCCGACGTCAAAAACTCAAAAGCTTCACCAAAAACGCACAACTGAACAGTATTCACTCACATTCAGTCATTTTAAGCTGACTGTATCCTAAGATTACTGTTTGCTATCTGTGACGTCAATAACTCAAAAGCTTCACCAAAAACGCACAACTGAACAGTATTCACTCACATTCAGTCATTTTAAGCTGACTGTATCCTAAGATTACTGTTTGATATCTGCCGACGTCAAAAACTCAAAAGCTTCACCAAAAACGCACAACTGAACAGTATTCACTCATCTGAGTCATTTTAAGATGACTGTATCCTAAGATTACTGTTTGCTATCTGTGACGTCAAAAACTCAAAAGCTTCACCAAAAACGTACAACTGAACAGTATTCACTCACATTCAGTCATTTTAAGCTGACTGTATCCTAAGATTACTGTTTGATATCTGCCGACGTCAAAAACTCAAAAGCTTCACCAAAAACGCACAACTGAACAGTATTCACTCACATTCAGTCATTTTAAACTGACTGTATCCTAAGATTACTGTTTGATATCTGCCGACGTCAAAAACTCAAAAGCTTCACCAAAAACGCACAACTGAACTGTATTCACTCATCTGAGTCATTTTAAGCTGACTGTATCCTAAGATTACTGTTTGATATCTGCCGACGTCAAAAACTCAAAAGCTTCACCAAAAACGCACAACTGAACTGTATTCACTCATCTGAGTCATTTTAAGATGACTGTATCCTAAGATTACTGTTTGATATCTGCCGACGTCAAAAACTCAAAAGCTTCACCAAAAACGCACAACTGAACAGTATTCACTCATCTGAGTCATTTTAAGCTGACTGTATCCTAAGATTACTGTTTGATATCTGCCGACGTCAAAAACTCAAAAGCTTCACCAAAAACGCACAACTGAACAGTATTCACTCATCTGAGTCATTTTAAGCTGACTGTATCCTAAGATTACTGTTTGATATCTGCCGACGTCAAAAACTCAAAAGCTTCACCAAAAACGCACAACTGAACAGTATTCACTCATCTGAGTCATTTTAAGCTGACTGTATCCTAAGATTACTGTTTGATATCTGCCGACGTCAAAAACTCAAAAGCTTCACCAAAAACGCACAACTGAACAGTATTCACTCACATTCAATCATTTTAAATGACTGTATCCTAAGATTCCTGTTTGATATCTGCCGACGTCAAAAACTCAAAAGCTTCACCAAAAACGCAAAACTGAACTGTATTCACTCATCTGAGTCATTTTAAGCTGACTGTATCCTAAGATTACTGTTTGATATCTGCCGACATCAAAAACTCAAAAGCTTCACCAAAAACGCACAACTGAACAGTATTCACTCATCTGAGTCATTTTAAGATGACTGTATCCTAAGATTACTGTTTGCTATCTGTGACGTCAAAAACTCAAAAGCTTCACCAAAAACGTACAACTGAACAGTATTCACTCACATTCAGTCATTTTAAGCTGACTGTATCCTAAGATTACTGTTTGATATCTGCCGACGTCAAAAACTCAAAAGGTTCACCAAAAACGCACAACTGAACAGTATTCACTCACATTCAGTCATTTTAAGCTGACTGTATCCTAAGATTACTGTTTGATATCTGCCGAAGTCAAAAACTCAAAAGCTTCACCAAAAACGCACAACTGAACAGTATTCTCTCATCTGAGTCATTTTAAGCTGACTGTATCCTAAGATTACTGTTTGATATCTGCCGACGTCAAAAACTCAAAAGCTTCACCAAAAACGCACAACTGAACAGTATTCACTCATCTGAGTCATTTTAAGCTGACTGTATCCTAAGATTACTGTTTGATATCTGCCGACGTCAAAAACTCAAAAGCTTCACCAAAAACGCCCAACTGAACTGTATTCACTCATCTGACTCATTTTAAGCTGACTGTATCCTAAGATTACTGTTTGATATCTGCCGAAGTCAAAAACTCAAAAGCTTCACCAAAAACGCACAACTGAACAGTATTCTCTCATCTGAGTCATTTTAAGCTGACTGTATCCTAAGATTACTGTTTGATATCTGCCGACGTCAAAAACTCAAAAGCTTCACCAAAAACGCACAACTGAACAGTATTCACTCATCTGAGTCATTTTAAGCTGACTGTATCCTAAGATTACTGTTTGATATCTGCCGACGTCAAAAACTCAAAAGCTTCACCAAAAACGCACAACTGAACTGTATTCACTCATCTGAGTCATTTTAAGCTGACTGTATCCTAAGATTACTGTTTGATATCTGCCGACGTCAAAAACTCAAAAGCTTCACCAAAAACGCACAACTGAACAGTATTCACTCACATTCAATCATTTTAAATGACTGTATCCTAAGATTCCTGTTTGATATCTGCCGACGTCAAAAACTCAAAAGCTTCACCAAAAACGCAAAACTGAACTGTATTCACTCATCTGAGTCATTTTAAGCTGACTGTATCCTAAGATTACTGTTTGATATCTGCCGACATCAAAAACTCAAAAGCTTCACCAAAAACGCACAACTGAACAGTATTCACTCACATTCAGTCATTTTAAGCTGACTGTATCCTAAGATTACTGTTTGATATCTGTGATGTCAAAAAACCAAAAGCTTCACCAAAAACGCACAACTGAACTGTATTCACTCATCTGAGTCATTTTAAGCTGACTGTATCCTAAGATTACTGTTTGATATCTGCCGACGTCAAAAACTCAAAAGCTTCACCAAAAACGCAGAACTGAACTGTATTCACTCATCTGAGTCATTTTAAGGTGACTGTATCCTAAGATTACTGTTTGATATCTGCCGACGTCAAAAACTCATACGCTTCACCAAAAACGCACAACTGAACAGTATTCACTCACATTCAGTCATTTTAAGCTGACTGTATCCTAAGATTACTGTTTGATATCTGTGATGTCAAAAACTCAAAAGCTTCACCAAAAACGCACAACTGAACAGTATTCACTCACATTCAGTCATTTTAAGCTGACTGTATCCTAAGATTACTGTTTGATATCTGCCGACGTCAAAAACTCAAAAGCTTCACCAAAAACGCACAACTGAACAGTATTCACTCATCTGACTCATTTTAAGCTGACTGTATCCTAAGATTACTGTTTGATATCTGCCGAAGTCAAAAACTCAAAAGCTTCACCAAAAACGCACAACTGAACAGTATTCTCTCATCTGAGTCATTTTAAGCTGACTGTATCCTAAGATTACTGTTTGATATCTGCCGACGTCAAAAACTCAAAAGCTTCACCAAAAACGCACAACTGAACTGTATTCACTCATCTGAGTCATTTTAAGCTGACTGTATCCTAAGATTACTGTTTGATATCTGCCGACGTCAAAAACTCAAAAGCTTCACCAAAAACGCACAACTGAACAGTATTCTCTCATCTGAGTCATTTTAAGCTGACTGTATCCTAAGATTACTGTTTGATATCTGTGATGTCAAAAACTCAAAAGCTTCACCAAAAACGCACAACTGAACTGTATTCACTCATCTGAGTCATTTTAAGCTGACTGTATCCTAGGATTACTGTTTGATATCTGCCGACGTCAAAAACTCATACGCTTCACCAAAAACGCACAACTGAACACAGTATTCACTCACATTCAGTCATTTTAAGATGACTGTATCCTAAGATTACTGTTTGATATCTGCCGACGTCAAAAACTCAAAAGCTTCACCAAAAACGCACAACTGAACAGTATTCACTCACATTCAGTCATTTTAAGCTGACTGTATCCTAAGATTACTGTTTGATATCTGCCGACGTCAAAAACTCAAAAGCTTCACCAAAAACGCACAACTGAACTGTATTCACTCATCTGAGTCATTTTAAGCTGACTGTATCCTAAGATTACTGTTAGATATCTGCCGACGTCAAAAACTCAAAAGCTTCACCAAAAACGCACAACTGAACAGTATTCACTCATCTGAGTCATTTTAAGCTGACTGTATCCTAAGATTACTGTTTGATATCTGCCGACGTCAAAAACTCAAAAGCTTCACCAAAAACGCACAACTGAACTGTATTCACTCATCTGAGTCATTTTAAGCTGACTGTATCCTAAGATTACTGTTTGATATCTGTGATGTCAAAAACTCAAAAGCTTCACCAAAAACGCACAACTGAACAGTATTCACTCACATTCAGTCATTTTAAGCTGACTGTATCCTAAGATTACTGTTTGATATCTGTGATGTCAAAAAATCAAAAGCTTCACCAAAAACGCACCACTGAACAGTATTCACTCACATTCAGTCATTTTAAGATGACTGTATCCTAAGATTACTGTTTGATATCTGCCGACGTCAAAAACTCAAAAGCTTCACCAAAAACGCACAACTGAACAGTATTCACTCATCTGAGTCATTTTAAGCTGACTGTATCCTAAGATTACTGTTTGATATCTGCCGACGTCAAAAACTCAAAAGCTTCACCAAAAACGCACAACTGAACTGTATTCACTCATCTCAGTCATTTTAAGGTGACTGTATCCTAAGATTACTGTTTGATATCTGTGATGTCAAAAACTCAAAAGCTTCACCAAAAACGCACAACTGAACAGTATTCACTCATATTCAGTCATTTTAAGCTGACTGTATCCTAAGATTACTGTTTGATATCTGCCGACGTCAAAAACTCAAAAGCTTCACCAAAAACGCACAACTGAACAGTATTCACTCACATTCAGTCATTTTAAGCTGACTGTATCCTAAAATTACTGTTTGATATCTGCCGACGTCAAAAACTCAAAAGCTTCACCAAAAACGCACAACTGAACTGTATTCACTCATCTGAGTCATTTTAAGCTGACTGTATCCTAAGATTACTGTTTGATATCTGCCGACGTCAAAAACTCAAAAGCTTCACCAAAAACGCAAAACTGAACTGTATTCACTCATCTGAGTCATTTTAAGCTGACTGTATCCTAAGATTACTGTTTGATATCTGCCGAAGTCAAAAACTCAAAAGCTTCACCAAAAACGCACAACTGAACAGTATTCTCTCATCTGAGTCATTTTAAGCTGACTGTATCCTAAGATTACTGTTTGATATCTGCCGACGTCAAAAACTCAAAAGCTTCACCAAAAACGCACAACTGAACTGTATTCACTCATCTGAGTCATTTTAAGCTGACTGTATCCTAAGATTACTGTTTGATATCTGCCGACGTCAAAAACTCAAAAGCTTCACCAAAAACGCACAACTGAACAGTATTCTCTCATCTGAGTCATTTTAAGCTGACTGTATCCTAAGATTACTGTTTGATATCTGTGATGTCAAAAACTCAAAAGCTTCACCAAAAACGCACAACTGAACTGTATTCACTCATCTGAGTCATTTTAAGCTGACTGTATCCTAGGATTACTGTTTGATATCTGCCGACGTCAAAAACTCATACGCTTCACCAAAAACGCACAACTGAACAGTATTCACTCACATTCAGTCATTTTAAGCTGACTGTATCCTAAGATTACTGTTTGATATCTGCCGACGTCAAAAACTCAAAAGCTTCACCAAAAACGCACAACTGAACAGTATTCACTCACATTCAGTCATTTTAAGCTGACTGTATCCTAAGATTACTGTTTGATATCTGCCGACGTCAAAAACTCAAAAGCTTCACCAAAAACGCACAACTGAACAGTATTCACTCACATTCAGTCATTTTAAGCTGACTGTATCCTAAGATTACTGTTTGATATCTGCCGACGTCAAAAACTCAAAAGCTTCACCAAAAACGCACAACTGAACTGTATTCACTCATCTGAGTCATTTTAAGCTGACTGTATCCTAAGATTACTGTTTGATATCTGTGATGTCAAAAACTCAAAAGCTTCACCAAAAACGCACAACTGAACAGTATTCACTCACATTCAGTCATTTTAAGCTGACTGTATCGTAAGATTACTGTTTGATATCTGTGATGTCAAAAAATCAAAAGCTTCACCAAAAACGCACCACTGAACAGTATTCACTCACATTCAGTCATTTTAATCTGACTGTATCCTAAGATTACTGTTTGATATCTGCCGACGTCAAAAACTCAAAAGCTTCACCAAAAACGCACAACTGAACAGTATTCACTCATCTGAGTCATTTTAAGCTGACTGTATCCTAAGATTACTGTTTGATATCTGCCGACGTCAAAAACTCAAAAGCTTCACCAAAAACGCACAACTGAACTGTATTCACTCATCTCAGTCATTTTAAGGTGACTGTATCCTAAGATTACTGTTTGATATCTGTGATGTCAAAAACTCAAAAGCTTCACCAAAAACGCACAACTGAACAGTATTCACTCATATTCAGTCATTTTAAGCTGACTGTATCCTAAGATTACTGTTTGATATCTGCCGAAGTCAAAAACTCAAAAGCTTCACCAAAAACGCACAACTGAACAGTATTCTCTCATCTGAGTCATTTTAAGCTGACTGTATCCTAAGATTACTGTTTGATATCTGCCGACGTCAAAAACTCAAAAGCTTCACCAAAAACGCACAACTGAACAGTATTCACTCATCTGACTCATTTTAAGCTGACTGTATCCTAAGATTACTGTTTGATATCTGCCGAAGTCAAAAACTCAAAAGCTTCACCAAAAACGCACAACTGAACAGTATTCTCTCATCTGAGTCATTTTAAGCTGACTGTATCCTAAGATTACTGTTTGATATCTGCCGACGTCAAAAACTCAAAAGCTTCACCAAAAACGCACAACTGAACTGTATTCACTCATCTGAGTCATTTTAAGCTGACTGTATCCTAAGATTACTGTTTGATATCTGCCGACGTCAAAAACTCAAAAGCTTCACCAAAAACGCACAACTGAACAGTATTCTCTCATCTGAGTCATTTTAAGCTGACTGTATCCTAAGATTACTGTTTGATATCTGTGATGTCAAAAACTCAAAAGCTTCACCAAAAACGCACAACTGAACTGTATTCACTCATCTGAGTCATTTTAAGCTGACTGTATCCTAGGATTACTGTTTGATATCTGCCGACGTCAAAAACTCATACGCTTCACCAAAAACGCACAACTGAACACAGTATTCACTCACATTCAGTCATTTTAAGATGACTGTATCCTAAGATTACTGTTTGATATCTGCCGACGTCAAAAACTCAAAAGCTTCACCAAAAACGCACAACTGAACAGTATTCACTCACATTCAGTCATTTTAAGCTGACTGTATCCTAAGATTACTGTTTGATATCTGCCGACGTCAAAAACTCAAAAGCTTCACCAAAAACGCACAACTGAACTGTATTCACTCATCTGAGTCATTTTAAGCTGACTGTATCCTAAGATTACTGTTTGATATCTGTGATGTCAAAAACTCAAAAGCTTCACCAAAAACGCACAACTGAACAGTATTCACTCACATTCAGTCATTTTAAGCTGACTGTATCCTAAGATTACTGTTTGATATCTGTGATGTCAAAAAATCAAAAGCTTCACCAAAAACGCACCACTGAACAGTATTCACTCACATTCAGTCATTTTAATCTGACTGTATCCTAAGATTACTGTTTGATATCTGCCGACGTCAAAAACTCAAAAGCTTCACCAAAAACGCACAACTGAACAGTATTCACTCATCTGAGTCATTTTAAGCTGACTGTATCCTAAGATTACTGTTTGATATCTGCCGACGTCAAAAACTCAAAAGCTTCACCAAAAACGCACAACTGAACTGTATTCACTCATCTCAGTCATTTTAAGGTGACTGTATCCTAAGATTACTGTTTGATATCTGTGATGTCAAAAACTCAAAAGCTTCACCAAAAACGCACAACTGAACAGTATTCACTCATATTCAGTCATTTTAAGCTGACTGTATCCTAAGATTACTGTTTGATATCTGCCGAAGTCAAAAACTCAAAAGCTTCACCAAAAACGCACAACTGAACAGTATTCTCTCATCTGAGTCATTTTAAGCTGACTGTATCCTAAGATTACTGTTTGATATCTGCCGACGTCAAAAACTCAAAAGCTTCACCAAAAACGCACAACTGAACTGTATTCACTCATCTGAGTCATTTTAAGCTGACTGTATCCTAAGATTACTGTTTGATATCTGCCGACGTCAAAAACTCAAAAGCTTCACCAAAAACGCACAACTGAACAGTATTCTCTCATCTGAGTCATTTTAAGCTGACTGTATCCTAAGATTACTGTTTGATATCTGTGATGTCAAAAACTCAAAAGCTTCACCAAAAACGCACAACTGAACTGTATTCACTCATCTGAGTCATTTTAAGCTGACTGTATCCTAGGATTACTGTTTGATATCTGCCGACGTCAAAAACTCATACGCTTCACCAAAAACGCACAACTGAACAGTATTCACTCACATTCAGTCATTTTAAGCTGACTGTATCCTAAGATTACTGTTTGATATCTGCCGACGTCAGAAACTCAAAAGCTTCACCAAAAACGCACAACTGAACAGTATTCACTCACATTCAGTCATTTTAAGCTGACTGTATCCTAAGATTACTGTTTGATATCTGCCGACGTCAAAAACTCAAAAGCTTCACCAAAAACGCACAACTGAACAGTATTCACTCACATTCAGTCATTTTAAGCTGACTGTATCCTAAGATTACTGTTTGATATCTGCCGACGTCAAAAACTCAAAAGCTTCACCAAAAACGCACAACTGAACAGTATTCTCTCATCTGAGTCATTTTAAGCTGACTGTATCCTAAGATTACTGTTTGATATCTGCCGACGTCAAAAACTCAAAAGCTTCACCAAAAACGCACAACTGAACTGTATTCACTCATCTGAGTCATTTTAAGCTGACTGTATCCTAAGATTACTGTTTGATATCTGTGATGTCAAAAACTCAAAAGCTTCACCAAAAACGCACAACTGAACAGTATTCACTCACATTCAGTCATTTTAAGCTGACTGTATCCTAAGATTACTGTTTGATATCTGTGATGTCAAAAACTCAAAAGCTTCACCAAAAACGCACAACTGAACTGTATTCACTCATCTGAGTCATTTTAAGCTGACTGTATCCTAAGATTACTGTTTGATATCTGCCGACGTCAAAAACTCAAAAGCTTCACCAAAAACGCACAACTGAACTGTATTCACTCACATTCAGTCATTTTAAGGTGACTGTATCCTAAGATTACTGTTTGATATCTGTGATGTCAAAAACTCAAAAGCTTCACCAAAAACGCACAACTGAACAGTATTCACTCATATTCAGTCATTTTAAGCTGACTGTATCCTAAGATTACTGTTTGATATCTGCCGACGTCAAAAACTCAAAAGCTTCACCAAAAACGCACAACTGAACAGTAGTCACTCACATTCAGTCATTTTAAGCTGACTGTATCCTAAGATTACTGTTTGATATCTGTGATGTCAAAAACTCAAAAGCTTCACCAAAAACGCACAACTGAACAGTATTCACTCACATTCAGTCATTTTAAGCTGACTGTATCCTAAAATTACTGTTTGATATCTGCCGACGTCAAAAACTCAAAAGCTTCACCAAAAACGCACAACTGAACTGTATTCACTCATCTGAGTCATTTTAAGCTGACTGTATCCTAAGATTACTGTTTGATATCTGCCGACGTCAAAAACTCAAA
Organism: Trachinotus anak; assembly: GCF_046630095.1. NCBI lineage: Eukaryota > Metazoa > Chordata > Actinopteri > Carangiformes > Carangidae > Trachinotus > Trachinotus anak. The sequence goes on from NW_027273872.1 coordinate 29,445,470, forward strand.
AGCTTCACCAAAAACGCACAACTGAACAGTATTCTCTCATCTGAGTCATTTTAAGCTGACTGTATCCTAAGATTACTGTTTGATATCTGCCGACATCAAAAACTCAAAAGCTTCACCAAAAACGCACAACTGAACAGTATTCACTCACATTCAGTCATTTTAAGCTGACTGTATCCTAAGATTACTGTTTGATATCTGTGATGTCAAAAACTCAAAAGCTTCACCAAAAACGCACAACTGAACAGTATTCACTCACATTCAGTCATTTTAAGCTGACTGTATCCTAAGATTACTGTTTGATATCTGTGATGTCAAAAACTCAAAAGCTTCACCAAAAACGCACAACTGAACTGTATTCACTCATCTGACTCATTTTAAGCTGACTGTATCCTAAGATTACTGTTTGATATCTGCCGACATCAAAAACTCAAAAGCTTCACCAAAAACGCACAACTGAACTGTATTCACTCATCTGAGTCATTTTAAGCTGACTGTATCCTAAGATTACTGTTTTCATATCTGCCGACGTCAAAAACTCAAAAGCTTCACCAAAAACGCAGAACTGAACAGTATTCACTCATCTGAGTCATTTTAAGCTGACTGTATCCTAAGATTACTGTTTGATATCTGCTGACGTCAAAAACTCAAAAGCTTCACCAAAAACGCACAACTGAACTGTATTCACTCATCTGAGTCATTTTAAGCTGACTGTATCCTAAGATTACTGTTTGATATCTGCCGACGTCAAAAACTCAAAAGCTTCACCAAAAACGCACAACTGAACAGTATTCACTCATCTGAGTCATTTTAAGCTGACTGTATCCTAAGATTACTGTTTGATATCTGCCGACGTCAAAAACTCAAAAGCTTCACCAAAAACGCACAACTGAACTGTATTCACTCATCTGAGTCATTTTAAGCTGACTGTATCCTAAGATTACTGTTTGATATCTGTGATGTCAAAAACTCAAAAGCTTCACCAAAAACGCACAACTGAACAGTATTCACTCACATTCAGTCATTTTAAGCTGACTGTATCCTAAGATTACTGTTTGATATCTGTGATGTCAAAAACTCAAAAGCTTCACCAAAAACGCACAACTGAACAGTATTCACTCACATTCAGTCATTTTAAGCTGACTGTATCCTAAGATTACTGTTTGATATCTGCCGACGTCAAAAACTCAAAAGCTTCACCAAAAACGCACAACTGAACAGTATTCTCTCACATTCAGTCATTTTAAGCTGACTGTATCCTAAGATTACTGTTTGATATCTGCCGACGTCAAAAACTCAAAAGCTTCACCAAAAACGCACAACTGAACTGTATTCACTCATCTGAGTCATTTTAAGCTGACTGTATCCTAAGATTACTGTTTTCATATCTGCCGACGTCAAAAACTCAAAAGCTTCACCAAAAACGCACAACTGAACAGTATTCACTCACATTCAGTCATTTTAAGCTGACTGTATCCTAAGATTACTGTTTGATATCTGTGATGTCAAAAACTCAAAAGCTTCACCAAAAACGCACAACTGAACAGTATTCACTCACATTCAGTCATTTTAAGCTGACTGTATCCTAAGATTACTGTTTGATATCTGCCGACGTCAAAAACTCAAAAGCTTCACCAAAAACGCACAACTGAACTGTATTCACTCATCTGAGTCATTTTAAGCTGACTGTATCCTAAGATTACTGTTTGATATCTGCCGACGTCAAAAACTCAAAAGCTTCACCAAAAACGCACAACTGAACTGTATTCACTCATCTGAGTCATTTTAAGCTGACTGTATCCTAAGATTACTGTTTGATATCTGTGATGTCAAAAACTCAAAAGCTTCACCAAAAACGCACAACTGAACAGTATTCACTCACATTCAGTCATTTTAAGCTGACTGTATCCTAAGATTACTGTTTGATATCTGTGATGTCAAAAACTCAAAAGCTTCACCAAAAACGCACAACTGAACTGTATTCACTCATCTGAGTCATTTTAAGCTGACTGTATCCTAAGATTACTGTTTGATATCTGCCGACGTCAAAAACTCAAAAGCTTCACCAAAAACGCACAACTGAACAGTAGTCACTCATCTGAGTCATTTTAAGCTGACTGTATCCTAAGATTACTGTTTGATATCTGCCGACATCAAAAACTCAAAAGCTTCACCAAAAACGCACAACTGAACAGTATTCACTCACATTCAGTCATTTTAAGCTGACTGTATCCTAAGATTACTGTTTGATATCTGTGATGTCAAAAAATCAAAAGCTTCACCAAAAACGCACCACTGAACAGTATTCACTCACATTCAGTCATTTTAAGATGACTGTATCCTAAGATTACTGTTTGATATCTGCCGACGTCAAAAACTCAAAAGCTTCACCAAAAACGCACAACTGAACTGTATTCACTCATCTGAGTCATTTTAAACTGACTGTATCCTAAGATTACTGTTTGATATCTGCCGACGTCAAAAACTCAAAAGCTTCACCAAAAACGCACCACTGAACAGTATTCACTCACATTCAGTCATTTTAAGCTGACTGTATCCTAAGATTACTGTTTGATATCTGCCGACGTCAAAAACTCAAAAGCTTCACCAAAAACGCACAACTGAACTGTATTCACTCATCTGAGTCATTTTAAGCTGACTGTATCCTAAGATTACTGTTTGATATCTGCCGACGTCAAAAACTCAAAAGCTTCACCAAAAACGCACAACTGAACAGTATTCACTCATCTGAGTCATTTTAAGCTGACTGTATCCTAAGATTACTGTTTTCATATCTGCCGACGTCAAAAACTCAAAAGCTTCACCAAAAACGCACAACTGAACAGTATTCACTCACATTCAGTCATTTTAAGCTGACTGTATCCTAAGATTACTGTTTGATATCTGTGATGTCAAAAACTCAAAAGCTTCACCAAAAACGCACAACTGAACAGTATTCACTCACATTCAGTCATTTTAAGCTGACTGTATCCTAAGATTACTGTTTGATATCTGCCGACGTCAAAAACTCAAAAGCTTCACCAAAAACGCACAACTGAACTGTATTCACTCATCTGAGTCATTTTAAGCTGACTGTATCCCTAAGATTACTGTTTGATATCTGCCGACGTCAAAAACTCAAAAGCTTCACCAAAAACGCACAACTGAACTGTATTCACTCATCTGAGTCATTTTAAGCTGACTGTATCCTAAGATTACTGTTTGATATCTGCCGACGTCAAAAACTCAAAAGCTTCACCAAAAACGCACAACTGAACTGTATTCACTCATCTGAGTCATTTTAAGCTGACTGTATCCTAAGATTACTGTTTGATATCTGTGATGTCAAAAACTCAAAAGCTTCACCAAAAACGCACAACTGAACAGTATTCACTCACATTCAGTCATTTTAAGCTGACTGTATCCTAAGATTACTGTTTGATATCTGTGATGTCAAAAACTCAAAAGCTTCACCAAAAACGCACAACTGAACTGTATTCACTCATCTGAGTCATTTTAAGCTGACTGTATCCTAAGATTACTGTTTGATATCTGCCGACGTCAAAAACTCAAAAGCTTCACCAAAAACGCACAACTGAACAGTATTCTCTCATCTGAGTCATTTTAAGCTGACTGTATCCTAAGATTACTGTTTGATATCTGCCGACATCAAAAACTCAAAAGCTTCACCAAAAACGCACAACTGAACTGTATTCACTCACATTCAGTCATTTTAAGCTGACTGTATCCTAAGATTACTGTTTTCATATCTGCCGACGTCAAAAACTCAAAAGCTTCACCAAAAACGCACAACTGAACAGTAGTCACTCATCTGAGTCATTTTAAGCTGACTGTATCCTAAGATTACTGTTTGATATCTGCCGACATCAAAAACTCAAAAGCTTCACCAAAAACGCACAACTGAACAGTATTCACTCACATTCAGTCATTTTAAGCTGACTGTATCCTAAGATTACTGTTTGATATCTGTGATGTCAAAAAATCAAAAGCTTCACCAAAAACGCACCACTGAACAGTATTCACTCACATTCAGTCATTTTAAGATGACTGTATCCTAAGATTACTGTTTGATATCTGCCGACGTCAAAAACTCAAAAGCTTCACCAAAAACGCACAACTGAACTGTATTCACTCATCTGAGTCATTTTAAACTGACTGTATCCTAAGATTACTGTTTGATATCTGCCGACGTCAAAAACTCAAAAGCTTCACCAAAAACGCACAACTGAACTGTATTCACTCATCTGAGTCGTTTTAAGGTGACTGTATCCTAAGATTACTGTTTGATATCTGCCGACGTCAAAAACTCAAAAGCTTCACCAAAAACGCACAACTGAACTGTATTCACTCATCTGAGTCATTTTAAGCTGACTGTATCCTAAGATTACTGTTTGATATCTGCCGACGTCAAAAACTCAAAAGCTTCACCAAAAACGCACAACTGAACTGTATTCACTCATCTGAGTCATTTTAAGCTGACTGTATCCCTAAGATTACTGTTTGATATCTGCCGACGTCAAAAACTCAAAAGCTTCACCAAAAACGCACAACTGAACTGTATTCACTCATCTGAGTCATTTTAAGCTGACTGTATCCTAAGATTACTGTTTGATATCTGTGATGTCAAAAACTCAAAAGCTTCACCAAAAACGCACAACTGAACAGTATTCACTCACATTCAGTCATTTTAAGCTGACTGTATCCTAAGATTACTGTTTGATATCTGTGATGTCAAAAACTCAAAAGCTTCACCAAAAACGCACAACTGAACAGTATTCACTCACATTCAGTCATTTTAAGCTGACTGTATCCTAAGATTACTGTTTGATATCTGCCGACGTCAAAAACTCAAAAGCTTCACCAAAAACGCACAACTGAACAGTAGTCACTCATCTGAGTCATTTTAAGCTGACTGTATCCTAAGATTACTGTTTGATATCTGCCGACATCAAAAACTCAAAAGCTTCACCAAAAACGCACAACTGAACAGTATTCACTCACATTCAGTCATTTTAAGATGACTGTATCCTAAGATTACTGTTTGATATCTGTGATGTCAAAAAATCAAAAGCTTCACCAAAAACGCACCACTGAACAGTATTCACTCACATTCAGTCATTTTAAGATGACTGTATCCTAAGATTACTGTTTGATATCTGCCGACGTCAAAAACTCAAAAGCTTCACCAAAAACGCACAACTGAACTGTATTCACTCATCTGAGTCATTTTAAACTGACTGTATCCTAAGATTACTGTTTGATATCTGCCGACGTCAAAAACTCAAAAGCTTCACCAAAAACGCACAACTGAACTGTATTCACTCATCTGAGTCATTTTAAGGTGACTGTATCCTAAGATTACTGTTTGATATCTGCCGACGTCAAAAACTCAAAAGCTTCACCAAAAACGCACAACTGAACTGTATTCACTCATCTGAGTCATTTTAAGCTGACTGTATCCTAAGATTACTGTTTTCATATCTGCCGACGTCAAAAACTCAAAAGCTTCACCAAAAACGCACAACTGAACAGTAGTCACTCATCTGAGTCATTTTAAGCTGACTGTATCCTAAGATTACTGTTTGATATCTGCCGACGTCAAAAACTCAAAAGCTTCACCAAAAACGCACAACTGAACAGTATTCACTCACATTCAGTCATTTTAAGCTGACTGTATCCTAAGATTACTGTTTTCATATCTGCCGACGTCAAAAAAATCAAAAGCTTCACCAAAAACGCACCACTGAACAGTATTCACTCACATTCAGTCATTTTAAGATGACTGTATCCTAAGATTACTGTTTGATATCTGCCGACGTCAAAAACTCAAAAGCTTCACCAAAAACGCACAACTGAACTGTATTCACTCATCTGAGTCGTTTTAAGGTGACTGTATCCTAAGATTACTGTTTGATATCTGCCGACGTCAAAAACTCAAAAGCTTCACCAAAAACGCACAACTGAACTGTATTCACTCATCTGAGTCATTTTAAGCTGACTGTATCCTAAGATTACTGTTTGATATCTGCCGACGTCAAAAACTCAAAAGCTTCACCAAAAACGCACAACTGAACTGTATTCACTCATCTGAGTCGTTTTAAGGTGACTGTATCCTAAGATTACTGTTTGATATCTGCCGACGTCAAAAACTCAAAAGCTTCACCAAAAACGCACAACTGAACTGTATTCACTCATCTGAGTCATTTTAAGCTGACTGTATCCTAAGATTACTGTTTGATATCTGCCGACGTCAAAAACTCAAAAGCTTCACCAAAAACGCACAACTGAACAGTATTCTCTCATCTGAGTCATTTTAAGCTGACTGTATCCTAAGATTACTGTTTGATATCTGCCGACATCAAAAACTCAAAAGCTTCACCAAAAACGCACAACTGAACAGTATTCACTCACATTCAGTCATTTTAAGCTGACTGTATCCTAAGATTACTGTTTTCATATCTGCCGACGTCAAAAACTCAAAAGCTTCACCAAAAACGCACAACTGAACAGTATTCACTCACATTCAGTCATTTTAAGCTGACTGTATCCTAAGATTACTGTTTGATATCTGTGATGTCAAAAACTCAAAAGCTTCACCAAAAACGCACAACTGAACAGTATTCACTCACATTCAGTCATTTTAAGCTGACTGTATCCTAAGATTACTGTTTGATATCTGCCGACGTCAAAAACTCAAAAGCTTCACCAAAAACGCACAACTGAACTGTATTCACTCATCTGAGTCATTTTAAGCTGACTGTATCCTAAGATTACTGTTTGATATCTGCCGACGTCAAAAACTCAAAAGCTTCACCAAAAACGCACAACTGAACTGTATTCACTCATCTGAGTCATTTTAAGCTGACTGTATCCTAAGATTACTGTTTGATATCTGTGATGTCAAAAACTCAAAAGCTTCACCAAAAACGCACAACTGAACAGTATTCACTCACATTCAGTCATTTTAAGCTGACTGTATCCTAAGATTACTGTTTGATATCTGTGATGTCAAAAACTCAAAAGCTTCACCAAAAACGCACAACTGAACAGTATTCACTCACATTCAGTCATTTTAAGCTGACTGTATCCTAAGATTACTGTTTGATATCTGCCGACGTCAAAAACTCAAAAGCTTCACCAAAAACGCACAACTGAACAGTAGTCACTCATCTGAGTCATTTTAAGATGACTGTATCCTAAGATTACTGTTTGATATCTGCCGACATCAAAAACTCAAAAGCTTCACCAAAAACGCACAACTGAACAGTATTCACTCACATTCAGTCATTTTAAGCTGACTGTATCCTAAGATTACTGTTTGATATCTGTGATGTCAAAAAATCAAAAGCTTCACCAAAAACGCACCACTGAACAGTATTCACTCACATTCAGTCATTTTAAGATGACTGTATCCTAAGATTACTGTTTGATATCTGCCGACGTCAAAAACTCAAAAGCTTCACCAAAAACGCACAACTGAACTGTATTCACTCATCTGAGTCATTTTAAACTGACTGTATCCTAAGATTACTGTTTGATATCTGCCGACGTCAAAAACTCAAAAGCTTCACCAAAAACGCACAACTGAACTGTATTCACTCATCTGAGTCATTTTAAGGTGACTGTATCCTAAGATTACTGTTTGATATCTGCCGACGTCAAAAACTCAAAAGCTTCACCAAAAACGCACAACTGAACTGTATTCACTCATCTGAGTCATTTTAAGCTGACTGTATCCTAAGATTACTGTTTGATATCTGCCGACGTCAAAAACTCAAAAGCTTCACCAAAAACGCACAACTGAACAGTATTCTCTCATCTGAGTCATTTTAAGCTGACTGTATCCTAAGATTACTGTTTGATATCTGCCGACATCAAAAACTCAAAAGCTTCACCAAAAACGCACAACTGAACTGTATTCACTCATCTGAGTCATTTTAAGCTGACTGTATCCTAAGATTACTGTTTTCATATCTGCCGACGTCAAAAACTCAAAAGCTTCACCAAAAACGCACAACTGAACTGTATTCACTCATCTGAGTCATTTTAAGCTGACTGTATCCTAAGATTACTGTTTGATATCTGCCGACGTCAAAAACTCAAAAGCTTCACCAAAAACGCACAACTGAACTGTATTCACTCATCTGAGTCATTTTAAGCTGACTGTATCCTAAGATTACTGTTTGATATCTGCCGACGTCAAAAACTCAAAAGCTTCACCAAAAACGCACAACTGAACTGTATTCACTCATCTGAGTCATTTTAAGCTGACTGTATCCCTAAGATTACTGTTTGATATCTGCCGACGTCAAAAACTCAAAAGCTTCACCAAAAACGCACAACTGAACAGTATTCACTCATCTGAGTCATTTTAAGCTGACTGTATCCTAAGATTACTGTTTGATATCTGTGATGTCAAAAACTCAAAAGCTTCACCAAAAACGCACAATTGAACAGTATTCACTCACATTCAGTCATTTTAAGCTGACTGTATCCTAAGATTACTGTTTGATATCTGTGATGTCAAAAATTCAAAAGCTTCACCAAAAATGCACCACTGAACAGTATTCACTCACATTCAGTCATTTTAAGATGACTGTATCCTAAGATTACTGTTTGATATCTGCCGACGTCAAAAACTCAAAAGCTTCACCAAAAACGCACAACTGAACTGTCTTCACTCATCTGAGTCATTTTAAGCTGACTGTATCCTAAGATTACTGTTTGATATCTGCCGACGTCAAAAACTCAAAAGCTTCACCAAAAACGCACAACTGAACTGTATTCACTCATCTGAGTCATTTTAAGCTGACTGTATCCTAAAATTACTGTTTGATATCTGCCGACGTCAAAAACTCAAAAGCTTCACCAAAAACGCACAACTGAACAGTATTCACTCATCTGAGTCATTTTAAGCTGACTGTATCCTAAGATTACTGTTTGATATCTGCCGACGTCAAAAACTCAAAAGCTTCACCAAAAACGCACAACTGAACTGTATTCACTCATCTGAGTCATTTTAAGCTGACTGTATCCTAAGATTACTGTTTGATATCTGTGATGTCAAAAACTCAAAAGCTTCACCAAAAACGCACAACTGAACAGTATTCACTCACATTCAGTCATTTTAAGCTGACTGTATCCTAAGATTACTGTTTGATATCTGTGATGTCAAAAACTCAAAAGCTTCACCAAAAACGCACAACTGAACAGTATTCACTCACATTCAGTCATTTTAAGCTGACTGTATCCTAAGATTACTGTTTGATATCTGCCGACGTCAAAAACTCAAAAGCTTCACCAAAAACGCACAACTGAACAGTATTCTCTCATATTAGTCATTTTAAGCTGACTGTATCCTAAGATTACTGTTTGATATCTGCCGACGTCAAAAACTCAAAAGCTTCACCAAAAACGCACAACTGAACAGTAGTCACTCATCTGAGTCATTTTAAGCTGACTGTATCCTAAGATTACTGTTTGATATCTGCCGACATCAAAAACTCAAAAGCTTCACCAAAAACGCACAACTGAACAGTATTCACTCACATTCAGTCATTTTAAGCTGACTGTATCCTAAGATTACTGTTTGATATCTGTGATGTCAAAAAAATCAAAAGCTTCACCAAAAACGCACCACTGAACAGTATTCACTCACATTCAGTCATTTTAAGATGACTGTATCCTAAGATTACTGTTTGATATCTGCCGACGTCAAAAACTCAAAAGCTTCACCAAAAACGCACAACTGAACTGTATTCACTCATCTGAGTCATTTTAAGGTGACTGTATCCTAAGATTACTGTTTGATATCTGCCGACGTCAAAAACTCAAAAGCTTCACCAAAAACGCACAACTGAACTGTATTCACTCATCTGAGTCATTTTAAGCTGACTGTATCCTAAGATTACTGTTTGATATCTGCCGACATCAAAAACTCAAAAGCTTCACCAAAAACGCACAACTGAACAGTACTCTCTCATCTGAGTCATTTTAAGCTGACTGTATCCTAAGATTACTGTTTGATATCTGCCGACATCAAAAACTCAAAAGCTTCACCAAAAACGCACAACTGAACAGTATTCACTCACATTCAGTCATTTTAAGCTGACTGTATCCTAAGATTACTGTTTGATATCTGTGATGTCAAAAAATCAAAAGCTTCACCAAAAACGCACCACTGAACAGTATTCATCACATTCAGTCATTTTAAGCTGACTGTATCCTAAGATTACTGTTTGATATCTGCCGACGTCAAAAACTCAAAAGCTTCACCAAAAACGCACAACTGAACAGTATTCACTCACATTCAGTCATTTTAAGCTGACTGTATCCTAAGATTACTGTTTGATATCTGCCGACGTCAAAAACTCAAAAGCTTCACCAAAAACGCACAACTGAACTGTATTCACTCATCTGAGTCATTTTAAGCTGACTGTATCCTAAGATTACTGTTTGATATCTGTGATGTCAAAAACTCAAAAGCTTCACCAAAAACGCACAACTGAACAGTATTCACTCACATTCAGTCATTTTAAGCTGACTGTATCCTAAGATTACTGTTTGATATCTGTGATGTCAAAAACTCAAAAGCTTCACCAAAAACGCACAACTGAACAGTATTCACTCACATTCAGTCATTTTAAGCTGACTGTATCCTAAGATTACTGTTTGATATCTGCCGACGTCAAAAACTCAAAAGCTTCACCAAAAACGCACAACTGAACAGTAGTCACTCATCTGAGTCATTTTAAGATGACTGTATCCTAAGATTACTGTTTGATATCTGCCGACATCAAAAACTCAAAAGCTTCACCAAAAACGCACAACTGAACAGTATTCACTCACATTCAGTCATTTTAAGCTGACTGTATCCTAAGATTACTGTTTGATATCTGTGATGTCAAAAAATCAAAAGCTTCACCAAAAACGCACCACTGAACAGTATTCACTCACATTCAGTCATTTTAAGATGACTGTATCCTAAGATTACTGTTTGATATCTGCCGACGTCAAAAACTCAAAAGCTTCACCAAAAACGCACAACTGAACTGTATTCACTCATCTGAGTCATTTTAAACTGACTGTATCCTAAGATTACTGTTTGATATCTGCCGACGTCAAAAACTCAAAAGCTTCACCAAAAACGCACAACTGAACTGTATTCACTCACATGAGTCATTTTAAGGTGACTGTATCCTAAGATTACTGTTTGATATCTGCCGACGTCAAAAACTCAAAAGCTTCACCAAAAACGCACAACTGAACTGTATTCACTCATCTGAGTCATTTTAAGCTGACTGTATCCTAAGATTACTGTTTGATATCTGCCGACGTCAAAAACTCAAAAGCTTCACCAAAAACGCACAACTGAACAGTATTCTCTCATCTGAGTCATTTTAAGCTGACTGTATCCTAAGATTACTGTTTGATATCTGCCGACATCAAAAACTCAAAAGCTTCACCAAAAACGCACAACTGAACTGTATTCACTCATCTGAGTCATTTTAAGCTGACTGTATCCTAAGATTACTGTTTTCATATCTGCCGACGTCAAAAACTCAAAAGCTTCACCAAAAACGCACAACTGAACTGTATTCACTCATCTGAGTCATTTTAAGCTGACTGTATCCTAAGATTACTGTTTGATATCTGCCGACGTCAAAAACTCAAAAGCTTCACCAAAAAGGCACAACTGAACAGTATTCACTCATCTGAGTCATTTTAAGCTGACTGTATCCTAAGATTACTGTTTGATATCTGTGATGTCAAAAACTCAAAAGCTTCACCAAAAACGCACAATTGAACAGTATTCACTCACATTCAGTCATTTTAAGCTGACTGTATCCTAAGATTACTGTTTGATATCTGTGATGTCAAAAAATCAAAAGCTTCACCAAAAACGCACCACTGAACAGTATTCACTCACATTCAGTCATTTTAAGCTGACTGTATCCTAAGATTACTGTTTGATATCTGCCGACGTCAAAAACTCAAAAGCTTCACCAAAAACGCACAACTGAACTGTCTTCACTCATCTGAGTCATTTTAAGCTGACTGTATCCTAAGATTACTGTTTGATATCTGCCGACGTCAAAAACTCAAAAGCTTCACCAAAAACGCACAACTGAACTGTATTCACTCATCTGAGTCATTTTAAGCTGACTGTATCCTAAGATTACTGTTTGATATCTGCCGACGTCAAAAACTCAAAAGCTTCACCAAAAACGCAGAACTGAACTGTATTCACTCATCTGAGTCATTTTAAGGTGACTGTATCCTAAGATTACTGTTTGATATCTGCCGACGTCAAAAACTCAAAAGCTTCACCAAAAACGCAGAACTGAACTGTATTCACTCATCTGAGTCATTTTAAGGTGACTGTATCCTAAGATTACTGTTTGATATCTGCCGACGTCAAAAACTCAAAAGCTTCACCAAAAACGCACAACTGAACAGTATTCACTCATCTGAGTCATTTTAAGCTGACTGTATCCTAAGATTACTGTTTGATATCTGCCGACGTCAAAAACTCAAAAGCTTCACCAAAAACGCACAACTGAACAGTATTCACTCACATTCAGTCATTTTAAGATGACTGTATCCTAAGATTACTGTTTGATATCTGCCGACGTCAAAAACTCAAAAGCTTCACCAAAAACGCACAACTGAACAGTATTCACTCATCTGAGTCATTTTAAGATGACTGTATCCTAAGATTACTGTTTGATATCTGCCGACATCAAATACTCAAAAGCTTCACCAAAAACGCACAACTGAACAGTATTCACTCACATTCAGTCATTTTAAGCTGACTGTATCCTAAGATTACTGTTTGATATCTGTGATGTCAAAAAATCAAAAGCTTCACCAAAAACGCACAACTGAACAGTATTCACTCACATTCAGTCATTTTAAGATGACTGTATCCTAAGATTACTGTTTGATATCTGTGATGTCAAAAACTCAAAAGCTTCACCAAAAACGCACAACTGAACAGTATTCACTCACATTCAGTCATTTTAAGCTGACTGTATCCTAAGATTACTGTTTGATATCTGCCGACGTCAAAAACTCAAAAGCTTCACCAAAAACGCACAACTGAACAGTATTCACTCATCTGAGTCATTTTAAGCTGACTGTATCCTAAGATTACTGTTTGATATCTGCCGACATCAAAAACTCAAAAGCTTCACCAAAAACGCACAACTGAACTGTATTCACTCATCTGAGTCATTTTAAGCTGACTGTATCCTAAGATTACTGTTTGATATCTGCCGACGTCAAAAACTCAAAAGCTTCACCAAAAACGCACAACTGAACTGTATTCACTCATCTGAGTCATTTTAAGCTGACTGTATCCTAAGATTACTGTTTTCATATCTGCCGACGTCAAAAACTCAAAAGCTTCACCAAAAACGCACAACTGAACAGTATTCACTCACATTCAGTCATTTTAAGATGACTGTATCCTAAGATTACTGTTTGATATCTGCCGACGTCAAAAACTCAAAAGCTTCACCAAAAACGCACAACTGAACAGTATTCACTCACATTCAGTCATTTTAAGATGACTGTATCCTAAGATTACTGTTTGATATCTGCCGACGTCAAAAACTCAAAAGCTTCACCAAAAACGCACAACTGAACAGTATTCACTCACATTCAGTCATTTTAAGCTGACTGTATCCTAAGATTACTGTTTGATATCTGTGATGTCAAAAACTCAAAAGCTTCACCAAAAACGCACAACTGAACAGTATTCACTCATCTGAGTCACTTTAAGCTGACTGTATCCTAAGATTACTGTTTGATATCTGCCGACGTCAAAAACTCAAAAGCTTCACCAAAAACGCACAACTGAACAGTATTCACTCACATTCAGTCATTTTAAGATGACTGTATCCTAAGATTACTGTTTGATATCTGCCGACATCAAATACTCAAAAGCTTCACCAAAAACGCACAACTGAACAGTATTCACTCACATTCAGTCATTTTAAGCTGACTGTATCCTAAGATTACTGTTTGATATCTGTGATGTCAAAAAATCAAAAGCTTCACCAAAAACGCACAACTGAACAGTATTCACTCACATTCAGTCATTTTAAGATGACTGTATCCTAAGATTACTGTTTGATATCTGCCGACGTCAAAAACTCAAAAGCTTCACCAAAAACGCACAACTGAACTGTATTCACTCATCTGAGTCATTTTAAGCTGACTGTATCCTAAGATTACTGTTTGATATCTGTGATGTCAAAAACTCAAAAGCTTCACCAAAAACGCACAACTGAACAGTATTCACTCACATTCAGTCATTTTAAGCTGACTGTATCCTAAGATTACTGTTTGATATCTGTGATGTCAAAAAATCAAAAGCTTCACCAAAAACGCACAACTGAACAGTATTCACTCACATTCAGTCATTTTAAGCTGACTGTATCCTAAGATTACTGTTTGATATCTGTGATGTCAAAAACTCAAAAGCTTCACCAAAAACGCACAACTGAACAGTATTCACTCACATTCAGTCATTTTAAGCTGACTGTATCCAAAGATTACTGTTTGATATCTGCCGACATCAAATACTCAAAAGCTTCACCAAAAACGCACAACTGAACAGTATTCACTCACATTCAGTCATTTTAAGCTGACTGTATCCTAAGATTACTGTTTGATATCTGTGATGTCAAAAAATCAAAAGCTTCACCAAAAACGCACAACTGAACAGTATTCACTCACATTCAGTCATTTTAAGATGACTGTATCCTAAGATTACTGTTTGATATCTGCCGACGTCAAAAACTCAAAAGCTTCACCAAAAACGCACAACTGAACTGTATTCACTCACATTCAGTCATTTTAAGCTGACTGTATCCTAAGATTACTGTTTGATATCTGCCGACGTCAAAAACTCAAAAGCTTCACCAAAAACGCACAACTGAACTGTATTCACTCATCTGAGTCATTTTAAGCTGACTGTATCCTAAGATTACTGTTTGATATCTGTGATGTCAAAAACTCAAAAGCTTCACCAAAAACGCACAACTGAACAGTATTCACTCACATTCAGTCATTTTAAGCTGACTGTATCCTAAGATTACTGTTTGATATCTGCCGACGTCAAAAACTCAAAAGCTTCACCAAAAACGCACAACTGAACAGTATTCACTCATCTGAGTCATTTTAAGATGACTTTATCCTAAGATTACTGTTTGATATCTGTGATGTCAAAAACTCAAAAGCTTCACCAAAAACGCACAACTGAACAGTATTCACTCACATTCAGTCATTTTAAGCTGACTGTATCCTAAGATTACTGTTTGATATCTGCCGACGTCAAAAACTCAAAAGCTTCACCAAAAACGCACAACTGAACTGTATTCACTCATCTGAGTCATTTTAAGCTGACTGTATCCTAAGATTACTGTTTGATATCTGCCGACGTCAAAAACTCAAAAGCTTCACCAAAAACGCACAACTGAACTGTATTCACTCATCTGAGTCATTTTAAGCTGACTGTATCCTAAGATTAATGTTTGATATCTGCCGACGTCAAAAACTCAAAAGCTTCACCAAAAACGCACAACTGAACAGTATTCACTCATCTGAGTCATTTTAAGGTGACTGTATCCTAAGATTACTGTTTGATATCTGTGATGTCAAAAACTCAAAAGCTTCACCAAAAACGCACAACTGAACAGTATTCACTCACATTCAGTCATTTTAAGATGACTGTATCCTAAGATTACTGTTTGATATCTGCCGACGTCAAAAACTCAAAAGCTTCACCAAAAACGCACAACTGAACAGTATTCACTCACATTCAGTCATTTTAAGCTGACTGTATCCTAAGATTACTGTTTGATATCTGTGATGTCAAAAACTCAAAAGCTTCACCAAAAACGCACAACTGAACAGTATTCACTCACATTCAGTCATTTTAAGCTGACTGTATCCTAAGATTACTGTTTGATATCTGTGATGTCAAAAAATCAAAAGCTTCACCAAAAACGCACAACTGAACAGTATTCACTCACATTCAGTCATTTTAAGATGACTGTATCCTAAGATTACTGTTTGATATCTGTGATGTCAAAAACTCAAAAGCTTCACCAAAAACGCACAACTGAACAGTATTCACTCACATTCAGTCATTTTAAGCTGACTGTATCCTAAGATTACTGTTTGATATCTGTGATGTCAAAAACTCAAAAGCTTCACCAAAAACGCACCACTGAACAGTATTCACTCACATTCAGTCATTTTAAGATGACTGTATCCTAAGATTACTGTTTGATATCTGCCGACGTCAAAAACTCAAAAGCTTCACCAAAAACGCACAACTGAACTGTCTTCACTCATCTGAGTCATTTTAAGCTGACTGTATCCTAAGATTACTGTTTGATATCTGCCGACGTCAAAAACTCAAAAGCTTCACCAAAAACGCACAACTGAACTGTATTCACTCATCTGAGTCATTTTAAGCTGACTGTATCCTAAGATTACTGTTTGATATCTGCCGACGTCAAAAACTCAAAAGCTTCACCAAAAACGCACAACTGAACAGTATTCACTCACATTCAGTCATTTTAAGATGACTGTATCCTAAGATTACTGTTTGATATCTGTGATGTCAAAAACTCAAAAGCTTCACCAAAAACGCACAACTGAACAGTATTCACTCACATTCAGTCATTTTAAGCTGACTGTATCCTAAGATTACTGTTTGATATCTGCCGACGTCAAAAACTCAAAAGCTTCACCAAAAACGCACAACTGAACAGTATTCACTCATCTGAGTCATTTTAAGATGACTTTATCCTAAGATTACTGTTTGATATCTGCCGACGTCAAAAACTCAAAAGCTTCACCAAAAACGCACAACTGAACTGTATTCACTCATCTGAGTCATTTTAAGCTGACTGTATCCTAAGATTACTGTTTGATATCTGCCGACGTCAAAAACTCAAAAGCTTCACCAAAAACGCACAACTGAACTGTATTCACTCATCTGAGTCATTTTAAGCTGACTGTATCCTAAGATTAATGTTTGATATCTGCCGACGTCAAAAACTCAAAAGCTTCACCAAAAACGCACAACTGAACTGTATTCACTCATCTGAGTCATTTTAAGCTGACTGTATCCTAAGATTAATGTTTGATATCTGCCGACGTCAAAAACTCAAAAGCTTCACCAAAAACGCACAACTGAACAGTATTCACTCATCTGAGTCATTTTAAGGTGACTGTATCCTAAGATTACTGTTTGATATCTGTGATGTCAAAAACTCAAAAGCTTCACCAAAAACGCACAACTGAACAGTATTCACTCACATTCAGTCATTTTAAGCTGACTGTATCCTAAGATTACTGTTTGATATCTGCCGACGTCAAAAACTCAAAAGCTTCACCAAAAACGCACAACTGAACAGTATTCACTCACATTCAGTCATTTTAAGCTGACTGTATCCTAAGATTACTGTTTGATATCTGTGATGTCAAAAACTCAAAAGCTTCACCAAAAACGCACAACTGAACAGTATTCACTCACATTCAGTCATTTTAAGCTGACTGTATCCTAAGATTACTGTTTGATATCTGCCGACGTCAAAAACTCAAAAGCTTCACCAAAAACGCACAACTGAACAGTATTCACTCACATTCAGTCATTTTAAGCTGACTGTATCCTAAGATTAATGTTTGATATCTGCCGACGTCCAAAACTCAAAAGCTTCACCAAAAACGCACAACTGAACAGTATTCACTCATCTGAGTCATTTTAAGGTGACTGTATCCTAAGATTACTGTTTGATATCTGTGATGTCAAAAACTCAAAAGCTTCACCAAAAACGCACAACTGAACAGTATTCACTCACATTCAGTCATTTTAAGCTGACTGTATCCTAAGATTACTGTTTGATATCTGCCGACGTCAAAAACTCAAAAGCTTCACCAAAAACGCACAACTGAACTGTATTCACTCATCTGAGTCATTTTAAGCTGACTGTATCCTAAGATTACTGTTTGATATCTGCCGACGTCAAAAACTCAAAAGCTTCACCAAAAACGCACAACTGAACTGTATTCACTCATCTGAGTCATTTTAAGCTGACTGTATCCTAAGATTAATTTTTGATATCTGCCGACGTCAAAAACTCAAAAGCTTCACCAAAAACGCACAACTGAACTGTATTCACTCATCTGAGTCATTTTAAGCTGACTGTATCCTAAGATTAATGTTTGATATCTGCCGACGTCAAAAACTCAAAAGCTTCACCAAAAACGCACAACTGAACAGTATTCACTCATCTGAGTCATTTTAAGGTGACTGTATCCTAAGATTACTGTTTGATATCTGTGATGTCAAAAACTCAAAAGCTTCACCAAAAACGCACAACTGAACAGTATTCACTCACATTCAGTCATTTTAAGCTGACTGTATCCTAAGATTACTGTTTGATATCTGCCGACGTCAAAAACTCAAAAGCTTCACCAAAAACGCACAACTGAACAGTATTCACTCATCTGAGTCATTTTAAGATGACTTTATCCTAAGATTACTGTTTGATATCTGTGATGTCAAAAACTCAAAAGCTTCACCAAAAACGCACAACTGAACAGTATTCACTCACATTCAGTCATTTTAAGCTGACTGTATCCTAAGATTACTGTTTGATATCTGCCGACGTCAAAAACTCAAAAGCTTCACCAAAAACGCACAACTGAACTGTATTCACTCATCTGAGTCATTTTAAGCTGACTGTATCCTAAGATTACTGTTTGATATCTGCCGACGTCAAAAACTCAAAAGCTTCACCAAAAACGCACAACTGAACAGTATTCACTCATCTGAGTCATTTTAAGATGACTTTATCCTAAGATTACTGTTTGATATCTGTGATGTCAAAAACTCAAAAGCTTCACCAAAAACGCACAACTGAACAGTATTCACTCACGTTCAGTCATTTTAAGCTGACTGTATCCTAAGATTACTGTTTGATATTTGTGATGTCAAAAAATCAAAAGCTTCACCAAAAACGCACAACTGAACTGTATTCACTCATCTGAGTCATTTTAAGCTGACTGTATCCTAAGATTACTGTTTGATATCTGCCGACGTCAAAAACTCAAAAGCTTCACCAAAAACGCACAACTGAACAGTAGTCACTCATCTGAGTCATTTTAAGCTGACTGTATCCTAAGATTACTGTTTGATATCTGCCGACATCAAAAACTCAAAAGCTTCACCAAAAAAGCACAACTGAACAGTATTCACTCACATTCAGTCATTTTAAGCTGACTGTATCCTAAGATTACTGTTTGATATCTGTGATGTCAAAAAATCAAAAGCTTCACCAAAAACGCACCACTGAACAGTATTCACTCACATTCAGTCATTTTAAGATGACTGTATCCTAAGATTACTGTTTGATATCTGCTGACGTCAAAAACTCAAAAGCTTCACCAAAAACGCACAACTGAACAGTATTCACTCATCTGAGTCATTTTAAGATGACTGTATCCTAAGATTACTGTTTGATATCTGCCGACATCAAAAACTCAAAAGCTTCACCAAAAACGCACAACTGAACTGTATTCACTCATCTGAGTCATTTTAAGCTGACTGTATCCTAAGATTACTGTTTGATATCTGCCGACGTCAAAAACTCATACGCTTCACCAAAAACGCACAACTGAACAGTATTCACTCATCTGAGTCATTTTAAGCTGACTGTATCCTAAGATTACTGTTTGATATCTGCCGACGTCAAAAACTCAAAAGCTTCACCAAAAACGCACAACTGAACAGTAGTCACTCATCTGAGTCATTTTAAGCTGACTGTATCCTAAGATTACTGTTTGATATCTGCCGACATCAAAAACTCAAAAGCTTCACCAAAAACGCACAACTGAACAGTATTCACTCACATTCAGTCATTTTAAGCTGACTGTATCCTAAGATTACTGTTTGATATCTGCCGACGTCAAAAACTCAAAAGCTTCACCAAAAACGCACAACTGAACAGTATTCACTCACATTCAGTCATTTTAAGCTGACTGTATCCTAAGATTACTGTTTGATATCTGCCGACGTCAAAAACTCAAAAGCTTCACCAAAAACGCACAACTGAACTGTATTCACTCATCTGAGTCATTTTAAGGTGACTGTATCCTAAGATTACTGTTTGATATCTGCCGACGTCAAAAACTCAAAAGCTTCACCAAAAACGCACAACTGAACTGTATTCACTCATCTGAGTCATTTTAAGCTGACTGTATCCTAAGATTACTGTTTGATATCTGCCGACGTCAAAAACTCAAAAGCTTCACCAAAAACGCACAACTGAACAGTATTCACTCACATTCAGTCATTTTAAGCTGACTGTATCCTAAGATTACTGTTTGATATCTGTGATGTCAAAAAATCAAAAGCTTCACCAAAAACGCACAACTGAACAGTATTCACTCACATTCAGTCATTTTAAGATGACTGTATCCTAAGATTACTGTTTGATATCTGCCGACGTCAAAAACTCAAAAGCTTCACCAAAAACGCACAACTGAACTGTATTCACTCATCTGAGTCATTTTAAGCTGACTGTATCCTAAGATTACTGTTTATCTGTGATGTCAAAAACTCAAAAGCTTCACCAAAAACGCACCACTGAACAGTATTCACTCACATTCAGTCATTTTAAGCTGACTGTATCCTAAGATTACTGTTTATCTGTGATGTCAAAAACTCAAAAGCTTCACCAAAAACGCACAACTGAACTGTATTCACTCATCTGAGTCATTTTAAGCTGACTGTATCCTAAGATTACTGTTTGATATCTGCCGACGTCAAAAACTCAAAAGCTTCACCAAAAACGCACAACTGAACTGTATTCACTCATCTGAGTCATTTTAAGCTGACTGTATCCTAAGATTACTGTTTGATATCTGCCGACGTCAAAAACTCAAAAGCTTCACCAAAAACGCACAACTGAACAGTATTCACTCACATTCAGTCATTTTAAGCTGACTGTATCCTAAGATTACTGTTTGATATCTGTGATGTCGAAAAAAATCAAAAGCTTCACCAAAAACGCACCACTGAACAGTATTCACTCACATTCAGTCATTTTAAGATGACTGTATCCTAAGATTACTGTTTGATATCTGCCGACGTCAAAAACTCAAAAGCTTCACCAAAAACGCACAACTGAACAGTATTCACTCATCTGAGTCATTTTAAGATGACTTTATCCTAAGATTACTGTTTGATATCTGTGATGTCAAAAACTCAAAAGCTTCACCAAAAACGCACAACTGAACAGTATTCACTCACATTCAGTCATTTTAAGCTGACTGTATCCTAAGATTACTGTTTGATATCTGCCGACGTCAAAAACTCAAAAGCTTCACCAAAAACGCACAACTGAACTGTATTCACTCATCTGAGTCATTTTAAGCTGACTGTATCCTAAGATTACTGTTTGATATCTGCCGACGTCAAAAACTCAAAAGCTTCACCAAAAACGCACAACTGAACAGTATTCACTCATCTGAGTCATTTTAAGATGACTTTATACTAAGATTACTGTTTGATATCTGTGATGTCAAAAACTCAAAAGCTTCACCAAAAACGCACAACTGAACAGTATTCACTCACATTCAGTCATTTTAAGCTGACTGTATCCTAAGATTACTGTTTGATATTTGTGATGTCAAAAAATCAAAAGCTTCACCAAAAACGCACAACTGAACTGTATTCACTCATCTGAGTCATTTTAAGCTGACTGTATCCTAAGATTACTGTTTGATATCTGCCGACGTCAAAAACTCATACGCTTCACCAAAAACGCACAACTGAACAGTATTCACTCACATTCAGTCATTTTAAGCTGACTGTATCCTAAGATTACTGTTTGATATCTGCCGACGTCAAAAACTCAAAAGCTTCACCAAAAACGCACAACTGAACTGTAGTCACTCATCTGAGTCATTTTAAGCTGACTGTATCCTAAGATTACTGTTTGATATCTGCCGACATCAAAAACTCAAAAGCTTCACCAAAAAAGCACAACTGAACAGTATTCACTCACAT
This sequence comes from Trachinotus anak, assembly GCF_046630095.1. Taxonomy (NCBI): domain Eukaryota; kingdom Metazoa; phylum Chordata; class Actinopteri; order Carangiformes; family Carangidae; genus Trachinotus; species Trachinotus anak. The sequence goes on from NW_027273872.1 coordinate 29,467,584, forward strand.
TCAGTCATTTTAAGCTGACTGTATCCTAAGATTACTGTTTGATATCTGTGATGTCAAAAAATCAAAAGCTTCACCAAAAACGCACCACTGAACAGTATTCACTCACATTCAGTCATTTTAAGATGACTGTATCCTAAGATTACTGTTTGATATCTGCCGACGTCAAAAACTCAAAAGCTTCACCAAAAACGCACAACTGAACAGTATTCACTCATCTGAGTCATTTTAAGATGACTGTATCCTAAGATTACTGTTTGATATCTGCCGACGTCAAAAACTCAAAAGCTTCACCAAAAACGCACAACTGAACAGTATTCACTCACATTCAGTCATTTTAAGCTGACTGTATCCTAAGATTAATGTTTGATATCTGCCGACGTCCAAAACTCAAAAGCTTCACCAAAAACGCACAACTGAACAGTATTCACTCATCTGAGTCATTTTAAGGTGACTGTATCCTAAGATTACTGTTTGATATCTGTGATGTCAAAAACTCAAAAGCTTCACCAAAAACGCACAACTGAACAGTATTCACTCACATTCAGTCATTTTAAGCTGACTGTATCCTAAGATTACTGTTTGATATCTGCCGACGTCAAAAACTCAAAAGCTTCACCAAAAACGCACAACTGAACAGTATTCACTCATCTGAGTCATTTTAAGATGACTTTATCCTAAGATTACTGTTTGATATCTGTGATGTCAAAAACTCAAAAGCTTCACCAAAAACGCACAACTGAACAGTATTCACTCACATTCAGTCATTTTAAGCTGACTGTATCCTAAGATTACTGTTTGATATCTGCCGACGTCAAAAACTCAAAAGCTTCACCAAAAACGCACAACTGAACTGTATTCACTCATCTGAGTCATTTTAAGCTGACTGTATCCTAAGATTACTGTTTGATATCTGCCGACGTCAAAAACTCAAAAGCTTCACCAAAAACGCACAACTGAACTGTATTCACTCATCTGAGTCATTTTAAGCTGACTGTATCCTAAGATTAATTTTTGATATCTGCCGACGTCAAAAACTCAAAAGCTTCACCAAAAACGCACAACTGAACTGTATTCACTCATCTGAGTCATTTTAAGCTGACTGTATCCTAAGATTAATGTTTGATATCTGCCGACGTCAAAAACTCAAAAGCTTCACCAAAAACGCACAACTGAACAGTATTCACTCATCTGAGTCATTTTAAGGTGACTGTATCCTAAGATTACTGTTTGATATCTGTGATGTCAAAAACTCAAAAGCTTCACCAAAAACGCACAACTGAACAGTATTCACTCACATTCAGTCATTTTAAGCTGACTGTATCCTAAGATTACTGTTTGATATCTGCCGACGTCAAAAACTCAAAAGCTTCACCAAAAACGCACAACTGAACAGTATTCACTCATCTGAGTCATTTTAAGATGACTTTATCCTAAGATTACTGTTTGATATCTGTGATGTCAAAAACTCAAAAGCTTCACCAAAAACGCACAACTGAACAGTATTCACTCACATTCAGTCATTTTAAGCTGACTGTATCCTAAGATTACTGTTTGATATCTGCCGACGTCAAAAACTCAAAAGCTTCACCAAAAACGCACAACTGAACTGTATTCACTCATCTGAGTCATTTTAAGCTGACTGTATCCTAAGATTACTGTTTGATATCTGCCGACGTCAAAAACTCAAAAGCTTCACCAAAAACGCACAACTGAACAGTATTCACTCATCTGAGTCATTTTAAGATGACTTTATCCTAAGATTACTGTTTGATATCTGTGATGTCAAAAACTCAAAAGCTTCACCAAAAACGCACAACTGAACAGTATTCACTCACGTTCAGTCATTTTAAGCTGACTGTATCCTAAGATTACTGTTTGATATTTGTGATGTCAAAAAATCAAAAGCTTCACCAAAAACGCACAACTGAACTGTATTCACTCATCTGAGTCATTTTAAGCAGACTGTATCCTAAGATTACTGTTTGATATCTGCCGACGTCAAAAACTCAAAAGCTTCACCAAAAACGCACAACTGAACAGTAGTCACTCATCTGAGTCATTTTAAGCTGACTGTATCCTAAGATTACTGTTTGATATCTGCCGACATCAAAAACTCAAAAGCTTCACCAAAAAAGCACAACTGAACAGTATTCACTCACATTCAGTCATTTTAAGCTGACTGTATCCTAAGATTACTGTTTGATATCTGTGATGTCAAAAAATCAAAAGCTTCACCAAAAACGCACCACTGAACAGTATTCACTCACATTCAGTCATTTTAAGATGACTGTATCCTAAGATTACTGTTTGATATCTGCCGACGTCAAAAACTCAAAAGCTTCACCAAAAACGCACAACTGAACAGTATTCACTCATCTGAGTCATTTTAAGATGACTGTATCCTAAGATTACTGTTT